>NC_065921.1:77971162-78308662 GCF_024586455.1 Bactrocera neohumeralis
GGGTAGGCGCCGAATCGACTTTCTACGTCCTTCGAGTACACTCTCAGCAACGGCTGCCATTTTGTACATAGTTTCAATCTATTTTCCTTTACTTCCATAATAAATTGTCAAAGTTAGGCCTTCTTGAACGCCCCGCTAGACTGATTTATCCTCTTAAAAGTTGTTGGAAAAAGCTTCACGACAAAACGTAGTCCATTAGTGATAACACTACTCAACAAATTTGAAGGCAAATTTTTTCGACTCATGTATTAAGAGGTCTCTGGGGTATTTAATGTGACCTGATAACGAATTTGAATTCAAAAATTTTCTATCTCCTACATCTATTTTCTCATTTTATTAAATGGTGGTGGTTTGAATCCTACACCCCTTGGCTACAATACAAAAAATTCGTCGTGTAAGAAAATTCTTGCTATCATTTTCGGTTTTAGCAACACAAAAGTAGCAAGCAAGGTGTAATCTACGTGATTATAAGCATTTAGCTTCATTTTTCGGCTTCCTCGTCCTTTTCAAATATATTTTCATGTATTATTTTCAATAATTCTATCCATATCTGTGCGATTTTCGGCAGAGTACGTACGATATATGGTATGTACATGCCTAGGGCTTATCCTTGATAGGAAGGCCAAATATTGAGGAAAGATAAAGGAAGGCATCGGTTGCTTATATTTCTGTAGAGGAGCTATAAGGAAAGGGTGGGGACTCTCACCAATGGTAGTGTTTTGGCTCGAGAATACCGTAGTCAAGCCAATGTATAGTTTATGGTGGATTCGTCTGGTGAAGAGCGCTCGAAAAGGCTATACTTGCTAAAAAGCATGACCGTGTTCAAAAAGAGCGGCACACTTCGGTTTATCAAAGCGTAGCAGAGCCATTCAATGCGGCTTTTTCTCTTCTAAAATACCGACGAAAGAGATGAGTATGGAGATGATCGAAGCTAAGAAGGAATATCGGAACTGTAGGGAACTTTCCATCTTTCTTAGATTTAGGATACCGAATCATTGTAATATTTTACAGGCGGAAGTGGCTGCTATTAAGGTAGCGGTAGAAATACTGCTAAGAAGTGCTGCGTCTTTCAGGGATTTGAGCATTCATTTTGACAATAGAGCGGCAATATTTGCGTAGAACTCGCCAACAAAGCTAGTGAAGGAGTGTCTGTCCTCACTAGAAATAGCATCAAACTTCTTTTTCATCAGACTCGTTTGGGTGTCTCGTCAGAGTGGAATCGCTTGCAATTGCAAAGCGGATGAGCTAGCCATAGGCGGCACCCTTGCCTCGCTCACATCGAAACGGGACCGAATTGGCATCTTGCGTTCTAACACTAAACCAATGGGCCTCGGCTGCGCTGATTGGCTTCCAGTTCCTGTGCGACTGCGAGGTCCTGCTAGCCTAGAGTAGAATGCAAGAGATCTACTAAACTACTTGCCCTGTGTAAAGTTCATCTTGCCGCAATTATAGGTGTTCTTTCTGGTCGGACGCTAGTTGTACGGAAGAGGTTGAGGTGGAAACATCCAGACACTTACTCTTCCATTGGAATAAGTCGTCTCAACAAATTTGTGACAGGCTCAAAGTGTTTTGTCGATTTTATGATCCAGTATATAGGAGTATATAGGCACCAGAACGTACTGGCGTTCTAAACTGTCCAAGTGAGATCCTTCTTGGGATCGACCTTTTAACACAACATAACCTAACGCACGGTATCCGTAATATAACTTGTGAGCACAAAGAGAGTTTTAGAAATGTGCCAACTTACTAACCTATATATAGATATATTAAAAGAAAAGAAGAAATCATAACAGAAAGACAATGTCTATACAACGACATTTTTATTGATCAAAAATAATATAAACCTCTGTGTAAACGCATACTATTCCCTTACTTTTTGAGATATCGCTGTGAAATTTTGTTTACTTCCTCGGTTCATGCTCGGTGCAAACGAACTTAACGTAACGTACCTCAATATGTAATCAAGTTAATGTTGTTACGTCACTCACAAATCAAACATTGTATATTTTACTATCGACTTCAAAGAATGTACAATAACTGATATATCAAATATATTTGCTCACCTTACTTTTATGGAGGTACATACAGACATGTACTCGTAGTATAATTTCTCCATTAGCCTCCAGACATGCAGTTAAATTCATAAAAAAATTACAATGATTCGCTATAAATAAAAAACAAAGTATACGCATATACATTTGTATGAGTATATATATATGTATATATATATCGGGTGATTTTTTTGAGGTTAGGATTTTCATGCATTAGTATTTGACAGATCACGTGGGATTTCAGACATGGTGTCAAAGAGAAAGATGCTCAGTATGCTTTGACATTTCATCATGAATAGACTTACTAACGAGCAACGCTTGCAAATCATTGAATTTTATTACCAAAATCAGTGTTCGGTTCGAAATGTGTTTCGCGCTTTACGTCCGATTTATGGTCTACATAATCGACCAAGTGAGCAAACAATTAATGCGATTGTGACCAAGTTTCGCACTCAGTTTACTTTATTGGACATTAAACCAACCACACGAATGCGTACAGTGCGTACAGAAGAGTTTCTGTCTGCGTCTGTTTCTGAGAGTGTGGCTGAAGACCGTGAAATGTCGATTCGTCGCCGTTCGCAGCAATTGGGTGAATGGCGATCGCTATCGTTCGATGCTAACAAACTTTTTGTTGCCAAAAATGGAAGAACTGAACTTGGTTGACATGTGGTTTCAACAAGATGGCGCTACATGCCACACAGCTCGCGATTCTATGGCCATTTTGAGGGAAAACTTCGGAGAACAATTCATCTCAAGAAATGGACCCGTAAGTTGGCCACCAAGATCATGCGATATAACGCCTTTAGACTATTTTTTGTGGGGCTACGTCAAGTCTAAAGTCTACAGAAATAAGCCAGCAACTATTCCAGCTTTGGAAGACAACATTTCCGAAGAAATTCGGGCTATTCCGGCCGAAATGCTCGAAAAAGTTGCCCAAAATTGGACTTTCCGAATGGACCACCTAAGAGGCAGCCGCGGTCAACATTTAAATGAAATTATCTTCAAAAAGTAAATGTCATGAACCAATCTAACGTTTCAAATAAAGAACCGATGAGATTTTGCAAATTTTATGCGTTTTTTTTTTTTAAAAAGTTATCAAGCTCTTAAAAAATCACCCGATATATATATATATATATTTATAGGTTTAAGCATATTTAGCATGTATGTGTTGAGATTGGGTTTAATAACCGGTAAATAAGAATTGTCATTTAAGCGACCTATTTTCGGCGATTTTTGTGCAAAATAAATATCAATAAAACGCGAATGATACGAAATTAACATTCACAGAAATTGTATTGTTGTTGTTTTCTTACGTGAAAAGGACGCGTTGAATTACGTAATTTTATTTACCAGCGTTAATGTGTAAATACAAGTATTTAATATCAAAAGAAATGCAACGCACGAATTTAAACTGAAAAAAAAGCTTTTTTTATTTCTTTCGTACTTTTAGTTATCAGACATTCGGAGTTTAAGTTAAAAGATAAATATTCAAAATTACTGTTAATGACATGGATTTCGTAGTCATAAATATGGTTTTGTGTTGACGTGTAAAATATTTTTTATACATACATACATATCTACCGGGACGAGTCGAACACGAAAGCGTTTCGTTCAGAAAATGTCCACCAAAATCATTCAAACGGACTCGCGAGAGATGTCGTCTCTGTCGACATCTCTTTTATAGTACATTCACTTTACGCCTTTTAAGCACCATACGTTTTCAATATTTTTATCAGTTGAAGAGACCGCTGGTTATTTGACTGGATGATAGCAAACAGAGCCGTTTTCACCAAGTTGTGGTTAGCTTACCTACATATAGTTTGATTACTGGGAGATTATTGAATTATTATTGATCATGAACCATCTATTTATATATTCAGACGAGGACTCTTCTTGTCGCCCAAAACGGCTTTCGTAGGATAGGGGACGACGAGCAAGAACAAACAGATCATGTCGCTCGTTCTCGGGGGAAGGATTTGTGTTCTTTGCCGTAACAGGTTGCTGCTAGACAATTCGGCATTCCTTTCAAAAGATGCAACAGCGCTCAATTTCAAGTACATATACTTATGTCATTTCATGTTCTGGTTAGAAACTAAATAAGACTCCTTTCGGTAAAGTTTATCAGAACTTAACTGACAATTGATTACTAATCAGATATCCAGTTTTCAACATATTGCGGAAAATGTTCCGGTTAACCGCTTAACCAGATATTAAGAAATCCAAATCTTGCTCTGCCAATGCTTCCTCTTCCAGCACCAGTTGATATACCTAATTCGGCCTTTTCATAAGGAGATGTAAAGGTATCCAAATTGTTGCATATTTTAGCTGAGAGATTTTTTCAAAGTCACGGTTTTGTGATGATTAATAAATTACATAAGATTATGCTATAACAAAAAACAAAAAAAAAAAAAGAAAATGTTATCTTTAGTAGCACAGAAGATATCAAAATATAATTCCTTTTACTAACAAAAAATTTTTTGAACTTGATTTTGAGCGCTTGTCGTTGTTGTAACGGTTATCTATTCTCCGTTAGTGTGGAAAGCTTCCGGTAGGTAGGTCCAAGAACGTGTCGCTTCGACAGGAGAGGGATGTCAGAAATGTAGAGTTAGCTGGGCATGCAAAGAGGTGGTTAGAGCCATGTGTTGATTCTTTGCATGCTGGACATATGTACATATATTTGATATATCAGGACCGATTCTGGTTAAGTAGAAGTTTAACTTGCTGCAGTATCCAGAACGAAGCTGCACAAGAGTCACTCTCGATTCTCGCGGCAACTTGAGCACGTTGTCTGTAATATATGCTGATTTGACTCCAAGTACGCCATTCACTGGGGGAAGTCGGAGAAGGTATTTATGGCTCCACTCTGAATGGCGGTCAGTCCATGTCTGAAGTTAGTTGCGTCCGAAGTCTGGTCGGCGTATTGTCTTATGTCATCCACGTAGTTGAGGAAAGACCTCTTGATGTTCCTAGGAGGAGATTCAGCTTCAAGCAGATGACTGTATGGATGATTTTTGCGAAAACACCGCTGCAAAAATTGCTTGGAGAGGAGTTCATTATGCTCCTTATCAGTGAGGCCCACATACTGTGCAGATGTTCGATAGGGGACATCAAAAGGCATCCCGTTATAGTTCGGAGTGTAGTGTTGAGACATGTCTGAAGGTTCCTCGTCTGAGTGTCACTGCATCCTCAAGTAGCGTTATGTGATTGACTAAGACAAAAGCTTTTGACAAGTCCAACGCTACGAGGATCGTCTACTTGCAGGGTGGTGTTTGGTTTTGGTTTTTTAGCCATGAAATATCTGGGCGTTTAGACGCTATGTGCTGCGTTGGTGCTATGCACTTTTCGGAAGCCATGCTGGTGGTTTTTCATTTTGTATGATACCTAAATGTTATAGTAGCTGGATCTGAACAATTTTGTTCGGAAATTCGGAGATGAGCATGCCAAATTCCTTAAAGATATCTCGTCAAATAAAAAAAATTCCAATATAAAGACATGATTTTGATCGTTCGCTTTGGTGCAGCTGTTTGGGGAGAATAGGACATGGGAAAAATTTCAGGTCGATATCTTAAAACATGAGGGACCGCTGCTGTCAGCTAACTAATGAGGATCATACTTATTTAGCCCTTTAATTAACCATTAATTTTGACGGTTAACTGTTAATTTTGATTGTTAATTGCTAATTTGGATGTTAACTGTTAATTTTGAACGTTAATTGTTAATATTTACTTTCATTACGTTGGCGCCAGATAAGTTATTGGAAAGCTTTCATTGTCATCACTTGTAAAATTTCGTTTGAAAATTATTTTAGGAACACATGTTGTCTGGTTTAACTGCTTCCGCTTGTTTTTTTAATTTTAATACTGAGAATTAACATATTTCCGGTATATTTGTGCGAATACTAATTTAAAAGCAAATATTTATAAATATTGATTAATTACTTCCAAAAAACTGACAACGGAAGATATTAAAATTGAAATAACGTGTTTTTTGCAGCCTTAAAAATTTTGTAACTGAAAAAAGTAAGTAAAAAAGGTCAAGTAAACAGTAAAAATACAATAAAAGCAACAACAGTTTGAACCTGTTTTGGCTTACAGTTTGGCAAATGTTGAATGAATTTGGCAACCTCGACACACCCCCAACTCGAAATGCTGAAGTTGCGCGGACAAATGTATGTGTATGTATTTATATGTATTTATTTATGTATTTGAAGTTATTTACAACAATAACAACAGCTTGTTTGACACTGAAATGCCAACAGAGAACCATAACAAATTGTCAAAGCAAATCATGCGATTTCGCCGTGTAAAAATAATAAAAAAACAATTAAGGAAGGGCTAAGTTCGGGTGTCACCGAACATTTTATACTCTCGCATGATAAAGTGGTAATAATTTACATATTTTTTTTTTATTTTGCTGTAAAATTAATTAGATTAGTAGTTCCTGAGATATGGTTTTTGGTCCATAAGTGGGCAACGCCACGCCCATTTTCAATTTTTAAAAAAAGCCTAGGTGCAGCTTCCTTCTGCCATTTCTTCCGTAAAATTTAGTGTTTCTGACGTTTTTTGTTAGTCGGTTAACGCACTTTTAGTGATTTTCAATATAGGTGGGCGTGGTTATTATCCGATTTCTTCCATTTTTAAACTGTATATGGAAATATCTGAAAGAAACGACTCTATAGAGTTTGGTTGACATAGCTACAGTAGTTTTCGAGATAAGTACAAAAAACTTAGTGGGGGCGGGGCCACGCCCACTTTTCCAAAAACATTACGTCCAAATATGCCCCTCCCTAGTGTGATCCTTTTGCCAAATTTCACTTTAATATCTTTATTTATGGCTTAGTTATGACACTTTATAGGTTTTCGGTTTTCGCCATTTTGTGGGCGTGGCAGTAGGCCGATTTTGCCCACCTTCGAACTTAACCTTCTTATGGAGCCCAGAAATACATACGTGTACCAAGTTTCATCATGATATCTCAATTTTTACTCAAGTTACAGCTTGCACGGACGGACGGACGGACGGACAGACAGACATCCGGATTTCAACTCTACTCGTCACCCTGATCACTTTGGTATATATAACCCTATATTTGACTCTTTTAGTTTTAGGACTTACAAACAACCGTTATGTGAACAAAACTATAATACTCTCCTTAGCAACTTTGTTGCGAGAGTATAAATATGCGGTCTGGCAAATAATTCATAAAAACCGTAAAGTGTGAAGGACAGCGCAAAAGTTTTGTTGTTGGTTTTAATGCTACATGCATGTTGTGTGAAAATTTGTGAAAAAATCACACCAACAACTAAACAACTTTCCACTCTATTCTCTTATAAAGCGCGTGAAGTTTGTCTGTAATGCCGTTTGCCGCTATTACAATAAGCAGTTATGAGTCACTTTGAGTTAGAAAATGCATAACACGCTCAGCTCATTTTATGTTACTCTTTTTGTAGCAAAACAGTTCATTAAAAATCACGTGTAGTGTTTGGGTTGTTGTTGTACAGTTATATTTGCTATGTTAGCGGCATATTTGAGACAGTTATTTTTTATATTTGGAGCACCATAAATCTTTAGTTAATTAATAAATACTGGATATTAGACAAGTACACTGATTTGCGCTGAATTCTCTATTTGACAACTCGCCATAAACTGACTTCCGCTCGCGGCTAGAAACGTTAGTTCACACGCTGTGCCGAAGCGTGTGTCGGTGTGGCCTTTGAACTGACAATGCTTCGTGGATTGATTGCTATTTGACAGCTTGTAGCGCCTACAATGGGTTGGAAAGGTAAGTGCTATGAATTATTGTGTTTCAATGCCTTCGAGCTTTTATCATCCAAAAGCTAAATAAGCCACTAATTTGACAATACACATCATTATTTTATTTATTTTTATATTTTTGGTAAACATTTTGTTGGCTTTGATGCGCATTAAAAAATCAATAATGTAGACAATTAATGAGAGAATGGAAAAAAGTCAATGAAATTAGTGGAAATTAATGTAATAGCAATGAAAAAGTGCAAAAGCAAAAAGTAAAAGTGAGTGAAATTGTTATTGTGTCGAATTGCAATGGAATTTATACAAAGCTTTTGTGAAAAATTAAAAACAACAACATTAGTATACTATACTCGAGAGCGTATTTCGTCAGCTAGAAATAAATGAAAGAAAAACGAGAAAAAACGTTAACTTAATACCCTACACAGTTACATTTTATAGCATAACTAGGTATAAAAAGATCTTTCTTCTGATTAAGGTTGAACAGTATGGTTTGCAGTTATAAGCTATAGTCGATCGATTTGCACAATATTTTCGCTAATTGTAGCAATGCTTCGGCTAACAATTCGTGCCAAATTTCATGAAGATACCTTGACATGTAAAAGAGTTTTCCATGCAGCCTCTTGATTCTGATCGTTCATTTTATATGACAGCTATATGTTATAGTGACTCGATCTAAACAATTTCTTTGGAGATTACACCATTGCCTTGCACAATAAACCATGTCGAATTTGGAAAGATATCTTGTCAATTGAAAAAGTTTCCCATACGAGCACTTGATTCGGATTGTTCTGTTTGTATGGCAGCTATATGCTATAGTAGTCCGATATAAGCCTTTCCGACAAGTGAGCAGCTACTTGGTGAGAAAAGGACGTGTGCAAAATTTTAAAGCGATATCTCAAAAATTGAGGGACTACTTGTAGTTCGAGTATATACAAACAGATATACGAACATGGCTACATCGACTCAGCACGTCATAATGATCATTTATATAGGGTTTTTCAATAGAGAGCTACAAACATAGACTGATAGGGACAGCAAATGACACCATTTAATCACGGAAAGATATACGATTCAACAATGAGTTGAAATTATTAAAATTTACCACTGAAATTTGGAGTCAAAGGCCTCAACTTTGAGAGCGCTACGTCCAATTTATGGTCGTCATAATCGTCCTGAGAGAGCAAGAATTGAGCATCTATTGGAAAAATTTGAATGCACAGACACAATACAAAATGTTCCCGTGCCAGTGACAAAGTAGTGTCAAAAAATTGCTGCCACTAGCGCATCAATTGAGGAAGATCCAAATCAGTCTCTCACTCGTCCTTCTCAAGCGTTAGGCATCTCTGTGACGTCGTTGTGGCGAATTCTCCGAAAATATATTGGCCTACATCTTTACAAGATCAAATTGACGCAAGAACTGAAGCCGCTTGACCACCAGAATCGTCGTATGTTCGTGAATTGGGCTGAGCAACAACTTGAAAATTATCCGGATTTTCATCGAAAAATCATCTTCAGCGATGAGGCTCATTTCTGGCTGAATGGCTTCTTCAATAAGCAAAATATGCGTTATTGGTCAGGCAGCAATCCACACGAACTCCATAAGTCACCACTGCATCCCGAAAAAATTACGGTTAGATGCGGTTTATGGGCTGGCGGCGTCATTGGCCCGTACTTCCTCCGTGATAATTAAGATCGGAATGGAAATGGCTACTGCTTTATGATAACCGAATATTTTTGTACCGAATTGGATGATATGGCCTTGGATAATATGTGGTTCCAACAGGACGGCGTACAAGCCACTTAGAGAATGTCACAGTCGATGTTATCACGCGAAATTGGCCGGTCAATTGACTGCCTCGGTCGTGCGATTTGACGCCGTTAGACTATTTCCTGTGAGGCTACGTCAAGCCTATGGTCTCTGCTAACATGCCAGCGATTGATGAGCTACGTACGATGTGAACTCCAGCAGTATCGGCCTATTTATGCTTGAAACCCGTGAGTTCAGCGTCTAGACTTCTGCAAGCATGACTAGCAAGACTATCGAAATTCCAATACTTTGAAAGATGAAGTGTGGAAACTAACACATACACACAGGACGACTCACAAAGCCTTTGCGTAAGGAAAAAGAAGATGAACGATGACATGTATACAAGAGTCTCGATAAGATTTGTGAATTCCGCTTTAAGAAACTCATAGGAACTTTAACAGAAATTTCTGGTAGCACTCTTAGGTAATTATACATTGGATTGCACGGTATTCGATTTACATAATGAAGATTTAGCTCATTTTTACTGAAATTAAAACATATTTTCTTTGATATCTACAATATTTATATTGGGGTATTCTATAACAATTATCCAAGGTTGAACCGGAAATGTCAAGTGAAAACGGTCGTGTATGTTTCGAGATGAGCCGACGTAAACGGTTAAGAAGGTTGTGATATGTGTTTGATGGATTTGGCAGGGAACAATCTACTATACGCGCTCTTAATTGGAACCCGTACCACCGACAAATGGACCGGTTGGAAGAAACAATCTTCCTGAAGTGGAGAGCCTTGGGCAATAGAAGAAGAATTGTATTCATTCAGCATAACGCCAGACCACACACATCATTAGTGACTAGCGCGAAGATTTATCGAAGACCGGATCTAACACCAAGTGATTACCAACTCTTCCTGTCTATAACGAATGATTTTTCTGGTGAAAAATCGACCTCAAGAGAACTTGAAAAAATCTACTGTCCTAGTCTTTTACAAATAGAGTGGAGGGTTTCTGTGATAATGGCATTACTTATATTGTTGTAAATTACCCTCCAATTGACTTGAAGCTATCAAACGAAATTTTGTATATTTAACCTAAATCGGATCATGCTAACTTCTTCTGCTTTATTGACGAGTTTACAACAGGTCTTTCCAATCCATGATCCATGATCAGATCTTGTCATCGTTCATGCCACTCTCTGAGTGACTTGTAGAGTTTGAATTTTCCTCGTATAGGTCTTTACTTCACAATGCTAACTATGATATCTATGAGAATAAAATAAATATGTATATAAGTAAAATATATTTATTTACATTAACTCGTCTCAGTAACGCCCACTAATTAGCGTAATCTTAACATTTTCCGGTAACAACTAATTGCATGTAGGGTATAATTATTGTGAATGGGAAAATTAAATTTAATTGCGGCTTTAATTTACTTAAAATATATCACTTTTTGCATAGATATTCAGTCGGTGAATCTACAGTTAATTGCCGGTCTCATTATTTGCCGCATTAAGGCAACACAGCAATAAGTGATAGGTGTGGACATTCACTCCCAACGTGACGCTAGCACTGAGAGGTCGTCGGCAAGTGCTTTCCACCTGTCGAACATTTCGATGAGTAGTTTAATGCAAGTACATGTGTAAGTGTGTATACTTATTTAGTATGTCTGGGCGTAATGTGTAATTCGTAAGTCGTAATTTCATGCCTCACCGCGCAGCAAACTTGTCTACATAGTTCTTTTCAGTGATATTTTTGTTCAATAAAATTGAAGCACAAAAAGTAAATTAACTTACTAAGTGCAAAGTGGAAATTGTAAATTATATACCAGTTGTTAATTCCAACAAGGTATATGATTAGAAATTTGCGCTGTGAACTCCTGATTTCATATAATTTTTACATAGTACAATGTATTATCGTGGCCGGTTTGATAAGTACTCACCGCACGATGGCGCTACTAACGCTAGAAAAATGTGGGCCCATTTGGCTAGATGAAAAGTATACTTCCACTATGACAACGCACCGACTCACATCTCCATCGTTGCCATAGCAAATTGCTGAAATGAGGCTACGACTTGTCAACCCAATTACCGTTTTTTCGAAATGTGGACTCGTGCGATATCTTTTGATTTTCAAACTTGAAAAAGTCACTCACCTTCAGATATAAGAGTAAAATGAGGAAGTTGTGTCCTATGGGCTATTTTTAAGGCCTATAGACCACATCGTTTTCAATCGGATGAAAAAAGTTGAAAAATTGTAGGGTGCAGCATGTAACACGAGACTATGTTGAGTAAAAAATCGTAACTTTTCCAAAATTTTCGTTTCACATTTTCTTTACGTAATATTCAAGTGCCAATAAGACAAAGAAACACTAGAAGTAGTGAAAATATTATTGCCGTTAAGGCAAGTGCTGCTGAAAACCAAAATTTGTCGACTCCAAGACATGCTCAAGAATTGAGACTGTCTCATACCACAACCTGGCGGATTTGAGAAAGGATTTGGATTTGCATGCGTATAAAATTGTTCTCACTCAAGAACAGAAGCCATTGGACCAACGTAAACGTCGTGAATTTGCTGATTTTGCCCTGGAACAGCTTGAAAACGATAACGGTTTTTTTAAGAAAATCATCTTCTCAGTATTTGCTCACTTTTATCTGAGTGGTACGGTAAATAAATAAAACTGACGATTCTGTTGCTAAGAAAATCCACAAATTATTCATGAACAACCATAACGCTCGCCGAAATTTACAGTTTAGTTGTGGTTTTTGGTCTGTTGAGATCATCGGTCCGTACTTCTTTAGAAATGAAGCTGGTGACACCGTTACTGGCAATGGAGAGCGGTATAGTTCTTGGACAACCAACTTATTATGGCCACAATTGGAAGTAGTTGATTTTGACAACATATGGTTCCAATAAGACCGGGCTACGTGCCATACAGCCTGTGCAACAACCGAATTATTGCGAGAAAAGTTTGAGGATTCCATTAATTCAAGAAATTGTAACATTGAATGGCCTCCAAGAAGTTGTGATTTAACATCATTAGACTACTTCTTGTGGGATTATTCGAAGTCATTGGTTTTTAGCAATAAACCGTATTCTCTTCAAGCCTTAGAAGTCAATATTGAACATGTTATTCATGACATACGTTTTGATTTAGTGGAAAAAGTACTCGAAAACTGGGTTCAACGAATTCGTAGCCGCTAAAGAAGTCAGCCATTTGAATGAAGTCATATTCAGAACTACAATTAAGTTCTTCTTCTTCTTTCTTCTTTATTCTCGGTTATAGCCGAACTTAATTGTAACGATTGTACTTAGATCTCCTTAAAGATTGGTATGCTTTTTGAAAAGAAAATCATATAACCCTCATTGAGTAACACTGTGCTTCAAGAACCGGCCTCGTACATACATACTTACATGTAAGCAATTACTGCATCACAGTTCATTCATATAGTTTATGAAATAATTGATAGCATTTTTATTATGATTTTCCACTTTATTTTGTTTAATTCTTTACGCCTTTTAATTAAAGGTGAATCAGCAGCTAAATAGCAAGTTTATTCATACACGATCACGATCACGATTGCGATTATGATTGTCTAATATACATATGTATATATGTAAATTTTAGATTCAAGGTAATGTAAGTAATTAAAGGTAGACTGTGGAATTATTAATATATTTGCTGTAATGGCAATCCAACTTCCGTTCGCTTAGAACTATGAATATTTCTACATTTCTTTACATTGATTATCTAAATAATGAAAATTGTTTTTTATTGTCAAAATTTCAGTTACCCCTTCATCGATTAGCGATTTCTCTGCTCCTAAAAATTCTGAAACGGAAATCACGACCGCAAAGAGATTGCGGCAGTTTTGTTCGGTTGCTTTACTAGGAGCGCGTTTGACAAAAAAAATATATATAGTTCGTAGTGTCATAATGGGTTTACGGGTTTCAAAAAATCGATTTTTTTATTGCCTCATTAAATTCTACAATACCTCTAGAATATTGTTCTAAATTTTCAAGTTGATCTGTATAATAGTTTCGGAGATACAGCTTTGAGAACTTGTGCGTTCGAGGTTAGCTAGGCTAAGTGCGCCGTCTTTAAACGAGTTTTTCTCGAAACTGTATTTTTGAAGTCGTTAGCGAGATTTCTCGAGAACTACTCAACCGATTTTCATGAAATTTTACAAAGGTCTTTGAGATGCAATTCGTAAAGACTTGGACGAAGGATTTTTTTTCGATTACAACTATTTGAAAAAAATGTCGCGAAATTTTCAATGAAATTTTCATTTTTTTTTAATGTAAAAATGTCTGCCAAAAATCCAATCTTCAGTTTTTTTCCTTAAACGAAGTTTTAAGTTAAGGTTTTAACTAAAACACGCATTTTCTTTGATCCCGTAAGCAGTTATCTTGACAACGCGGGCGCATCTTTTGTGCAAGAGGTCACCGGAAATGGCTTTACAATGGCCGAGTTTAAAGTACTTTTTTCCAAAAATTTCAGTGTTTCTTTGTTAATAGTGTATGTTTGTAACAATAAAAAAATTTTAATAAAACATTTCGTTTTTTATATGAGAAAAAACTGTTGAAAAAGGCTACTTTTTACCGTAGGAAACCAATGTCACCCCATAAATGGAGGAAAGGGTTTGACTCGTGACTGCGAAAACTCGGCGAGCTCACGACCGCTACCGATACAATACTGAAAGGTATATGGATCTCTTATTAAATATATATTTTGTATAATCTCTTTATATTTTGTGCATTCTCGATTAAGTATGCTATTTTGTTTAGGTTAGTTGTTTTGTTCGATTTGTCACTCTGCCATAGTTAGCGAGTCATGGTAAAATCTAGTAGTATGTTAGTACGTAGGTTGCTATATATATTTCTGTCCTAATAATGTAAATAGGCATATTTATCAACGAAAATGTTTTTTTTATTTTTTTTTTTTTTTTTTATTTTTTATTTTTTTTTTTTGTCGATTGCTGTTTTGTTTCGGGCTCATACGCATAGATCCATGATTCGTCACCTGTGACGATCTTATAAACGTCTTTTGAAGCACCGCGATCGTATTTTTCCAGCATTTCTTTACACCAATCCACAGTAGCCTTTTTTTGAGCGATTGTCAAATTGTGCGGGATCCAAAGAGAACAAACCTTTTTAAGGCCAGGTGTTCATGCAATATCGAATGTATGCTGGTGGGAGAAATGCATAGGCATGCCTCTATCTGAAGGTATGTTACATGACGGTCTTGCATTATCAGTTCACGTACGGCATCGATGTTTTCTGGCACAACGGCTGTTTTTGGACGACCTTCAAGGAATTCGTCTTTGAGCGAGCGTCGGCCACGATTGAATTCGTTGTACCAGTTTTTCACAGTGCTATAAGATGGTGCTTCATAGCCATACAAAGATTTTAGTTCATCGATGCACTCTTGTCGTGATAATCCACGTCGAAAGTTGTGAAAAATGATCGCCCGAAAATGTTCACGAGTTAATTCCATTTTTTGGCCGAGATGAATTTTTTAATTCCCTGTAAATAAAACATTTCACGATTAAATGACAAAACGTTCTGAGTGATGTTATGCTAAAAAATGTCAAACTTTCCAATGGAAATGTCAGATTGCACCTGGCAACACTTAGTGTTGCCCTAGGCCAGAATATATGTATATAGCAGCCCTCGTAATTCAATAACCTCTAAATCTATTACTATAAGAACCTCTCTTTATACCATACTATCGGCATATCTGATAGATTATATCAGTAAATTTAATATATGCCAGTAGCTTGTTCGATTCGTCATGCAGCCAGTACATACATCTATTACCACCTTTCCCAAGTACCCGTATAGAAATATACATACATGTATATAATATGCACTTATTACACTATATACTTATAAATATGTATTTATTTATGCTTTGTTCTCAAATAATCAATTCTGTGGTTTTACTGTTCTGTGGCGGGGAAAACCCCCACACGTTAATAAAACCGAATCGCTTCTGCATACATAATAATTACGTAAAATACAGAGTAATTATGCAAAATGATTACGCATTTGGAGAGTGAATGACACATAACGTTTTTATTCACCAGAGACACTACAAGTATTGCGTTTGAATTTGTTTTCATTCATTGAAATATAGAGCGCAAATATTGAGTTTCTGAATAACTGTATAAATAAACTTCAATATAAGTAAGTCATTCATTGAAATAATGGTAGCAATCGACATTATTTGTTGTAAAATGATAATGACGTCATTGCATATGGGTGTTCATATATAGGAATATATAGTATATAGTCACATACTATTGCCCTTACTATTATATTAAGCTTAAGTTAATCTCTCAATTGACCAAACTCATTCTTGTCATTGCACTTTCAGTTAAAGTTCTTTAATTACAATAACAACGAATTCTCTCACTATTAGCTTATTACTTTGTATTATAGATTTAAGTTATTACAACAACAAACCAGGAGATTGTTCCATACTCTCACTTTGGATTCTTATTGTAAGTTTTGCTCATTATAAACCTTATTCGAACTGTTTATTCATTAATAAAGTTACCTTCGAGAACAAAACATTGTTTTCCTTTATTATATAGTTATACAGCTTGGCCAGATGTATTAGCAATATGGAGAGAAATATAGGCATTATTATTAAAAGTGAAAAGAGTGAGTCAATAAGTAACATAATGGGTGATCCAATACCTTTTTCAATAGCCTTTTTCTGACAGATCACGCGTGAGTCGTGTCAAGCTGTCATGTTATTTTTGTTCAGTATTGTTTGGCATTTTATCATGTAAAGACTTACGCCTGACTAACGCTTCACTCAACTTATTACCAACATAATCGGCCTACTGAGCATACTATTATCAACACCATCACCCATCTGAGACCCAGTATTCATTATTGGATAATATTGAATATACTCGTATTGACGAAAATACAGCAGCCGTAGCTGAGAGTGCACATGAAGGCCGTGAAGAGTCGAATCGGCGCTGTTCTGAGCTACTTGGACTGACGATGGAACGACTTGGCGTATTTTACGTCGAAATCTTAAATTGAAAGCGTACAAAATACAGTTTGTGCAAGAACTGAAACCACTCTACGCGATATCGCATCGCTCTATGAGCTCTTGAAAATTTCCAAAAAAATCCGATGTTTTCGAGCCAAATTTTCTTCAGCGATGAGATCCATTTCTGACTCAATGCGTATGTAAACAAGCAAAATTGCCGCATTTGAGACGAAGAGCGAACTGAAGAGATCCATTTCATCAAAAAAAAAACAACGGTTTGGTGTGGTTTGTGAGCCGGTGGAATCATCGGTCCACATTTCTTCAAAAATGATGCCCATGAGAACGTAACCGTCAATAGCGGCCGATATCGTGCCATGATAACTGACTATTTGATGTCTGAAATTGAAGCTCGTGATCTCGGCGACATTTGGCTTCAACAAGACGGCGCCACTTCTCACACATCGCATCAATCAATGTATTTATTGAGAGAACACTTCGGTGAGCAGATAATTTCACGTTTTGGGCCAGTCGATTGGCCACCAAAATAGAGTGATATTACACCGTTAGACTTTTTCCTGTTAGGATAAATAAAGTCTAAAGTTTATGTAGACAATCCCGCTATGATTCAGACCTCGGAGCAAAAAATCACGAGTGTCATTCGCCAGTTACGAGTTGAAATGCTCGAACGAGTCATCGAAAATTGGACTCAACGGATGGACCATCTGTGACGTAGCCGCGGCCAACATTGGAAAAAGATAATCTTCAAAAATAAATGCGAAGGAACGTTCTTTCGAATGATAATGCATTCGCATAATATTCTATGCCAAATTCCGTAAAGATGCCTTGAAAATTAAATGTGTTTTCCATGCAGGCACTTGAGCTTGATCGGTCAGCTATATGCTGTAGTTTTCCGAACTAAGCAATTTCTTCGGAGATTTTAGAAATTCCTTGAATAATAATCAATTCATCAAATCGAACGTGTACAAAATTTCAGGTCGGTATCTCAAAAAATAAGGCACTAGGTTGCATACAGCTTATAACAATAGAGATCACATGATGTTGACTGCTCGTAGTGGCCATGCTTGTTTACGGACTTGTGTCAAATTTTGTCAGTGTGTTTAGTAAAGGTTTCCATTTCATAATGTTTCGTTTCAATTTGGTACAACGCTTAGAAATTTTTCAAGATTATTACGCAAATTCACGTTCATCGAAAAATCGTCTTCTCAGATGAGGTCCATTCTGGTTTAATGGCTTCCCCTTTCTGGTTTAATGGCTTCGTCAGCAAAAAAACTGCGGCATTGGTATGAATCAAATATGAACGTTCAAATATTATAGTTCAGGAAACACAATTGCGGTTTGTGGTTTGTCGGCATCATCGAAGCTTATTTCTTTCGAAATGTGGCATGCCGTAACCATCATGTGTTTCAGTTTCTATATTACTGTTTGGGGGCCTGATATGTATTTAATCGAGCCTAAAAATTATGAGTCTTTAAATAGAACCACAAACACATACTTTTTTGGTGTAAACTTTGAGCCTTTAATCTAAAATTTGAAACTCATACTTACTTGGTTGTCATATACATAAATATTTTAGGAAATATTTGTCTTTACTTTTTGTTTATATTTCAAAATATGGTTTTTTAGTTACTGTATATTTTTATTTATTTTGAATTCTTTTGAAAGTTGGTAAATACATAAGTGTCTAAACACAGACTAAGCACAATTATAATGCCAAAGAGATTGTAATTGAACAGCTGTTTCATCAAGACTCTGAACAACTTAACAATTAGTAGGCACAACCAAGGTCAGTCTAATTGTAGTCACGCACTATGCCACTTGGGACACAAGTGCACAAGTTGTCAAGGCTATATCTCCGAAACAATTACTCGTATCAACTTGAAAATTTAGGACAATATTCTAGAGGTATTTAAGAACTTAATAAGCAAAAAAAATTGATATTTGGAAACCCGTAAACCCGGCTAACACCTTAATTCACGTACTCAAAGCCTTTTCTTTTTTCACAAACAACAGACTGCTCGGTCTGTCAAAGTTACGAGTTTTTTTCGAAACATTTTAGCAACATGACACTCTCCTGAAAGTAATTTAACGCCGTTGAAGCTACAACAACCTTGACTTTGACCTATTTTAAAGCAAGAAACCAAAGATACCGAAATGTTATCGGAAAATTCGATAACCGCTATAATCGGTATATTGCCCACGATGGCAAATAAGTTGCATACCAAAACCGAAACTCTAAAAAAGTGCGTTTTCCTTCAAAACGATGCGAAATTTTCAGCCGTCCGTATACTATAAGTGTACGTATGTGTTTGCCTGCAGGCATTACCATATACGAAACTGCAAAATTTTCCATTGCCTCTAACTGCACAAGCCTCCAGCGCTTTTACATCATCAAATTTTTACATTTTATTGCAAAATAACGATTTTTTGGTGTTTATAGCTTGTACGAATCTGAATGTTTTCGGATTTACAGCATGCCTAAGTAGAAGCGAAAAACACAAGAAAAAATTACAATAAAAGAATATCTAAAGACCGATTGAAAAGCAAGTTAAAAAAGAATGCAATCACTTGTTCGCCAAGACACTTTAATTGTTCGGCACATTTTTCATTTTATTTCAAATAAATTTTTTTTTTTTTCTTTTAAAGTTTTCTTACGTTTTTTTTTATACCCTACACACGGTATACTAGGCTTGCTATGAAGTTTGTAACACCCAGCAGGAAATGTCGAATAGCCCATAAAGTATGTACTTGCATATAAATGAACAGCATGATGAGCTAAATCGATTTAGTCATGTCAGTCTCCCTGTTCCTCTGTCCCTTTGTCGTCCGTCTATCTGTTTATACGCGAAGTAGTCTCTCAGTTTTTGAGTTATCGTTCTGAAATTTTGTACACGTCCTTTTCTCATCAAGAAGCTGGTCCTGCTGACGGAATCGCTGGTATCGGATTACTATAATATATAGCTGCCATACAAACTAACCGATCAAAATCAAGGTTTTGTATGGGAAACTTTCTTATTTGACAATTTGTACTTACGAAATTTGGCATAGGATATTTTCAAAGGCAATATTATAAACTGCAAAGAAATTATTCAGATCGGACTACTATAGCATATAGCTGTCATAATAAACTGATCATTCAAAACAAAGTTTTTCTGTGAAAAACTTTTTTATTTTATAACATATCTTAATGAAATTTCACATAGCTTATTTTATCAGGCAGCGCTTTGATATTTAAAGAAATTTTTCAGATCGAACTACTATAGCATATAGCTCCATACAAACTGAGGGATAAAAATCAAGTCCTTGTATGGAAAATTTTTTTGTTTAGCGAGATATATTTACAAAATTTAATACAAGTTAATAACCTGGGTTTCTGTACAATATCCGAAGATATTGTTCCGATCGGACTACTATAGCATATAGCTGCCATACAAACTAATCGATCAAACTCAAGTACTTGTAAGAAAAAATTTGTTATTTCATGAGATATCGTTACAAAATTCAACATAGCTTATTTTCTCAGGCGGCGCCATAATATTTGAAAAAAATTTTCAGATCGGACTACTATAGCATATAGCTGCCATACAAACTGTGGTATAAAAATCAAGTGTTTGTATGGAAAACTTTTTTGTTTCATGAGATATGTTTACAAAATTTGGCATAGCTTATTTTCTCAAGTAGCGCCATAATATTTGAAAAAAATTTTCAGATCGGACTACTATAGCATATAGCTGTCATACAAACCGAGGGATAAAAATCAACTGTTTGTATGGAAAACTTTTTTGTTTCATGAGTTATCTTTACAAAATTTGGCATAGATTTTTAACAAAAGTCTCACTACAATCTCCGAACATATTGTGCAGATCGGACGACTATAGCATATAGCTGCCGTACAAACTAATCGATCATTATCAAAATAAATATATTTTTTATATCATTTTATGCTATAAGCAATTTATCTGTGCAGGGTATTAAGCTTCAAAGCAGCCAAAGTTTAAGTTTTTTTTGTTTTTTAAGTTAATTTTTTAATTTTTTTTATAAAAACCATCAATAATAGCCAATCGATTGTTGCTGCTGCACCGGCGGCTACTGTATGTACGCGCATGTATTTTTTCTGGCGCTTCCACAGCCACTTCACGCTGCATATGTTGTTACTGTTGTTGCAACTTTTGTCTAGTTTCATTCAAAAAATTTTCCATTGCACACCAGCGCAACAGTGACAACACTTGCGCTAACGTAAGGAAAATGAAAACAGAAACAAAAATAAAAGCCGATTCACGTGCAAACGCACAGCAGCTCAACCTGATCTGGCGGCGAACTGCCTTAAGCGTAATGCAGCAAGCGGCCAGCGGCACAACACAGCCAACAACAATCAACGGTGAGTGCAATTCAATCTCAAGGCAATTAAAAGTGTGAGATCGCTTGTATATAAATATATATGTAGACTTGTGTGTATATACAGCCAAAGCACATACAAACACACTACTCGCACATCAATAAGTGCCCCAGCTAAGTAAGTGCCTGACAGTCTAATGCTCGTTTCAACAATCGGGCGCCAAATCGATCAAACATTCGCTTGATTGATACTCGCCATGGATGCTTGAACGGTTAAACGATTGGAGCGCTGAGAAGGCTAAGTAGCTAAATAACTCAGCAAATGATGTGCTGTACAAAAAAACAAGTTAATATATGGTGTATATAATATATACACACATATATGTATATATATTCGAACTTACATGTGTATATATGTATGTATTCTATGTAAGCATTGCAGATAATGAAGCTTGCGAAGCGACAGTAAACATCGCTACTCATTAATGGCGTTTGGCCAAAACTATTAATTACTAAGTATGAAATTACATGCACACACATGCATTCATGCAATCACAGACATACAACGCATATACAACTATATGTATGCATATGTAGTTGTTAGATCGCGTATGATGCGAATCAAGCCAGCAAAACAAAACCAATAGCCAAGCAAGCGGCGCGAACAAAAGATGAGAGCACAGCGAAAGCAATAACAGCAACAAAAACTATTGTAATACCCAAAACACCAACAACAACAGGTGGCAATTTTATGCTTTAGCAAGCTGCTATGGTAAGAAGAAGAAAATTTCAACAAACCACGCTTGATAGTAGTCAAATACGAGGCAAGTAAGTAAAAGGTACAACAACAAAACTATGCTTGTTGTATGTAGCTGCCATATATGCGTTAGATTGCCAGTCTGCGTTGCGCCAAAATGGATTTTTTCTCTATTTCGAATTTCTTCTTTGCGCGAGAAATGACAACGACCTAGTAAGACATGCTGTGCTTGCGCGCTTCTTATTTTATTTGCGCTCTTTTACATGGGCTGCGTATTTATATGTATGTATAAATGTACATATATACTTATACATGCATACATACATATGTGTATGTGTGTATTTACATATACTAGTATAAGCATATATTTGGTATAACAGTGGGCATCTGTAAATTTTAAAAAAGTGAAGTAAGCGGGAGAGGCGCAGTGTTTGAAGCCGCTTAAATAAGTACTAAAAATTTAATATTTTAATAATAATAAATAAATAGAAAATCAAATAAAATATGAGGAAAATAAATTTTAAATATTGTTTCCTGAAATAATTATGCTTAATATATTATGTACACACACATATATATATTATCTGATAAATTCTGGTAAATTATTTGAATTTAAATGAGCTTTTTTCTTTACAAAAAAAATTAGTATAATAATTTAACATACTCTTTTTTATAAAAAATAGCATTTTTATCCAACAACAACAAAAATTTGTGAACTTTGGTTGTACCCAAGCTGGAATACTCTTCACAAGTAAATAAGTTTTTGTACAAAAAGTTGATTTTGTTTGTTCAGTTTGTATGGCAGTTACTAGATATAAAGGTTCGATGTAAAATTTTTTTTTTAAATATTGCAGCGTTGGCTTGGAGAATAATTCGCAACGAATTTTTGTTAAAAAATCTCCTCAAATAAAATAGGTTTCCATACAAGAACTGCATTTTAATCGTTCAGTTTGTATGGCAGCTATATGATATAGTAGTGAGATCTGAATAATTTCTTCAAATGTTGTAGCGTTGTAATGGAAAATAATTCATGCCAAATTTCATGAAAATATCTCTTCAAATAAAAAAGTTTTCCATACAAGAACTTAATTTTGTTCGTTCAGTTTGTATGGCAGCTATACTATATAGCGGTCCGATCCAAACAAATTTCTTTGGAAATTGCACCAATTATTTTTTCAAGAATGCATGCCAAATTTCTTGAAGATATATCATCAAACGACAAAGTTTTCCATACAAATACTTTATACCAATTGTTGGGTTTGTATGGTAGCTATATGATGTAGTGAACCGATATTGACGGTTCCGACTAGTGAGCAGCTCCTTGGGATGAAAATGACATATACAAAATTTCAGATCGATATCTCAAAAACTGAGAGACTATTAGAACCGTAATCAAAGAGTGCCAAGAATCAAATGATAGTTGGCTGATATACATGATTTAATCATGGCATGCATAGTTTTGTGTGTTAATTAACATATTATGCATTTAATTGTTTTAATTTTTAATAATTTTGTTTAATATGTAAACACATACATATATCTATAAGTTTTATGTAAAAAATTGCAAAACAAATTTTGTTGAAAATTGTGTTAATATCGCCTCACGGTGGCGATATGGCTATAATATAATGCATATATAATTTACTAATAAGATGACTATTACTGATTATTATGACTTACTAACAAAATGACTACACAAAAAAGTTGGTTCAATAAAATTTATGTGTTCAGTTCTATATGTTCAATACCATAGATGCTAACATTCCGCAGTTCGATAGTACGACGCTGCGTATGAGTGACATTGACACTGTGCTGTATCATAATTCATTGATTGATTAAAATGCTGTGATTCTTAATAACTTTTGAACAAATTAAAAAAATAAGAAAACTAATCTGATAATACTAATGAAAAAAAAAATTATTGAAACATAAAGGAGTAATAAATAATGACACATGTACACATACACTTAAAGTCAAAAAAACGCCGATTTGTGTATTACCAATGGAAATAGTATTTGTATAATAAAAACAAGGTCCGTTTACATTAAGCTGCTACTAAATGATTATATATGTTCTCCTTCCATAAGCTGTTATCAGTTTTAAGGCTATTCATCCAACAACAACAAAAATAATACGGAGTTTATGTGTAACACATGCAAATGCCCATTTTGGTCAATACGAACTCCCCCACTGATGTGGCAAATATCGGTAGTTGTATTAAAAACATATAAATTTTTATGCTTGATTTATTATTTTATTAGCGAATTAATAAGTTTTTAAAAATATTCATTAAGATAAAAATGTTTTAAGCGAATTTAATAGCGGGTTTGACCTCCTCTTGCTTTTATGACACATTCTACTCGAGATGTCATGCTCTCACACAGTTTTTTAACAATTTCTGTTGAAACATCATCATACCAAGTAGTTTCGATTATTTTCTTCAAAGTACTGATGTTAGTCGGCTTCTGCTGGCGTATTTTTCTTTTTAAAATTGACCACATATTTTCAATGGGATTCAGGTCCGGACTATTTCCCGGCCATACCAGTGAGTCAATTCCCAAAAGAGTCTTATATTCCTTTACCTATAAAAAGATTATTGTTGTATTATTATAATTTTGTTAAAAGAAATTAGTTAAAATTTCTAGATTCGATGGTAAACCTACCAACTTCGACCGGTGACAAGGTGCAGAATCGTCCTGAAATATAATTTTTTTTTCGTGCTCTGACAGCTGCTCAATCGTTGGCATAACACCTTGTTTAATGATTTCAATATAAACAGAAGAGTTAACGTAGCGTTCGATAAAAAAAATCTTTCCAACTCCATAACTCGTTATCGCTCCCCAGACCATTATGTATGGGGTATGCTTCAACTCTGCAAGTTGTGACTAAATTTTTCATTTTTTCTGCGGCGCACTAATATTGATCCTGCATCTGAGCTAAAAAGCTTTATTTTGTATGTACATGTAAGGTATATTGTACGCAGACATTATTGATTTCTTTATATTAAGTTAATATATAATATTTAAGAGAATATTAATATGTTAATGAAATAAATTGAAGCATAAAATACAATGTTTAATATCTCCATTAACCATACTTGTATAATTTAAGATTTTTGATGTCGAAATAATAAATTTTTGAGTAAGAAATAAGCGATCGATTAGTGGGCTTCGCCACCTTTCTCCGATCTATGGGAAAGGTCTGCTGTTCTATCAAGCAACAAGAAAAGGCCTGCTGTTCTATCAAGTAACAAGAAAAAACGTTAACTTACACATCGAAGCCATAATACCTTTCATAAATACAAACCATTCCACACAAGAACTTAATTCTGATTAGTCAATTTGTATGGCAGCTATATGCTATATTGTTCCGATTTGAAATATTTCTTCGCTGATTATACCGTTGTTTAAAATATTATGCTATGCCAAATTTCTTTAAGATATCTCGTCAAATAAAGAAGTTTCCCATATAAGAACTAGATTCCGAGCAGTCAGTTTGTATGACAGCTATATGTTATAGTGGTCCGATCTGAAAAAATTTCTTCAAATTCTTTAGCGTTAAGTTCGACATTAGCTTATGTCGAATTTCATGCAGTTATCTCGTCAACTAAAAATATTTCCTCTG
The DNA here is from genome assembly GCF_024586455.1 of Bactrocera neohumeralis. Lineage (NCBI taxonomy): Eukaryota > Metazoa > Arthropoda > Insecta > Diptera > Tephritidae > Bactrocera > Bactrocera neohumeralis. The sequence continues at coordinate 77,996,491 of NC_065921.1, forward strand.
CATGAACTTAATTTTGATCAGTCAGTTTGTATGGTAGCTATATGCTATAGAAGTCCGATCAGTACAGTTTCTTCGGAGATTGTACTATAGCCTTGGATAATAATCCATGCCAAATTTCATGGAGTTATCTCGTCAAATAAAAAAGTTTCTTATACAAGAACTTGATTCCGATCGTTCAGTTTGTATGACAGCTATATGCTAAAGTTATCCGATATTGGCAGTTCCGACAACTGAGCAGCTTCTTGGCGAGAAAAAAAGGTGTGGAAAATTTCAGATGAATATCGCGAAAACTGAAGGACTAATTAGCGTTAATATACGTACAGACAGACCGACAGCTAGACATGGCTAAATCGACTCAGCACGTCACTCTGATCAATTATATATAAATTTTATAGGGTCTCTAACGCTTCCTACTGGGTATTACAAATTTGTGGTAAACTTAATATACTCTTTTCATGCCATAAAAATGTAAAATTTATATTTTCCATCCATTAAAACACTGTGCGCCAAACGAAAACCTCATAAAGCTTCCCAAAACTCTACGCGTCATTGTTAACCTGCTCACGCTGTGGTTATGTATGGTATGCACATACGCATTATTTATACGTAAAACTATGTATGTATGCTGGTGTGTCTACAACACACAATTAACTAGCCTTCATAGCCCGAAATACATCATACACTCATCGGCTACTGCAGCAGCCCACCACACAACAATCACCATTTTCGGCCGCGTAAGCGTTAGCGCTAATGTGCCGCAGCGCTGGCGGCACCTTTGGTGGCAGCATAAACTCAACGCCGATTGACGCTTAACGCATGAAACTTAGCAGCTTCATAGCTTGGAGAGCGGTAGTCATAATTTTCGCCAACACCGTTGTACTGATATCAGTCGGAAAACGATCGCGCTACCAGCAACAACACGCCACGACAACGCGCGCACGACCCAACACTCGAATTAATATCCAATAAGTTAACTTTATAAAAAACAACAAATTCAAAACTGGCCAGAAAGGCAAGCGCGCGTACGCTTAGTATACCAGACATATAAGGCTGGCGATCAGCGACAATAACTGCAAGAGGACGAACTCTTGTAGAAGGCAAAACCACAACTAACCAACCTTTTTCGGTAGTGAATTAAATTGTGACAATTCACGCGCGTGTGTGTGTGTGCTTGTGAGTGCGCGATTTTAACGCATATAAAAAGGTAAAAAATTTTAATAATTGGATAATTATTTCTAATTTTCTATAATTAAATTAGAAAAAAATTAATATTAGGCAAAAAATACATACAAACAAATTAAAAGTGACAATATTACAGCAAAAAAAGTTTATAAATTAAATTATCAAAATATACAACAACAAAAAAATTATATGATATATAATTATATATAAATTAAAAATAAATATATATATTTTTTTCATTATTAAATTTGAAAAAAAAATTAATTTTTAACAAAAATATTTATCAACAGATAATAAGTGGCAATATTACAATAAAATAATTTTAGAAATTAAATAAAAAAAATAATTTATGTATAATTATGCATAAATTAAAAAACTATACTTTCCATAATTAAATTAGAAAAAAAATAATAATTTTGTAAAAAAATATTTGTAAACAAATAAAAAGTGAAAATATTAGAATAAAAAATTTTTAGAAATGAAATCATCAAAATATAAAAAGAAATAATTTATATATATGTATAATTATGCATAAATTAAAAAAAATAAATTTTCCATAATTAAAAAAAAAATTAATTTTGAACAAAAATTATTCGTAAACAAATAATAAGTGAAAATATTACAATGAAAAAATTTATGAGCTAAATTATCAAAATTTATAAAAATAATAATTATGTATAAATTAAAAAAAAATAAATTTTCCTTAGTTAAATTAGAAAAAAAATTAATTTTGAACAAAAAATAGTTATAAACAAATAAAAAATGAAAATATTGCAATAAAAAATTGTATAAACTAAATTATCAAAATTTATAAAAATAATAATTTATATATAATATAAATATATATAGTATATTTGTATAATAAATTAAAAAAAAAAATAATTTTGAACAAAAAGTAGTTAAAAACAAATAATAAGTGAAAATATATCAATAAACGAAAAATTAGAAAATAAATTATCCAGATTAAAAAAAAATAATTATGTATAAATTAAAAAAATAATAAATTATCCTTAATTAAATTAGGAAAAAAATAATTTTGAATAAAAAATACTTACATGTAAACAAATTTTAAGTGAAAATGTTACAACAAACAAAAAATTAGAAAATAAATTATCAAAATTTATAAAAAAAAATAATTATGTGTAAATAAAAAAAAATAAATTTTCCTTAATTAAATTAGGAAAAAAAATAATTTTGAATAAAAAATACTTACATGTAAACAAATTTTAAGTGAAAATATTGCAATAAAAAATTTATAAATTATATAAAATAAAAAAAATAATTTATATATAATTTAAAAAACTATATTTTCTATGATTAAATTAAAAATTATATATAATTAAAAAAAACTATAAATTAAATTAAATTAGAAAAAAATATTTTATTTTTAACGAAAAATATTTATAAACAAATATTAAGTGAAAATATTGCAATAAAAAAAAAAATTTATTAATTAAGTTATCAAAATAAATAAAAACAAATAATTTATATTATATGTGTATGTTTATTTAAAGAAACGCAAAATTAAAAAAGAAAACTACATTTTCCATAATTAAATTGGAAAAAAATTATTTTAGACAAAAAATATACGCAAATAAATAATAAGTGACAATATTACAAAAACAAATATTTATGTGACAATATTCATATAATTTACCCCAAAGGCGACGGTTAGTAGCGTAATTATAATTTTTTGTGTTGTTGTTTTGTCTAATAATATGTAATAATAGTCATATAGCAACTAAGGCTAAACTAGAAACAAAAGCAGTATCATGAAAGCAATAACATTCGCACAACAACAAAGAGTATTTGCAAAAACTAAATATTTATTAAAGCGGCAACAAAATTTACAACGTCATTTTACAATACAAAGGACTGGTGCTGCCAGATCTGCCGCATTCTAAAACGGCGCTTTGAGAGGAAAGTGTTAGGCAGAGCGTTCAAAAGTTTGGAAAGATCCGACATCACATAGTTTCTATGTAAAGCGACGTCAGTGCAAGAGAAAAATAAAAGAAGAAAAATTCATTGATGAAAAAATAGTCCGAATGCAGTAATTTTTAATGTCACATCTGCAAAGAATATATATCATCACCTAAAATGCAAAACAGCGTATCATCAAAACAAAAAAAAAAAAAATAAATCGACAATCACTGACAGTTAGAATAACCAACAATATAACCATTTTATAACCAAAACTCAAACTGTTTGAATATGAGTGTATGCTAACCAATATATAACCATTTTATAACCAAAACTTAAACCGTTTGAATATGAGTGGTGTCTGCTATATGATTTCTCCTTCGCCTGTAAACTTATTAAACGTGATGTTACGTTATTTTGCATTTTAGGTGACGATATCTAATACTCACTTTCGAGTTTGTGTTCTTTAGATCAAAATAAAAATCTATAAGTCGGAAGAAAAGAGTGATAAGGAAGTATTGATCCCTTATTAATATAAAAATATATTCCATATAAACCCAAACGTTCTCTTTAGTCAAATGGAGGTCCAAACAGAAATCGAATCACGAAAAATCCGCCAAGTTTGGAAGAATCTGACAATCTGGCAGCACTACTGCACATACGCTGGGCTATAATATAATGAGAATAAAGTATTTTATAGTGAAAATCGTATATCTTGTTTTAATGATTTAATACAACCTTTTTATTAGCGCGTTCTCCGGCTGTACTATTTGTTTTACTTTAATTGTTGTTTAAGTGCAAATCTTCTACAAACATTGTAATTTAGTTCAGTAGTAATGTGCGACAGCGAATATGAAATGAAAATGCTTACAATAAAGGTAAAAAGAGTTAATACATTAATAAGTATATATTCGAGAGTAACCGAAACACGAGCAGCTTCTTAGCGTGGGATGGTACTGTGAAAAATGTCAAAAATTGAAAAATTGAGATTGCAGTTCGCGTATAGAAGGACAGACGAACATAGCTAAATCGACTTAAATCGTCATCCTTCTAAATGTTATAAACTTCGTGGCCACCACGAATCCCACACCAAACTTGCGCTCCTTTATATGGCCACTGTAGTAAATGCCACAAGGACCTACTCGTCTCTGTCCTTGTCCCGTCCATCGCATTTCTTGGACAGTGGTGATGTCAGCCTTTATTTTCACGAGGACATCAACCAGCTGGGCAGCGGCACCTTCCCAAGGATCCGGACATTTCAGGTGCATGCCCTCAAATCGTAGTCCTTATTTCGTTTGCCATGGTCGCCATCAAAAGGGGGGTCTCTCATCCGAGGCTTGTTGCTTCTTTTCATTGGGGGTGTTTTTTTACGTGGCGGCTCCCAAACCCAACGCACAACCCTGCGGAGGGGATGTTTCGCCTTCTCACTTTAGCTCGCTTTCAAACGGATGTTCTTAGGCTACCCAGAGGATACTTGGTCAAAGACCGAAAGTTGTGAGCTGCTTGAGTCATATTTAAAAGAATCGATCTTTATTGGCAAGCTTCCCTTAAACCACTTACTAGAAATGCGATAAGCCCAAGTAAAACCGTTAGACTCTATACTAGTTCATAGGGCATAATATAGTATAAGCCGCGTTTCTCAAGTTTAAAGCTAATCTAATGTACTAGTACTAGTTCCAAACTGGTTTTTTGTAGACGTAGGCGCCTCACACGTGCTTTTCTCTCCAAGAAGCTGTTCATTTGTAGGAACCAATGTCGGAACACTATAGCAAATAGCGGCCATACAAACTGAACGATTGAAATCAAATGCTTGTATGGAGAGTTATTTAATTTCATTTGATGAGATATCTTCAGCCAATATGCCATCGGTTATCTCTGCGTGCGACATCACATCGTTATTGGTGCAGGGTGTGAAGTACGGCTGAATAGTCTATCACATCGCAACCAAGTGTACCTTAACTGTGTGCCCAGTCGTGCACAAAGGTATAACTGAGAATGAAATGGCTGATCAGCTCGTCCGTTCCGCAGTAGCCATCAACATGGTAGAAGCTTCTACGAAGTTGAAGTGGGCAGGGAGAGGTATTAGCAACAACTTCAAGGCATGCGCCATGTCAAGTTGCTACTGGGTGGTTACAACCTTAAAATGATAAAATATGTGATCCCAAGGGAAAAACTCAGGCTACTTGTCGCATTCTACATTTGCCCTTGTAAGCTCAAGAAGCACTTATATAACATGGGCCTATCTTCTTGTGCAAATTACCGGTTCTGCGTACCGTACCCTGAAGTTTGTCACGAAGTTTGTAACACCCAGAAGGAAGCGTCGGAGACCCTATAAAGTATATATATACATGATCAGTATGTCCAGCTGAGTCGATATAGCCATGTCCGTCTGTCTGTCCGTCTGTCCATCTGTCTGTCTGTCTGTATATATAATCGAACTAGTCCCTCAGTTTTTAAGATATCGTTTTGAAATTTTGCAAACGTCATTTTCTCTTCAAGAAGCTGCTCTTTTGTCGGAACGGCCGATATCGGACCACTATAACATATAGCTGCCATACAAACTGAACGATCGGAATCAAGCTCTTGTATGGACAACTTTCACATTTGACAAGATATATTCACGAAATTTGGTATAGATTGTTTTCTAAGGCAACAATGTAATCTCCGAAGAAATTGATCAGATCGGTTGACTATAGCATATAGCTTCCATACAAACTGAACACATAGTTACTAACAGAAATGCACCTGTGAAGTTTATTTAGCTTCGGTGCAACCGAAGTTAACGTTTTTTCTTGTGTTTTTCTATTTTTTTGTTTAACTCGTTCGTAATTATTATTTTACATGGACTTTTTCAAATATTATATTCTTGTCATAAGTTTTTCTATTGCTTTACAGATTTCTTAGCAATTTTTAATGATCATAGTATTTCTCGCCGTCCTTTAGTATGTAAATATTTTCATATTTATTTATTTAACTTCCATACATTACGCAACTGATACCTGTAGTTCTAGGAATAGAAGCTATTATCTTGTTCCAGATGTCACGACCGCATTTCAAGTAGTTTTAATTCTTAAACCTGTTGCTTCTAGCACACTACAAACTATAATTACTTAAAGTAGGCGTATGAATCATTAGTGTTGCTTTCATTTAAAAATAAATATGAGATCATTCGAGTTCTAACGCGTCTCCCGGGAACCATTTGCATAGTAGGAGTAAACACGACGGTGCCATTAAATAGATAGGATAGATAAATAGGAAAATTGAGGCTTTGCACTGCGACCTATGGTCTATAGTGTCCTCTCCTATATCACATCGATTCACAAAGGTCCAGCAACCTGAACAATTCCAGGAGCCTGCTGGGCGCGACTGTGGTGATGTAATCCCTGCCCAGGTAGATGGAACCTAGGGCATTGAGCCTGCTTCTGTAAATTGCTGGGGAATTCAGAATCAGATGTTCCGGAGTTTCCTTTTTCATGTCGCAGAACTGGCAGTTTGCATAAGAGACTATACTCATTTTGCTCAAGTGCTTCCTGTGCCTGCAGTGCCCTGTATAGAGCGCGAAAAGGAGATGGAATTTGTCTCTGGAGAGGTTGTTCATTTTCTTAAACCTTGCAAGGTTGTACCCTCCCAGAAGTAGCTTAGCATAGCGCATTCTTGCTGCCTGCTGCCAATGCTGTTCTCTCCACACTCGTTCGTCGGTCAGCTCGTTGCCGGCTACCCTTTTATGCTCCGGCACCCAAATTAGCTGTACCCGGTAGAACACTAATATGTGGTTCAGTCCTCCTATACACTCCTCCACTAAAAGCGATTTAACCTCATCCGCTGAGATCACTTTTAGTGCCGTTTGACTATCGCTAAGTATAGCGATATGCTGGTTGCGATAGTTGCTGATTTCTGTACACTGACTTATAGCAAAGGCTACTACTCGAAAGATGTTTTTTCAGAGAGAAATCACATGTCTTGTTTATCGCGTCACCTAATCAATCGAAATAAATAGTAATTAGCGTCAACTCAAGAACATAATACACAAGCTCTCATTTCTCAAATGAATGTTTACATATGACATAAGCTCAATTTGTTATGCATTTGATGTACTCCATGCATAATTTTTTAACGAGCTTAGCTTTGTTTTTGCGATAAATGCGAAGTCATTAAGGCTTTGTTCAACGCTTTTTTTTTTCAAACAGCTGTAGAATAGTTTCAATAGTTAAGTAATAGATAAACAAGTTGAAGACAACGTTTAAGCTCATCCATTTTATATAATCTAAATAAATAGGCTGATATCTATCGCATAATCTTTCTTTCGAACATGAAAAAAAGGACAAAACATCGGGTGTCGTTTTCGAGAACTGCGTTCATTACACTCGAAACTAGACAAAATTCAATGTTATGACTATTAAAAATGATATGGTAATCCATACAAGAGTTCATGGCCGTTCCTTCGGCAACACAAAAAATGCTTCAATCGAACGCGTTTAGGTAATTAAACGAACATGAAGCTGTTGATGACTCGAAAACATTTAAAGTAATATAAGAAAGTAGGAGAATCAAGCACTGTATTTGTAGTACCACTATTATAAGAAAATATGAGAAAAGTTCTATATTTGAACAAACTTTTCAATACGAAATTCTCCTGCACAATTCCCATACATAATTCTCACGATAATTTACATTTCCTATAACAATATAAATCACTCATAAGAATTTACAAGGCAACAGGCTTCGGTTATCACTCGTTTTTTGACAAACAGTCATAATTTAATAGAACCGTTACAAATATTTACAATTCATTTGGCTGCGCTTAAAAACGTGCACACGTTGAACGTGCAATTTGTGGGAAATCCCTCGGTGGATGAGAGCGTCGTCGTGCACTTCACGACAGCTTTCGCTTTAATTATATTTATCACTTTTACTGCAGTCGTAAAAACTCGACATTTTAAGTAAGATTCTATGTAACTATTCGGTCGTCATAAACAATGCACTAATAAAAGAGAGTACAATTGTTACAATAATATTAAATTTGAGACCGTGAAATTGACCACAAAGGCATTATAATGTGTTTCATGCTTATTATACCCTCAATAGGCGTTTTCAATTAACGAAATAATGAAAATTAAGTCACGGCTTATTGTAGAAGACAGCGCTACAATCTCCTGACATATTGTTCAGATCGAATTTCTATGGCATATACATACATATGTACATACATATAGTTCTAATTTACATTACGTATGCTCTCTATGATTTCACTTTATCCGACGGATTGTGAACTCTTTTCTTTCATATCTGCGCGAAAAAAATATGAAAGTATCCTTTCTTATTAACCTTTTTTAAAGCAAAATTCAACCATTCTAAAATGTGACTAATTCGAGCTTCCCTAATTTTGTTAAAGAAAAAACATAAACTTGAAACTTAATGGGGATTGTTTATTTTCAAAAAAATTTAAAAGACAAAAGTTGATCTCACGGGAAGCTAGCTGCCAGCTGGTGACTCTCACGCCTCGATGTGATGTGATTTAATAGTCATAAGCTGGTCTCACTGGAAGCTAGCTGCTAGCAGGCTCTATTAAAGAAGAAAAAACAGCGTGCCTGCCCACATTTAGGTGGCTCTCGGGCTTTGATGTGACGATATTTGAAAGTCATAGGGTGGCCTCACTGGAAGCTAGCTGCTAACGGGGTATTTAAAAGAAAAGCCTCGCGCCTCGATGCGATGCGATTTGAAAGATATGAAGTATATGTGATTTAAAAGTCATAAAGTGACCTCACGTGACGCTGGCTTCCAGCTGATTTTATAAAAGAAAAACAGGCGCCATACCTGGCCAGTGTTTAGGCGACTGTTTTTTGCGGATGATATGACAGTTCTTGAATTTCTTCAGGTTGCTCTTCATCAGAAATGCGCAATATGCATGCCCATTGAGCAGAAATGGGCCTCAACGCTGAACAAAATTTGGCTCGAAAACGTCGGATCTTCGTGAAACGTTTCAAGAGCCCATAGAGAGAAGCGATGTCGTTTGGAATGGTCGAACGGCTTCAGTTCTTGCACAAGTGGTATTTTGTACGCTCTTAATAATGTATAAGATCGACGTAAAAGGCGCTAAGTTGTTCCATACATTAGTATGAGTTGCTGCAAATGGCGCCGAATCCGCAGTCTTCGTGTACACGCTCAGCTACGGCTGTTATATTTTCTTCAGTGCATGCTGGACGTGTTCTATTCGGTCAAATATTATCCAATAATGAATGCAGGATCTCAAGATTGACGATGGTGTTGCGAATAGTGCGTTCAGTAGGCCGATTATGTTCACCATAAGTTGAGCGAAGCGCGCGAAACATTTGCATGACAGAACGTGAATTTTCGTAATAAAGATAAACGATTTGTAAACGTTGCTCAGGCGTAAGTCTTTCCACAATGAAATGCCAAACAATACTGAACGAAAATAACATGACAGCTTGACACGACTCACGCGAGTTCTGTCAAAAGAAGCTATTGAAAAAAGTACCACTTCTCGGATCACCCGTGGGGTGATCAAATGTTTCAGGTTTGCACTCTTTGTTTTTTTTACTAGTAACTCTCATAAGGTCGTAAGTACAGTGAAGTATTGCCTCGAAATTATGCCTCAGTTAGCGTGAGACTCTGAGAAAAAGCGTTTAGAAATGTTAACTTTTCTTATGCGTTTTTTTAACAATAACGCAGAAGAAGCTCAACAGCTATTGTTCATGTGACTTTGTGCTGTCACCAAAGCTCTAGATATTCATTAAAGACGGAGGGTTTCTACCACTAAACACTAAACAGATAAAGACAGTAGCATTAGAAGCCTACAATACTAAAAACAATTAAAAGGAGCTACAGAAATAATTTCAGGTTATATGCCTATATCATACTAAGGAGAGATTACAATGATTTATATTCACCAATAAATAAAAAATACTTCAAAAATAATAAAAGTCAACTTACTTTTAGAACACGCCTCGCTCGTTTATCTATTTTTTGAGCTAATTTACAGTAATGTATTCTAGAACACGTTGCAATTAAAACAACAAAACCTTCGAACAGAGTAGACGTAATTGCTTGCCTATATATAAATACTATACGTACGTATGTGTAAATATTGAGAATAAAAATTGTAAACAAATAAATTATAGATTTATACGCTAACAAACTAGATTTAATGTTTATCACGTAATTTGGCTACCTTTGCTTGATTTATTTGTTAAAATGCATTTAAGTCAAACGTACGCAAACGAAAAACTATGCTTGAATGACGTCACTTTGCAACTTTCAAATATTTCAACGAACGAACTTTGTGCTTAATATTATAAAAAAAAATTTTGTGAAATAATTATTATTACTTTTTTAATATCAATTTTTATGAAAAGGGAATTTTTTTAGTCTCTTTTTAAATAAGTTTATTCAACATAGCACTTTAATGAAGAGTAGTGTGGTATTTCGAAAATAAAATCTGGTAATTTTCAGGTAGTTTTTAAGGTAATAATTTATTTGTTCGCTTTTAAAGTCTCATTTTGACACTTCATCTTGCCAACACGAAAACTATGTTCATTCAAGTTCATACAAGTAAAATCGGAACATAAATACGTTCTTTGGTACAAATTTGGCTCAGACTAAAATCAAATATGCACTATGGCTTGCCTCGAAGTTTCAGCATAATCTTGCCAGAAATAGTGCTGTAATACTCAGCTTAAACTGACATTATAGACTTTGAATGGGATTCCTTTTAATGGAAAGACATTTGAAATTCAAGCGACAAACGTCACTAGTCATTGAGTTTGATGGGGGCAAAAATTGCAAGGTCTGTTAGTAGACTTAAGTCTGGTGCCACGAAGAGTAGTTAGTCCTTGAAGTTCGCTCCAATCTACTCTTTGTGGAGATTCGTGGTGACTGTGGTTTAAACCTAAAGGCAGGTAGAATTGAAAATTCAGTTCAGTGTGGAGTCGCACTGCGACCGTGTGCCGGACCCACAGCACGGCAGTGGTTTTAGGCCTCGAACCTGACCAATGTGGAAAAGGTGTTCCTTCCACCGGACAATATGGAACGCTGAATAGCACATTGTTTTGATCTCTGTGCTTTTAAGCACCGTGCGGTAAGGCCATCGTCGGCAAATACTCACGTAAAAACACAACGACTGTTGTGAGTCCGTCTACTTAGTCACTAATTTTATGAGTTATCGATCTGAAATTTTGCACACTTCTTTTTCACATCAAGAAGCTACTTAGAACCGCCGTTATCGGACCATTATAACATATATCTGCTATACAAAGTGATCGGAATTAAGTGCTTGTTTGGAAAACTCTTTTATTTAAAAATATATTTCTAAGAAATTTGGCAGCGATTATTGTCCGAAACATAGCTTTAAGATCAGATAACCATAACAAGCAGCTGTCATGTAAATACACCGATCAAACTGAAGACCTTGTAAGGGAAGCTTTAGAATTTTACGAGATTTCTTCACGAAATTTGTTATGAGGTATTATCCAAGGTATTGCTACAATCTCCGAATATTTTGTTCAGATCTGACTACTATAGTATATACCCGTCATGTCAACTGACCGATCAAATTCAAGATAAAGAGGAGGATGGAGTCATGTGTAGAAGTTCCCGTAAGTGAGGAAAGTTCTCTGAGTGCCATTCACTTGGGAGTGACCAGAAACGATTCTTTTATATCTGGGTCAACAAGCTGCCTTATACCAAGTATTTTTTGGGTAGTCAAAGAACATCCATTTGAGAGAGAGCTGGTGTGAGAAGGCGAACCTTCCCTCACGAGGTATGTGGGCTGGGTTTCGGACCCGCCACGTAAAAAACGCATCCAGTGAAAAGCAAACAACAGTCGCGGGCAAGAGATTTTTTATACTCGCTGAAGTAACCGTTTTTTCTTAATCTTTTTCTCCAATAGATATTTCGTATATGAACCATATATACGACTTTTGATTTGGGTCGACTCTGTCGCCATATGTTTAGACAATTTTCTGCTAATAATGCTTTTTTTATTTGGTCACAATTCCGAAAATATTAAATGCGGGTCACATAAAGGATTATTTTCTTTTGTGAAAACTGAATACAGCGCCACTTCGCAGTATATTTATTTACAACTGTATTACCATTTCACAAAAATTTGTATGTACATTAGAGCGGGTCGATTTTTTTACTATAAAATCACATATGAAATGTTCTACTTATCATTCTGAACAACTTTGCCTATTTTTTTTATGTTTTTTTCGATTTCTTCGTTTTCCGGCTGCCTGTAAATCGACCCACTCTAATGTACATACATACCGTCACCTAAAATGCAAAACAGCGTATCATAAAAAAATTGAAATTTCGTTTTCTATTGCTTACGATACACTTAAGATGTGGTATATATCTAGTATAAAATTTTCAGCGTCTGCTGTCAGATATAACCAATATGTAACCAATATATAACCATTTTATAACCAAAACTCAAAAATTTTGTTTCAATATAAGTGTGTTATAACCTATATATAACCATTATATAACCAAAACTCAAATTTTGCTTCAATATAAGTGTGTGATAACCCATATATGTAGGTATAACCATTATATAACCGAAACTTAAATTTTGTTTCAATATAAGTGTGTGATAACCTATATATAACCATTTTATAACCAAAACTCAAATATTTTGTTTCAATATAAGTGTGTGATAACCTATATATAACCATTTTATAACCAAAACTCAAATTTTGTTTCAATATAAGTGTGTGATAACCTATATATAACCATTATATAACCAAAACTCAAATTTTGCTTCAATATAAGTATGTGATAACCTATATATAACCATTTTATAACCAAAACTCAAAAATTTTGTTTCAATATAAGTGTGTGATAACCTATATATAACCATTTTATAACCAAAACTCAAATTTTGCTTCAATATAAGTGTGTGATAACCTATATATAACCATTTTATAACCAAAACTCAAATATTTTGTTTCAATATAAGTGTGTGATAACCTATATATAACCATTTTATAACCAAAACTCAAAAATTTTGTTTCAATATAAGTGTGTGATAACCTATATATAACCATTTTATAACCAAAACTCAAAAATTTTGTTTCAATATAAGTGTGTGATAACCTATATATAACCATTATATAACCAAAACTCAAATTTTGATTCAATATAAGTGTGTGATAACCTATATATAACCACTTCATAACCAAAACTCAAATTTTGTTTCAATGTGAGTGGTTCCTATTATATCGTTTTTCATTCGCCTGTAATTTTATGAAAAGTGATTTTACGTTATTTTGCATTTTAGGTGACGATAAGCGCCAATTAATACAATAGTCAAACCCCAAATGGAGTAAAAATTCGAATCCTACGAAATATATATTTTTTTCTTTTTTAATAAATTTATTTGGGTTTGGGAATTATGTGCATAACGCTATGCGCCTATGGTTGCTGTAAAGTCTGGGTAAAATGTTTTTCATCCTTAGATATGCTTCAAAAAAAATTATTGGAATTACTCAATGAAAGTTCAATGGACATTTTATTATAATCACTCAAGTACTTGCATGCCAATACATGTATGTATGTATACATATAAACTTATATGCATTCATATTCAAATATACATATAGTACATAGCCATACATACATATGTATATATGTATATTAAAGCCAGCGATAACGTAAATTTTCCACTTTCCTGTCTTGCGATCGCGTAATTTTTACGAAACGCCCATTAGACAGCCGCGAGTCTAACAACGCTGCAACTGTCAACCAGTATTGACGCTTGATTGTCGATGCAGTGACAGTTAAAGCAATTTTCTCATATTTCATCAAATGTCAAAAAAAAAATTAAAAAAAAAATTAAAAATATTTCGCTTAATCTCTTTGGCGTAATTTAATAAAAAATGCCGGTAAAATTGTGATTGATTGCCGCCAACTAGGTACCTAGTTAACATTCCCGAAATGTGTATGTTTGTGCTGAGAGAAATGTTATGATGTGTTTATATGTGAATATGTATGCACATTGTTGTACATTTTCGCCTTTTGCGACACTACAAGGTGCGTTCCAAAGTAAACAGGACTTAAAAAACAAATAGAACCAATGTTTTTTTCCGGCAAAATTAATTTATTTTATTCAAAATAGTCTCCTTCTGCTTCAATACAGCTTTTTTCACGGTCCAAACGCATGTCGAACGAGTGTTTTAGCTCGTTGGCCGGTATGGCCGCCAGTATGCCGGTGCAACCCTTTTGAATGGCCACTACGCCTGTATGCAGACGCTTTCCTTTCATGGACAAATGCATTTTTCCGAAATACGTGGAGTGGTTAATGGTTAAAATGTGATTTTTGGTCAAATAATCGTCCTTCGGATGTTGGATTCTGAGCAATTTTGGGTCGTCAGTCAATTGGTGCGGAACAAACCGTACACACACCTTTCACAAGCCCAAATGTTCGGTCAAAAATAAATCGATGTTTTGGAGATATTCAATTTCATTTCCATGAATTACAATAATGATTTCGGCTGATTTTTAATGAATTCACGCACAGTTTCGATGGAATGTCCGGTGTTCACGGATTTTGATTGGCCCAAATGTTGATCGTCATTTATGTCCTCACGACCACTTTGAAAACGTTGAAACCACTCGTGCCCTGTGCTGCGGGATAGGCAATTATCGCCATAAACTTGTTTCATCAATTGGAATGTTTCGGTAAAAGTTTTACCAATTTTAAACAAAATTTAATGTTGGCTCTTTGTTCGAAGTTCATTTTCGCACCGATAACACAAACATACTGACACTTAAAATGCAATAACTTCACTTCCAATAGATGAAATGTCATGAAATTCTCACTGGACAATCTATAAATATAGCAGATTCTAGTCGACATATAGATGGCGCCACCAGGGGGCGCTAGATTCAAAAAGTCCTGTTTACTTTGGAACGCACCTTGTATTAACCAATTGTGCGTGCGGTGAAATTTTGCTAGCGATAAGCAGCGACTCAGCTAGTTTTACGCATGCGCAGTAATGATTTCATGCGCAAGTGAATATAGGTACACAGTTGCATATACATATGTACATATATATGTATATATGTATATGTATGTGTGTATGAATGTAGCTGCAGAAAATCGTATGATGTGCTGGAGAGGCTGTGGTCGCGGTAGCGGTAGCAAGCGTAGATGAGTCTGAAGGTTATTTAATTGAAAAGAGCAAGTGCATGATTCAGCATTTTCCTAACTTTACAAGAAAAACCTACAAAATTACTGGTTTAGAGATACTTAACTAAGCTAAACCAGCAGACTGAAGCGTTACTATATTAAAAAAAAAGGACTTTTTATGGATGAATTATTATCCAGGGCTACGGTAGAAGCTATGAAGAAATTGCTTGGGTAGGTTTAGCATAACATACAGCTGTCATACAAACTGATCGATCAAAATCCAGTACTGGTATGAAAACAGAGTCGAGATATCTACAAAAAATTTGGCATGGATTATTATCAAAGGCTATGGTGTAATATCCGAAGAAATTGTTTAGATCGGACCAGTATAACGTATAGCTGTCATACAAACTGATCGTTAAAAATCAAGATAAAGATCTTTTTATACCCCTTTAAGCCATAAAAAATTGTACCGGTGGAGGGTGCTATAGCTTAACTACTTTTGAAAAATAAATCTAAAAAATTATTGGAAGTAAATTTTTTTTGTAAACTAGTGTAATTTATGCTTTTTGGGTTCGTTAATAAAAAAATAGTAATACCTGTATGTATGTATGTAGATATTTAAGACCTAAATATGAGCTTTATACATAAGCCTATCGCACTTTAATTATTGAAGTTAAATTTTATTGCAACTATTAGAATCAATATCACTTAAGATTACTTATGAGATAATCTTTTAAAGGGTGAGCCATTTCGAGGTTACCTACTATTTAAAAAAAAACACAGAAACTTAAAATTTAATGGAGAATGTTTATTTTCATTCGAAATAACATACTTTAACATTTCTACTCTGAAAACTATCTCTTTCGAATATTAAACGCGGTTACGTCTCAGTTAGTCCATCTATTGAGTTAAATTTTCAATGACTCGTTCGAGTATTTCGACTGGAAACTGTCGAATGACACTCGTGATGTTTTGCGCCAAGGCCTGAATCGAAGCGAAACTGTCCGCATAGACCTTAGACTAAACATATTCCCACAGAAAAGTGCAACGGCGTGATATCACACGATCTTTGTGGCCAATCGACCGTACCAAAACGTGAAATTATCTGCTTACCGAAGTTTTCCTTCTATAAATAAATTGATTGATGCGATGTGTGGGAAGTGGGGTCGTCTTGTTGAAGCCAAATGTCGGCGAGATCACGAGCTTCGATTTCAGACATCAAATAGTCGGTTATCATGGCGCGATAATGGACGCCATTGACGGTTACGTTCTCACTGTCATAATTTTTGAAAAAATATGGACCGTTGATTCCACCGGCCTACAAACCACTCCAAACCGTGTTTTTTCTGAATAAAATTGAATAAAATTGAATTTCTTCAGGTTACTCTTTGTTCCAAATGCGCGAAATCATCCAGAAATGGGCCTCATCGCTGAACAAAATTTCGCTCTAAAAACATCGGAGCTCCTGGAACCTTTTCAAGAGCTCATTGAGCGGAGCGCTGTTGTTTGGAAAGGTCGAGCTGCTTCAGTTCTTGCACAAGCTATATTTTATACTCCTTCAATTTAAGATCTCGACGTAAAATGCCTTTAAGTCCTCCCATACGTCAGTCCGAGTTGCTACGAATGCCACCGAATCGACTCACCACGGTCTTCGTCGAATATTATTATCTCAATATTATCCAATATTGAATGCTGGGTCTCAAGAAGGCTGATGGTGTTGCGAATAGTGCGCTCAGCAGGCCGATTATGTTGACCATAAGTTGAGTGAAGCTCACGAAATACAGGGTTTGTCCGGAAAGTAATAGGACTGAGTCGATTTAAAAAAATGTATTGAACCAATCGTTACAATTCTTTAAAAACTTTCAAAATAGACGCCTTCTGCGTTGATGCAGCACTGCCAGAGCGATTTCCAAGCATTCAAGGCGTCACGGAAGGCATTCTCCCGAATAGCATTGAGAGCCGAGGTGCATGCTGCTTGGCTCCCCTCTGCCGTTTCAAAATGCTTGTCGGTGTTTGTCGAAGTCGCCGGTCTCTCAACACGATCTTCATCAGCGATCTCTTCCACGCCCTCCAAAAAGGTTGGGTGCCACCGAAACACACCAAGTCTGCTTGATCGCATCACACATTTCTGTCGCACGGAATTTAAACGCGTATTTATACTATACTTTTCGGGTCGCACCACTCACAGCAACACGTCGCGTGAAATGTTCGTCCTGACTCTCCAGGTGCTCAGAGACAATTGACCAGCCGCTCGTTCGTTAGCTAGGAACACACTCTAACGAATCCAGTCGGTGCGCCCACGCTCCGAAGTACAGTCGCGACGGAAGAAAATCAATCTTATTACTTTCCGGACAAACCCTGTACATTCTTTACAGAATTTGAATTTTCGTAACAAAGTTGAACGATTTGTAAGACGTAAGCCTTTCCATGATGAAATGCCAAACAATAATGAACTAAAATAACATGACAGCTTGGCACGACTCACGCGTGATCTGTCAAAAAAAAGGCGATTGGAAAAGGTACCGCTACTTGTATCCCCCGTTATATGTATCTAGCTTGATAGCATATTTCTTTTATGTGCGTCTAGTATAAAAAATGCTTTATGTTTACAACAAATATTTTAAGAAAAATGTATATGCTCTGCTAACCGCAGTATATCACTCCTCTTATCATTATTATAAAACCACTTAGCCGTAATTATAACTGTGTACTTGACTTCTTTTCACCTGTCTATACTTGTTTATTAGATTGCTTAATCTTAACTTAACTTAACAACTTGACAATCTTAGAATCTAAAGAGCTCATTGCCAAATATTAGCATAACTAAGCACTGTTTCTGTTGCTGGCTGCCGTAATCTTTACGACGCCTGAGCCACTTATTATAAAATTTTGGTAATTACGCAAGTGTCTGACAATCAAATCATATTTAAATTGGTGCACAACAATTTTTGGTATTTTTATAAAGGTGCCATTTCAGTGCAAATGTGTATATACGTATGTATGTGCCTGTGAGAATTTCGTCAGCAAGTTGCAGTACATAACAGTTAGATTTGGTAAACAACCGTCATTATCAATTCATTTGTATTAAAAGTGAAAACAAATTGAGATATTAGACCAACAGCTGGATTTCTATATTCCTTTATATATATTTACTGATATACTTATATATAACAAAACAACAGCGACAGCAACGAAATAATATAATCGCCTATGTAATACTCTTAAGTATCGACAACATTATTTGCTGTACTTAAATGCAGCGCTGCTATCTTTGGTGCTTATAAATTGACACAATACCGCAGATAGCCAATGGAGGCCAAATGCAGCCAATCGATCAAACCTCTAGTATGGGCTTTGTCTTTAAGTGGCTATGCTTTGCAGCTTTCAACTAGTGTAAAACAAGTAAGGAAGGGCTAAGTTCGGGTGTCACCGAACATTTTATACTCTCGCCTGATAAAGTGATAATAATTTACATATTTTTTTATTTTGCTGTAAAATTAATTAGATTAGATCAATTTGTGTACTTTGAGTATTGAATTGTATTTTCATTTCCTAATGTATATATTATACAGAGAAGGCATCAGATGGAATTCAAAATAGCGTTATATTGGAAGAAGGCGTGGTTGTGAACCGATTTCACCCATATTTCGTACATGTCATCAGGGTGTTAAGAAAATATTATATACCGAATTTCATTGAAATCGGTACAGTAGCTCCTGAGATATGGTTTTTGGTCCATAAGAGGGCGACGCCACGCCCATTTTCAATTTTTAAAAAAAGCCTGAGTGCAGCTTCCTTCTGCCATTTCTTCCGTAAAATTTAGTGTTTCTGACGTTTTTTGTCAGTCGGCTAACGCACTTTTAGTGATTTTCAACATAACCTTTGTATGGGAGGTGGGCGTGGTTATTATCCGATTTCTTCCATTTTTGAACTGTATATGGAAATGCCTGATGGAAACGACTCTATAGAGTTTGGTTGACATAGCTACAGTAGTTTCCGAGACATGTACAAAAAACTTAGTAGGGGGCGGCTCCACGCCCATTTTTCCAAAAAAATTGCGTCCAAATATGCCCCTCCCTAATGCGATCCTTTGTGCCAAATTTCACTTTAATATCTTTATTTATGGCTTAGTTATGACGCTTTATAGGTTTTCGGTTTCCGCCATTTTGTGGGCGTGACAGTGGGCCGATTTTGCCCATCTTCGAACTTAACCTTCTTATGGAGCCAAGAAATGAACCAGCCAAGAACCACGTTTCATCATGATATCTCAATTTTTACTCAAGTTACAGCTTGCACGGACGGACGGACGGACAGACAGACATCCGGATTTCAACTCTATTCCTCACCCTGATCACTTTGGTATATATAACCCTATATCTGACTCTTTTAGTTTTAGGACTTACAAACAACCGTTATGTGAACAAAACTATAATACTCTCCTTAGCAACTTTGTTGCGAGAGTATAAAAACAAATATTGAGATTTCTTAATATGCGTTTAATTATGTGGGTTAGTTATCTTTCAATTTGCCACGAAACAAGTACGGACGAAAGTGAAGACATCACTGATCAAAAGGTTTGTTTGTCAACAAAGATTGAGTGGTTTTTTTTTTGGAAATTTTACACAAAGTGTAGGTATTTCAATTTGCAGTGATTTATCATAATTATTAATCAAACCACTGAATCGCCCATACAATGTATGTGGCTAAGTCGCTTAGCCTGAACATTCGCTTCTACATTTTTGGTTTTCAATATAACATACTTGTATGACTTAAAGTTTACTAGAATATTTTTAAAAAAATGTCGATCACAAAGCAATACAATTTTTTTTCGAAAATCTCCTTATTGATTAAATTATTCCCTACCTTTTTAAACAAAAAATTACAGAAACTTCAAATTTAATGGTGAATATTTTTTATCATTCGAAAGAACATTTTTTGGCTTTTATTTTTTAAAGATTATCTGTTTCAAATGTTGGATGCGGCTACGTCTCAGATGGTCCATCCCTTGAGTCCAATATTTGATGACTCGTTCGAACATTTCGACTGGTAACTAGCGAATTATACGCTTGATGTAATGTTTTGCTCCAACGCCTGAATCGAAGCGGGATTGTCCGCATAGACTTTAGACTATCCTCAAGGGAAATCAACCGGCACAAAACGTGAAATTATCTGCCACCGAAGCGTTCTCTCAATAAACCCATTGATTGATGCGATAAGTGGGAAGTGGTACCGTCTTGTTGAAACCAAATGTCGCCGAGATCACGAGCTTCAATCAAATCGTCGGTTATTATGTATAGCGTGATAACGGTTTACATTGATGGTTACGTTCTCACCGGTATCATTTTTGAAGAAATATGAACCGATGTTTCCACCGGCCCACAAAACAAACTAAACCGTCATCTTTTCAGGTTGAAATGGCAGCTCTTGAATCTCTTCCGGTTGCTCTTCGTCCCAAATGTAGCATTTGTGCTTGTTTACATAGCCATTGAACCAGAAATGAGCCTCATCGCTGAACAAAATTTGACTCGAAAGCAATTGTTATAAAATTTACGGTCGGTTATTACTTAATCTCATTACTACTTACTCAACATAGTTTACTGTAGTTCAGTCGACTGCAATTTCTGCCCCGCGAGTGAATTTTTCAAGTTTGAAAACAAAAAACGATTGCGCGAGAGTACATCTTGAGAGCATAATGTATGAGACAGCCATTCGTAGCATAATCCGACCAATTAGAGCGTGGCAACGATGGACGTGAAGACCTTTTTAAGGCTCTCGGACGACTTCTTTTTGCTTTCAAACTTGAGAAAGGCACTTTCGCCACAGAAATTATAGACTAATGAGATTGAGGGCTAGGGAGGCTATTTTAAGACCTTTAGAAAACATATTTTTTTACTGTATAATGAAGTTGGGCCCCTTCTGTATAAAATGGTATATAGCACGTTGCTATGAACAGCGAAATGTCTGTTCAGTCGTGGTATGATTTTTCAGAGTCAATCATTCATTTCAAATTACTATTTTGAATGTATTTACCATCTGTCATTTAATCACGCTTCTCTTATTTTATAATTAGCTTATAATTACAAAAACATAAACAACTAAGCCTGAAATTTTAACAAATTATCAACGAAACTATTCTTCCGCAAATGTAGCTTTTTGGAAACTTTTGAATACCTTGGCATCAGCATAAGCCGCGAAACCTTGAAACTCGTAAAACCTCTACAAAAAAGTTCAGTATTGTTCGAGGAGACAATTGCAAAATGCAAACTTCACACGACTTAAAAAAGTAACGCCGTATAAGCGTCCTGTGACAACAAACACTGCACCTATCGGTTAGGTAACCGGTTACTTATAAAAGTACCACCAGAGATTTCTGTTAAAGTTTCTATGTGGTTTTCAACGCTGTATAAGCGTCCTACGACAACAATCCCTCAACTTACCGGTTAAATCACCGGTTATTTACCCAAAAGCACCACCAGAGATTTTTGTTTAAGTTGCTATGAGGTTTTTAAGGCCCAATTGATAATTCTAACTGAAAATCTTGTGTATGAGTTATCGTCTATACTTTTTTTACTCAAGGCCTTATGAATTGCAGCGGGTGTATAATGAGTTGTCAAAAAAGTCTTGCGGTATTTTTATTGATTTTTTTTTATTGAAATTGAAATGAATTTTTGATGACTCATGCCCAGCTCTTGAACGATGCTACGGCTGCTACTATGCCGGTCTCTTTCGACCAATTCAGCGACTTTATCGCAATTTTCGACGACAGGCCTTCCGGAGCGTGGCGCATCTTCGACCACCTCTACACCAGAACGAAAACGTTGTAACCATCGTTGTGCGGTGGAAATGGAAACTGTATCGGGTCCATAAACTGCACAAATTTTATTGGCGGCTTGAGATGCATTTTTGCCTTTATCGTAGTAGTACTGTAAAATATGCCGTATTTTCTCTTTATTTTGCTCCATGTTTGCGACGCTATAACTCACGAATGACTTAAAAGAAACGACAATCAATTAAACACGTGTTAGCGCGTGAAACGAGCTTTCCAAAAAGGTATAGCATGACCCGATGCGACGATAAAACTAGAACTACGCGCTTTCAGCGCCAACTAGCGAAAATACCGCAAGACTTTTTTGACAACCTATTATATTAGTTTCCGCGCTAATACTTTGAATTTATTTCAATTTTTGTAAAGAGTTTTGGTTGTTTAGCTGGAAATAGGTTCCATAGCTCCTTGAATATTCGTGAAAAAGATTTTGCGATTACAAACGTTAAGTTGTTTAGGATCGAATGATGAAGTTGTAACATAGAAATTCGAGTTGAACCTGATTCATAGTAGTTGGTTTAGCATAAGTTTAGGTAAACTAGCCTCATTCATTACACACATTTCGCACTATAAAACTCAAAATACCGCATACTTTTTTTCGAGCCTTATGCTCTTCAAGCTGAAATTTTCTTCTAAATTCGGTAATATTGAGTATGACGTCTTTTGGCACGCTTTCAGCCATACTAAACCAGTTTACAATACAGTTATAAAATAAAATTATGTCTGAAAAAATGTTAAGAAAGAAAATCAAACAAATAATAAACACAGTAAATCAAAACCAGATCACGCACCGAGTCAGTATATCAACACCAGATTACACCCAGAAAAGTGGGCGACCATTTCTTAAGACCATACCATAAACTAAAAAGTTGACAACGAGCGCAATCTTATCACAAAATGTTGGCATGAACCAGTTTTTGTCAATTTTTTTGAAAGGTGTTAAAGTTTAATGCTTTAATGAGTGTTTAAGTTTCAGCAAAAGCAATAAATGACAATCAGTTTTCTTTTTATCAAACTTTGTAGATATTGTTTTACTATATCCTATATACCTAGGCCTGTCGGCGGACGTTGTAAATCAATGGAATACCCTACAAATACATATTCATATATGTTCAGTATATCCAATGTATCAGTTTTATGACTTTTTGTAGACTGTTGGTAATTTGAAGAACTAGATATAACAAAAATCGATGACTCAGTTTGATGCAGGTCAGGTGACTTGTTAGAACACTACGAGTATAATGACTCATATACGTATACTGATTCCTAAACGCGTTACAGAACAAAACTGGAAAGGGAAGATAATGCTGGAGAAATCAGCAAGGATACAAATTAACCATCAAGCTTAAGCTTAGACGTGGCGAAAGAGCACTGAAGAGGGTAAATGCAGTGGACGTCCAAAAAGAGTTTGTTACCGACGAAATCTTCAAAAAAGTCCACAAAATAATATTGGATGACTGTAATAGCCTTGACAGACGGCAGCGTTAATCCGGATTAACTGCGCACTTAATCAGATCAAAATTTGTAGGTGACAGACGGCAGCTATGCGAGTTTGAAACTCTCATAAACAGCTCATTGTCCTTTTTATAATATTTTCAATGAAAATTGATAGAAGATAAACATTACGGTTGCTAGCCGACCAATTTTTACCAAACCATTTTTTATTACAAAAGCATATCAACACATTATTTTTAAAACTGCATCATAACATAGAAGTTTTATTGATATTACATTGAGAATTTGATAAACAGCTGTCAGGGTTGCTTGTATTTCATTCACAATAGGTGAAAATTGGCCATTTTTAACAATGTTGCCAACGAAAATCTCACAAACTCCCTAAAATTTTGAGAGTTATTTTTGGATTCAGCAACGGAGTTAGCTGTGGTAACTCCTGAATTAATCCCGAAAAATGCAATTAATCTGGTTTAACGCTGCCGTCTGTCAATGCTATAAGTAAAGTTGTTTGAGATAGCAGGCACTCTAAAGATATCAATTGAATATGTACATAGATCATATAAACCACGATTATTTGGATATGAGCAAGCTCTGTTCAAAGTGGGAACTCACTTTTGACTAAAAGCACAGAAGACTTGATGAATGGGAGCAGTGTTTGGAGATGTTCCAGTGTAATAAATGCGAGTGGCTCCATCATTACACTCCGAAGTGCACTCAACAACCATCCGAGTGGACTGCACACGATGAAGTCGCTTCAAAGCGTGGAAAAACAGTCGGCTGGCAAGGTTATGGCGCCTGTATTTTGGGTTGCGCATGGAATAATTTTTAGTGACCACCTTGAAAGAGAAAGAACTATCAGCAGCGACTGCTGCATAGCGAGTTTGGAGCGTTCGAAGAACGAAATCGATGAAAAACAGTCGCATTTGAAGAGAAAGAAAGTACTGTCTCTCCAAAACAATGCATCGTATTACAAGTTAGTGAAAACGATGGCAAAAATCTATGAAAAATCTTCAAACTGTGTTCGCATCCAACGTATTCTCCAGATTTCATTCCCAGTGACTGTTTTTTTGTTCTCAGATCTCAAACGAATTCTGGCTGGGAAGAAATTTTCGTCGAATGAAGAAATGATCGCCGAAACTGAGGCTTATTTTGAAGCAAAAGACAAATCGTACTGCAAAAATGGTATCGAAAAGTTGGAGTGTCGCCTTGATCAGTGTATAACCCTTGAAGGCAACTATGTTGAATAAAAAAAAAACCAAGTGGTTTTTACTATGGTAAACCAGAGACTTTTCATTTGACCTGTTGAGCTATTGACTCCTCACAAGAATTGGCGTATCCTCACAAAACGTAGTCTTATGGGTTTAATCACAAAACAGCGACAGTTGGTTTAGACGATCGTGTGCCTAGATCTCCAATAGTTTGTTCCAATAAAGTAATCGTTTAATCCGCTAAATGCAACCGCCTGCTGGAACCTATTATAACTAAGACGATAGAATAGGCTATCAACTTGGTAAACTAAAAAGTTAATCAGCTCTCATATGCCGTACTCTAAATCGTATGAATCGCGATAATGAATAAAATATGAAGTAAAAATTTCACTTAAATCAGTTCCAGGAATTAAGGACCTGATAAGAAAATATATATTATCCCACATACTTGCGTACTTCTTGTGTGAAATTAAAACGCTTTTAAATACCTGCAAATATTTCGTAAAATTTAAAATTTATGACGCGCATATATCATTCGTCGACGTGCAGACAAGCTCGTTTAAATGCGTGAGCGATAACTTGAAACGTGTTTAAGTGAGCTGTAAATGAATATGCTACTTGATATATGTATGTATGATTTGCAGAATCCCTCCAAACTGAAAATGGCAAGTCACCTTCTAATGATTAGATTAGATGCCAATTGTAAGCCATTCGCTAGATCTTTTATTATTTCCTACGAAATTTATAAATTGTTGACGAAAGTCTAAGGAGCAGCAGCTGGCGTCTTCATCGCTCGTAACCGGCATTGGATACTTGCTTTTTGAAGAGCGCACTGTGTTGCCATATCTAGTTTTTTCGTACAGGTTTATGGTAGCATGAAAGTTTATGCAAAAATTCAGTGTACGAGTTATGGTTGTGGAATAGTTCAGGTTTTGACTAAGGCTTCAAGAGAAATCATTGAACCGAGCTCGCCTAAATTTTTAAGGGATACTAATTATGTATCGATTTGAGGGTTAAAACCACTATACGACACTACTTTTATAGAATGTGATCTTGCTATTTGAAATATAAATATATTTTCTGGGTGATGCTTGTAAAAATTTATTCCGCTAGATGCCGCTATAGTCCTATCGTTGCCAAAAATCGATTTTGAAAAGATTACGAAGCCTTCATTTACTAATTTCACAGGAAATTATAATTATTATGTAAAGCCAGAAGACAACTACCAAAATTGGAAGCTCTAAATTAAATGAAGCTACAAAAGACGCAGGAATCTTTAAAGGCTTAGAGATTATTATACCAAGTATTCGTGAAAACTTCGAGATGGAATGTTCTTATGTTTCGAAATCACTCAAACTATTGCTTAATCACATTGGAAGAGTTACATTATCTATTCGTTGATTATTACTAACATAGCATTATTAATTAAAAAATAACAAAAAATAGTTTGTTTGTAAATACGTATTATGATAATAAAAATATTTGCTTAGCAAGGTTGTTACTAGTTTATAGAGGTTTACGCCGTTCATTAAATGTACATAATACGCGTAGATATATGTAGTTCTTGTTTATTTAACACATTCTTTAAAGAACATTGACGTGGGTGATAAAATTCTAACACTCATTGACTGTTAGCATTGCGAAAGAATGTTAGTACTGTGATAAAAAAGTTTTCGTTTTCACTATTGTAAATAAACATATTTTTATTTTACTGTGTTTTTGTACTTGGACGCCAAAATGGTAATGGCCTGTGAAAAGAGCCACAACTAGGGAGAGCCTAGTCTTACTGAGGGCAAAAAGATCACTAGATCTCTAGCGAAGTACGGGTGGTAGCTCAGGTAGAACAGTAGTGGATGGTAGCCCGCGAAGCCCAGTAGTAGAACACAAGAGGATACGGGAACACCAATACGCTCCCATTTAACCGATAGCGGTTCTAGGGTACCTTTCATTGCTAGCTCATTAGCTCTGCAAATTCCTGCGATTCCGGTATGGCCTGGCACCCATACCAGTCTTATCACACTGGATGCTATTGATAGCAAAGTTAGGCACTTTTCGGCCAACCATGCACTGTTACTGAGTTCAAGGCTAGTATCGCCGCTCTGCTATCTGAATGAATGGTCACTTCTCTGAGTCACTGCTCTGAAGGAGGCTGCACTCCGGAGCAATAAATCTGCTGCTTCCTTAATGGCAAGGAAGACACTGCAATAATCAGAAAGTTTGAAGGTGGAGTGTGGAGTGCCTGACAGTAAACCCGTCCGGCAACCTTCCCCAAAATCTTTGACCCATCTGTAAAGAAGCTTACTGTCCCTCTCCTTCAACGGCTTCTTCCCATATACAACTCCCTCGTCGGTATATAGGCAGAGTGATGCAGTATGAAGTCAAACTGTCTGAGGATATCCAAATGTGCAGATACGTGTTCTCTTAAGAACCCAGATTCTCTGAGTCCCATAGCATACATCGTCTGCATAGACAATTACCCGGCAGCCCCGTTCCTCAAGTTTTTTTAAGCAGGTCATTAACGACCAGGATCCATAGAAGAGAAGAAAGAACTCCCATTTCGTCGACCGCGTGCGTTGCCCCATTCCGTTTAAATCACTCTGGCGCACAGAAGACCGAGAATGAGGTGTTTTGAGGTTTGATTCAACCCCAAGACCATCCAGAGCAGTAACTACTCTAGTTTCGATGCAATCAAAGTTAACAGTTTTTCTTGTTTTTGTTTTTGTGCATTATGTATCTGAATTCAGTACGACTTAATAAGCATCTAAGTTGGATCATTTTCTTATAATACTAACAAGTTCTTTGCAGACTTTCAGAGAGTGTTTTCACTTTGTCAAAACTTTCTCAAAAATTTCTGTCCTCTACCACTAACTCTGTTCTAAATTATAGCTATAGAACTAAGCTCAATTTTTTGAGAGTTCAGGGAATGTTTCAATCAGGCGCGATTCTGCTACGCATCCATATTAACAGGAACAGCAATTCTTCAGAAACCATAACGAATCCACAAAGCGAAAAAAATCGTATATACCAGAAAGGTATTTATGAGTGAGAGTATATAAATATACATACATATAAAGATTTATGCAGCTAAATAACATATGGTATATGAGCATAAGTGGAAATTTACCTTTCCTTAGTGTTAGTTTATTCATAAAAAATTGTTTGTTGTTTGTTGTTCGGTACATTGTACTCATACCTCCATATATTGACATATATCTACATATATGTATGTATATGTACATATATACATATGAATGTATTTATATGAGATTTCTTACTCCTTCGCTTTATCAAAATTTATTTCGTTTGTTTTTTGATATGATAAGTTAAATTGACTTTAGTAATTGATTTTAAGCGGTTTTAATTATTTTATGTTCCCCGTAGTCAATCAATATACTTTAACTAATGTACTAACTTATAAATGTTACTTTTATTTGATTATGTTGTTGTTTTTTCAGGTTGTTGTTTCTTTTGGCTTTTTTTTTGCTTTACTTTTTTATTTGAAGCGTGCGAACGTCTTGTCAATTCATTCAGCGGTTAGTTATTGTTATTGCCACAGTGCTACAAATCGTACTCTATTACGATTAATTTGCGACGTAGCAATCAGTTGGCACTGGTCAATCCAAGAGTGCGGTTTATTTTTCTAAAAATCGCATTAAAACAAGAAGAAAGTTATTTCATCCAAAAATATTTTTTTTTTAATTTGAACTTTGTTAAAGGTAAAAAAAATTAAATTAGTGGTTTAACAATTTTTTTTTATATGAAATATTTTTTTGTTATAAAAATATTTTTTTTTGTTTTTGTTATAAAAATATTTTTCGAATTTCCTTTATAATTTTTGTTCAACTTTGGTAAATATGAAAGTTAAACAAAATTAGTGGTAAAACAATTTTTTTATATGAAATATTTTTTTTATAAAAATATTTTTTTTGGTAAAACAATTTTTTTCGAATTTCCTTTATAATTTTTGTTTAGCTTTGGTAAATATGAAAGTTAAGCAAAATTAGTGATGAAACAATGTTTTTTATATGAAATATTTTTTTTATAAAAATATTTTTTTTGGTAAAGCAATTTTTTTCTGTAGGGGAGAAATTATAAACTTTTTTGTGTTGAATAAAAGTTTCAACTAAGTTTTTCGAAAAATTAAAAAAAATATATACGTTTAACTTTGTGAAAAGAAAAAATAAAATAAAAATTAGTGATTTATTTTGTGGATGTGAAATTTAAAATAAATTTTATTATAAAAAAAATTTCGAAAATCCAGGAAAATTAAAAAAATATACATTTTTTCAACTTTGGTATAAATAAAAATAAAAATAAAAATTTTTGGTGATAAAATGGGTTTTATTTCATTTGCGAAAAATTTAAAATACTTTTTTTAAAATATAAAAATTCGTTTTAAAATTTTTTTTTAACTTTTAAATTATATTTTTTTTTTTAAAAACTAATCGATAAAAATAAAAAACTAGTGGTAGAACTATTTTTTTTTTGTGAGCGAGAAAATTAAAATATTTTTATTGCATAAAAATTTGTTATTAACAATGTGTGGAGTTAATCAGTTTTATTAATTTCTAAAATTATGATAATATTATATATATGTTTACCTGGTTTTAAAAAAACGAAACTTTTTAAAGATAAAAATAAAAAAATAGTGAAACTAATTTTCTTTTTTTAGGGAAAAAAATATTTTAAAAATAATCGTCAGTTTCTCGTTATCTCATTAATTGTTCTCCTTTTTTTTGACACCTAAGCCCCCTTTTCGTAGACCAGGTCACATATGTATATTTATATAGAATATAATATTATCTGGTAAATATTTAAATAATATAGAATAAAATTAATAACGTTTATATAAATTAAAAAAAATATTTGTATAAAAATTTTAACTAATTTCTTCAAAAAATTAAATCAAAAAAATTTTAAATTTGTTAGCGGTCAAAATAAAAAAAAAAAAAAATAGTGGTCAAACTATTTTTTTTTTGTGGGCGAGAAAAAAGTATTCTGTTTTTTTTGTTATATAAAATTTCTTCGAAAATGTGTAAATATGGCAATATTCGTTCAACTTTGTTAAAATTAAAAATAAAAAAATAGTACTAAAACTATATTTTTTTTTTGTGGGTGAAAACTTAAAATATTTTTGTAATATAAAATTTTGAGATAATTTTTTACAAAAAATTAAAAAATTTACTTTTAACCTTATTAAAAATAATAATAAAAACTAGTGGTAAAAATATCTTCTTTTTTTGTTTTTTTTGTTTTTGAGAGCGAAAAATATTTTTTTGTTATACAAAACCTTGAATTAATAATATCAAGAGTTCATAATTTTTATTAATTTTGACAACACATACATAAGTATATCTGGCGTATGATATTAACTGATTAATAATTAAAACAAATTAATATATTCATAACAATAATATTTATATAAATTAAAAACAACGGAAAATAAAAAAAAATAATTATTAATATTTATAAAAATCATATAAATTAAAAAATAATAATAACAAATAAAATATAAAAAAAAAATTGTTTTGTTGCTAAAAATTTATTTTAAAACAAAATTATAAAAATTATTTATAAAAATCATGTAAATTTAAAAAAAAAATAGTATAAAATAAAAAAATATAATTTTTTTTTTTTTGTCGCTAAAAAATTATTTTAAAACAAAATTTTAAAACATTATTTCATAAAAATTATAATTAAAAAAAATAAAAATAATAATAGTAAAAACCAATTTTATAAAAATATTTAACAGAAGTATATAATAAATAAAAAAAAAAAAAAAAAATTTATTTTAAAAAAAAATTATAAAAATTATTTATAAAAAAACATGTAAATTTCAAAAAAAAAATAATATAAAATAAAAACATATAATTTTTTTTTCTAAAAATAATTAAAACATTATAAAAATTTAATTAAATTTATAAAAATCATATAAAAAAAAAAAATAATAATAAAAAACACATAGATTTATTTTTTTTTTATATAACAAAAATATATATATAGAAATAAAAAACTGCGATATTTATTTTCCTTTCTAAACGTTTAATTTTGCTCGCTAAAGTCAAGCATATTCAGCCAAGCAGTTTTTCATTGGCAACGCAATTTGATAACTTCGAATATTTGCATACTTGAACAAGCAACGGCACGTGCAAACTTATTCGATTACACAAAATTTACAGTTAAAAATGCACTAAGCTAAGCAATTATTTAAGAATTGGATTATATAAAAAATGTATTCACCTTTTTGCAAGCAGTGCTAAAATAATTTAATTATGATATATCGAGTTACGAGAACTCAGTTGTGTCTAGACTATATCTATATACTCGTATATATAAAGATAAAGTGACGTAAAAACTGGCGTATGCGATAAAATTGCACTAAAATGTCAATAAACACAGTACACTGGCTTTGTTGTACACTAACATTTACCACAAGAAATATTATGTGTATGTGAACGCGAACGAATCATGAAAAATGGTTAAGAGTTCGAAAGTGTTACACTGCTAACTCGATCCTTATTAGTCAAACAATGTGTAAATCATTCGGAAGTGAACATATGAAACCCTACTTGAAATCCCTCATTGCTTTCAAAGGCTACAATTTTCTTCGGTTGTGTTATTTCTTACGGTTAGGGTACCACAAATTTATTGAGGCGGTTACCAGAAACTTCGCTAGTTTCGCTAAAGGTGTGTCCATATCAGTCTGACACATCCGCCAATAGAACGGGAAGTGACAAGTTTCCATCTCGCCTTCCTCTATACAGCTTTGGCAAAGGACGTCCAACAGAATATTTAGCCTCCCCGGTATGAACCCCCTCCAGTCAAACATTGCGTCGAGATAGACTTAGCTAAGAGCTAGTAGTTCGGAGAACGTATTGCGGTTCACGCTGTGCCAGAAGGATCTCGCAGTCACACAAGTGCTGTCTGTTGACTAGAACGCAATTTTGTTTAATTTTAATATAAAGTAGCCGAATTCTAATTTCTCTACTACCAATTGAAAAGCATAACAGAAAGTTCTAATTTTCTAATTAACATGGTATTTGAAGTCTTTGGGACAGCACCTATGGCTTCTACTTGATCTATACCAGTTTGTTCGATACCTTATATTCCAAAGTCTCGCACAAAACCAAAAACTTTTAACTCTTGGCCATGAATATTACTCCTGCGTTATATTTCGTAGACGATCAACAACTTCAGACTGCTGATTCTGGTGGTTCAGTGTACTGAGAAATTCCTGGAAACATCTGCTAAAATACGCCATTAACTTCAATATTAATGAATGAATTACAATCGCCCTTCAGTTTCTCGGCATATTTATGACCATTATCCTTGTAAACTTAACGTAAGAGAGATTATAATCAAAAGCTGCGTCATGTGATCATAAAATAACGGCAAAAAAAACAACTTGAATAACTTAGAACTTGATATTATGCATACAATAAACAAATAAACATATAACTTTTAACTTTTTTATGAAAACGCCTTAAATATTTTGCGCTAAGTAATACAATTTAACGAAAATTTAGCAGCACAAGCATTTACCAAGCACCGTTTGTTGTGGAAATTTTAATTTCATTTTATATTTGTATACATACACATATTGGTTATCGAACAATCAGGTCTTTACAACCATATACAAATAAAAATTATACGTCACTTTATTAGCGCATATAAAGATTTCTCGATCGGCGCCACTTCAGCTACTCAAATTTGTTTGGCTTGCTAACAACCGGCCGCTGCCCAAAACCAACAATCAGAAGTGTCCAAAGAATTGTTAAGACGCGATTAGATAAGAGCTTGTTAACAGCCCTGTTAACAGAATGCTTAATTGTGTGGATGGATTTACCGGTAATGTGACAAAAAAGTCATAAACAATTTCATTGCAAAACAATTCTTGCGAAAAGGTGGTTCGCTTGATTTTTATCAGGCATACCGTTTACGGCGTCTATAAAAATCGAAAAATTTTATTCGAACCGATTATGATTTGACTAAGGTTAAGAGTGGCACTGAATATCCGGCTCCTTACAAGGATTTTCGAAACTTTGGCAGTCAACATTTTATTCAGGTAGAGTGTTTCTTTTAGTTTTGTGGGTTTCCAGAAGACATAAAGCGGATATAATTTTACCAGGAATACCAGTCTAAGAGCATGAATTTCAAGTAATTTTTAAAGTGTCGTAAAAAAAAGGCAATTGGTATTTTTACTATCCATTTTTATATTAGTTATTTGTTAGTTTTAGATGAGTACAGAAAATAATTAAAAACTAAAAAAAGTAAAAAATTTCAAAAATTATGATCTGACGAAGTGGGGGGCCTTTAAAACTTTCCACGTGACCATATCCATGATTTCAACCCTCCTAGTTATCTGAAACCAAAAAAAAAAGATTATTAATCTATAACAATGTCGCAATGGCCGGAACTACGGAGAAGTGGGAAAACATTTTTTTTACAAAATAGCGGCTGCCTGAAAAAAGTTTTTTTGGATCACTTTTTCTGACTAAATCGAATTTTTTAAAAATAATAAAAATAAAAATTTGGCGATGGGGTTAGTTCCAACCATAGTAAATCGGTCCAGTAGAACCTGAGAAATCGTGGGTATCGCTCCGAAAATGTCAGTTTTGAGAAAAACGCGTTCAAAGTTTAGGAGACAATTCTAGTGAACACGGACGCCACGTCACAAAATCGGCTGTATCTCCGAAAATAAGTCGAATTTTGAAAAATCCTTCCAAGGTTATATTTTTGAAAGTCTAAACTTTCAAGATATGCAAAAAAAAATCGATTTTTTCAAAATCCTAGACAAGAATACCCCTTTAATGTTGTCTACAAAAATTTAGCTTCATTATAAAGATAAGAGTTTATTATTATGTTTTAAGACTGATTTCGGACAAGTGATCGCCGAGTTTGACTCTAACAAATACCAGCCGAGTGGCCCAATTTTATAACACTTTTCACTGCAATTGGAGACACATGTCAACTATAACGCGCCGAATATACTCTTCCAAGGCGTCAAACGTCTTAGGATTGCCGGCGTAGACAAGCGACTTCAGATAACCCCACAAAAAATAGTACACTGGGTTAAATCACACGATCTTAGTGGTCAGGCTACAGGCACACGACGCGATATCATGCGTTTACCAAAAATTTTCTTCAATAGATTGATTATTTCGTTGGGTGTACAATTGCTTGTATAGCATGTAGCGACCTCTTGTTGAAACCAAAGATCGTACACATAAACATACCCCAAAACTGGCGCGAACAAGTCATTAATCATGACTCTATAGCGTTCCCTAATGACAGTAACATTATATCCGTCTTCATTTTTCGAGAGATATGCACCAATGTTACCCTGTGTCCATATCAAATAGTGAATTTTGAGGAGTTAGGGGCGTCTCAACAATGGCTTACAACAAAAAGTGAGCTTCGCCGTTGAAGAATCGCTCTTATCGAACCATTATTACGCTCTTAAAACATATGACTACAGGGTAAAATATTTTTTTTTTTCATAAGAAACTTACTCGATTTGCAAACGTTGTTACAGAGTAAATCTATTCATTTTGAAATGAATGAAAAATCAACTGATTATAAATCAAGTACTCGTAAGAGTTGTCAAAAAGTCAATCTTGAAAAGAAGTATTGCCTGAATGAAAACCACAACTCAAACATAATAAGCACCAAAAGCCAAACCACCGTGACAATCTAGAACCCTTTGGGTGGGTGGAATTGTATCAGCTTTATTTGGCTACCATTCTCTTAAGCTGAATAAACTCTGAAAGACACAATACCTGAAAAAACTGGTATGAGTTTCAGTATTACATATAAATATATTACAAGAAATACTCACTCTTCTATCAAATAATAAATATTAAAGTATTAAAAATGTTTAGCAAATATTTAATTTAGGCTTTTCTACGAGTATTTGCGTATAAATACTCAAGCTTATACATTACTCATCCATCATAATGAATTAGAGCGTGTGAATTTCTAACTACGTACTAAGTTTAAATTTCTCATTTATACACTTTTTCAATACCACCTCCCATCAGCGTCACATTGGCTGCTTAATATTTTGATCCTTTGTATATAAAAAGTAAATAATGCCTTTACTTCGGATTTATATTGAAATCGCCAGTTGGACTTTCATTTTCGAAAAAACGAGGGCAAAAACAAATAATATTTATAAATGATTTTTTTGGCATTAATTGCATTTTATAGCATAAAAAATATAGCTCGGAATTTGATAAAATAGCCATTCATTAGAATGAAATACTGATAACGCAGACTGAATGAAGTAAAAAAGAAAATAGAATTACTGCAATTGTTTAGTTGTCTAAGACATTTTTTATTTTTGAAAAGCATGCTTACAATATAATTCGTCTAACAAGAATTCGATAATAACAAATTTTTAATTCAATAAATAGTTTTTATAAGCCAATGCTTTGAAAAGATAAAGAAATTATGGCTTTAACTATGCGAAACTGTCGAAATTAAAGTATGGGCAAAAAATAGTAAGACTTTTTATTTTAAATTTAGCGCGAAACCCCATTCGTCGAATTTTTTTTTTAGGTTGGTATGACTATTAGTGACATCTTTGTCAAATGCCACATCAAAAATCATAAACATTAGTGTTTAATAAACGCTTGACTTTGTGAAGTACATACATATTCAACAAATTTTGTGTACCGAAACTTTCAGAATGTTGGAAAAGACCTTCGCTACAATGTGTTTGTTTTTTATTGGTACAAACTACACAAAGAGGGGCGCGTTGACGACGAACCACGTCCAGGACGACCATCAACATCAACTGATGATCAACACATCAATAAAATAAAGGAATTGTTGCTTGAGAATCGATTAACAGTTATCTTACAGAGATCTTACAGGCACCGTTGGAATATCAGAACGATCAGTGAAAACCATTTTTCAAGATCATTTGGGCCAAAGAAAATTGAAAGCACGATTGGTTCCAAAATATCACATTTTTTTCGAAAAGCAGCTCGTTAACGTCTGTGAAACAATGCTTTCCGACTACCAAGACGATATGAAAAATATTATTACTGACAATAAGTTTTAGATCTCTGCTTACGACCCGGAAACAGACGATCAATGGGCCAGATATCGTGGCAAAGAAGAGCCTAGTCACGTCGAACGTCG
The DNA here is from genome assembly GCF_024586455.1 of Bactrocera neohumeralis. Lineage (NCBI taxonomy): Eukaryota > Metazoa > Arthropoda > Insecta > Diptera > Tephritidae > Bactrocera > Bactrocera neohumeralis. The sequence goes on from NC_065921.1 coordinate 78,032,378, forward strand.
AGGTCAAAAATCAAGGTTATGATGACTTTTTTCTACGATTACCGAGTTGTGGTGCACTCCGAATTCCTGCCGACCGGCCAAACTGTCAACAAGGAATACTATTTGTTTGTTATGCGTCATTTGCGCGAAGCTATTCGTAAAAAGAGGCCGGAATTATGGGCCAACAAACCTTGGTTTTTGCATCAACGTCGCATACTGCATTGATTCTTCGTGAGTTTTCGCCAAATTTTGAACCAATATCGTGCCGCAACCACAGTATTCGCCTGATTTAGCTCCGTGTGACTTCTGGGTATTCAGCTAACTCAAACAACCGCTCCGTGGAAACCGTTTTGAGTCAATTGTAGACATTAAACATGAATCGCTACGCGCATCTAGAACTATTACGCAAATTGACTTTAAAAACTGTTTCGAGGATCGGAAAAAACGGTGGCAAGTGTTTATTGTGGCCAAGTGAGTTTACATTGAGGGGACGCATAGATTTTGTAGAATAAATTAAGAATTTTAAAATTACTTGCATGAACAAAGTCTTACTATTTTTTGCACACAGTAGTTCAAATTAATATTTTTACCCACCCGTATTCATTAGCTGTCAAAATCAGCTGCTTTGCTTTTCAAACATTAAAATTAGGAAAAAAGTGCATATTGAATATTATTTAACAAAATTTTATTATTTTTATTCATATAAATGGAGACGATTTAAAAAACAAGCTCCTAAGCTGATTTCGCTTTAACCATATAACTTAGAACATCCCAGAGAGGTAAAGGCTAACATTCATATCAGAGATAAATATCTATAATAATAAAATAAAATATCTAATATAAATTCTATATAATTTTTGTACATACTATGTATTAAAATATTTCGAGGACTAACCCATCAAATTTCGCAAAAAATGTCATTGCGCTGCCCTCTTTTTAAGAAATCTAAACAAAAATTTTTTTTTTTTTTAATATTTAGAACTAAAATATGAAGCTACGTACATATATAAGCTATTATAACTTCAATTTTATTCAAATAAGAATTATTGTATTTAATTTAATAATCTATCTGATTATTAATAATTTTTTTCTATTCAATATTTTGCAGATGGCGGATTCCACCACTTCAATACCAACTTCCAAAGAGAAGTCAAATTCAGTATTTACACTGAATGATTTCAACTCACGGTGAGTTAATAAACAAATTTTGAAGCTTTTTGCAAATTTTGTAAAAAGAAAATATTTCGCTCATACGCTTGATTCAGTTTGAAGACTGTTTTTCTAAATTTCTTATCAGACAAAACATTTTTCTAATCCATCAAAACTCTTTACTAAAAATTTCAGCACCCAGCTAACCGAAAAGGCACAGCTTGGCGATGAGTATAACCCAGCGGATCATCGTGACCAAGTCAAGGGTCAAACGACAGGTGGCGCATTAGCGCATTTGTTGAAAAGCTCATTAGGCACCGGTATTCTGGCCATGCCCATGGCCTTCTACAATGGCGGCTTGCTGTTCGGCATGATTGCCACGTTGGTGGTCGGCTTCATTTGTACGCATTGTGTGCAAATATTGGTAAGCATGTTTTTCATTTATGTTTATATTATTATTCAATTTATTTTAACATAACTAAAGCCAAAAGAAATCTATAGAAAATAATTAAATTGCACAAATTTCCAAGATTTTAGTTCTATTTCAATACAAACTAAGTAAATATTTCATGAACCTTCTCAAGAATGTTAGGAGCCAGCATGTTAGGGCTACCGAAACGCTAATACATTGATAGATTTAGTGTTGAAACTACACATTCTCCCCGCCGTGCTGTCTCATAACCCCTATGTGTAAGAAAAGTGGGAAGGATCACACATACAGAAGGGTTTCGGTTAGCTTTATCATTTAAGAAACTCATAGAAACTTTAACTGAAATCTCATAGAAACTTTAAACGAATTCTCTGCTAGCGCTATTGGGTAATTAACCGATGTTTTAACCAATAGTGAGCCTGCAGAGGCCGTTTACGGCTTTTTTATGCCGTTAATTTTCTCAAAATGCCTCTGACAAATGAAGGCATTACACGAACGAGCATAGAGCAAGCTTTGCTTGAAATTAAAATAAAAGTTTGACTTTTGCTACATTTTCAAAATATTTCGGTGATGACGCCACACGTCGCAATCTTGACCTTACATTCCTTAAAAAAGATTATTCTTTATCCCATCTATTATCGTTATTGGCCTAATCTACACGATTTATATGCCAGATATTGTATCAGTAAAGACTATAAGAAATGTTTTCCTTAAAAAAAATTTTCGAATTACCGAAAATCGGCAAAAATGTTCATTTCGGTCATTTAATTTTATAGCTACATTTATGGCATCGCGTTTTGTTGTTTTGCCATGTCATAATATTTTTTTTTTTTGTCATGTCATAGCAAAACCTGGACTTTATTGATAGCAAAGCAATATTTATTGTCTCAGAGTTGATTTAGCCCCCTCGAAAGAGTTTTATTCTGCCAGTAAATATTTATCACCACTTTATGATTTGTTGCTAAGATTACCTGAAAGGTGGCATTATTTAAAAACACATTCCAATCATAAATGCATAAAGTTCTATTTTATAATACTAAATACTCGTAAAGAAATATTTACTCGAAGTTCAGTACACTTTGTTACTGGGCCAACCAAACAGAGGTTTTACCGTACGCCGGCGATTATTATCACTGAAACCGGACAAAACACGTGAACCAATGCTCTCCATATACTTCTTTTTATCATTCAGAATAGGATATTTTGCAAGTTAGTTTCCATATTAACGATTTGCCTTAAAAGTTGTAGCAAAGTAATGTGTGTATGGAGCCGCTGTATGATAGGAAGCAGCTAGCCTGTGTGCCGCACCGTCTTAACTTATGTTAGGTGCACCACCTCCTGACCTGATTATCATACAGCGTGCTGTTGCTGCGGAATGACTGGATTTCCGATAATGATGTGAAGGGTTCTAGATGATAGGATCACACGTATAGGTGGCAGAACCTTGGGGAAAATAGTCCTAATGGTCGACTAGGAGGTGCACCCCCTCCTGACCTGATTATCATACAGTGTGCTGTTGCTGCGAAATGACTGGATTTCCGATGATGATGTGAAGGGTTTTATTTGATAAGATCATGTATAGGTGGCAGAACCTTTGGGAAAATAGTCCAAATGGTCGACTAGGAGGTGCACCCCCTCCTGACCTGATTATCATACAGCGTGCTGTTGCTGCGGAATGACTGAATTTCCGATAATGATGTGAAGAGGAAGGTATGTCTAAGGAGCAGGAGGCTTCTAGATGACAAGGTGATGTGTAGGTAGCAGGATCGTTGGGACAATAGTCCTAATGATCGAGTGACCTATAAGTACATTCGGTACGTTGGGTTTGTTGAGGATATCCCAGACTTCGGATTCTGTCTGAGATGTTAGCGGTGTGTTCTCCACAAGTCGGAATGCCGAATAGTTAAAGTCGTTTGCGCGTGAATTGTATAGGCAGTGAAGGCGTTTAACTGGGAATTAGGGTAAGCTTCATGATGGCCCCTTCCTATACTTCCCTTGACATCCCTTTGTAGTCATTTTCATATTTTAAGCTACACTTATAGTATTCTTTATTATAGGAAGACCGATTATTTATTTACACAGCAACTATAAATGTCATCTTCACTTGCAGGTTAAAACATCGCAAGATATTTGCAAAGAAATCAGAGTACCTGCCTTGTCATTTGCTGAGACAGCCGAAAAGGTTTTCGAAAACGGACCAAAACGTTTGCGTTCATGGTCGAATTTTGCGAAGTAAGTATTTGCTACCATATTCTCTTAATTGATTAATAATGGACTACTTTAAAATTAACCTCACATTATCTCTCCCTCTTTCACACTCTTTACTAGGCAATTCGTTGACGGCGGTCTGATGGGCACATACTATGCCGCCGCTTGCGTTTACATGGTGTTCATTGCCACATCATTTCACGACGTGATCAACTATGACACCGGTCTTAAATGGGATGTGCGCATTTATATTGCGATTGTTGTAATACCCTGCTTGGTAATTGGACAAATAAGGGATTTAAAATGGCTTGTACCATTTTCAGCTATGGCCAACATATTCATTGTGGTCACATTCGGCATTGTGTTATACTACTTATTCAGCGAGCCTTTGGTGTTCGAAGACAAACCGCTGATAGCGAAAGCCACACAGCTACCGCTCTACTTTGCGACTGTCATCTTCGCCATGGAGGGTATTGGCGTAGTTATGCCCGTCGAGAATACGATGAAGAACCCACAAAGATTCCTTGGCTGCCCCGGTGTGCTCAATACTGCTATGATTGTGGTAGTGTCATTGTATGCGGTAATCGGTTTCTTAGGTTATGCACGTTATGGCAGCGATGTGCTTGGCAGCATTACTTTGAACCTGAAGGAGGGTGTACCGTAAGTATCAAACCCATACAGCTATATATAATAATATTTGAAAATTACTTATAACGTCTGCTTTTATTTGTTTATTTATGTAGTTTGGCTGACACGGCGAAATTGTTGATGGCCGTTGCCATACTGTTCACCTATGGACTGCAGTTCTACATACCCAACGAAATTCTCTGGAAAAAAATTAGTCATAAATTTAACGAACAACATCACAATAGAACACAAATACTTTTACGTACCGGTATTATATTGATTAGTGGTGGTGTTGCTGCAGCTATACCGAATCTGGAACCATTCATCAGTTTGGTGGGCGCCATCTTCTTCTCACTGTTGGGTAAGTTCTATATGCATTTTCCATTTTTATACCCTGAACAGGTTATAGTAAGTTGGACACAAGGTTTCTAACAAAGTCCGTTGTGATTTACGTAAGTACCTCCCTGCGAAGACCTAACCTCACGGTGTTTTATTTTTCTAGAAGCACGTAGATCAATACAATGCTATGATCAGCGCCCCAAAGCATAAATGCATTCAGCACTCATACCTTGGAGAACCAAAGTATAAATGCATTTTGCACGTATACTTTGGTTCCAATTGGTTCAGGTGGATAGGAACACCTTAGGCGCCTTCTTCGGGTACGAGGCCGATCTAAAACCTCTGCCGTACTTTGGGTTCGGCACCCGGCCGCAATGCGACTCCACATTGGACTGAATTTTTCAACCCTGCCTGCCTTTAGGTTTAAACCATAGCCACCACGAATCTCCACCAAGTGCCTCACCCAATAAGCAGATTGGAGTAAACTCCAAGCGCTAACTGCTCCCCATAGTACCAGGTTAAAGTCTCTGGTAATACCTTGTAGCTTTTGCTACTAACAGTTGAGCCCCTAGAACTCAATGACTGGTGACATTTGTCTCGTGAAACAAATTCCTTATACCCGTAAATATCGTCTTTTTTTAAGAGCTGATAACTTTTTTTAAAAAAAAACGCATAAAATTTGCAAAATCTCATCGGTTCTTTATTTGAAACGTTAGCTTTTGAAGATAATTTCATTTACCGCGGCTGCGTCTTAATTCGGAAAGTCCAATTTTGGGCAACCTTTTCGAGCATTTCGGCCGGAATAGCCCGAATTTCTTCGGAAATGTTGTCTTCCAAAGCTGGAATAGTTGCTGGCTTATTTCTGTAGACTTTAGACTTGACGTAGCCCCAACTTACGGGTCCATTTCTTGAGATGAATTGTTCTCCGAAGTTTTCCCTCAAAATGGCCATAGAATCGCGAGCTGTGTGGCATGTAGCGCCATCTTGTTGAAACCACATGAGTCAACATTTAAATGAAATTATCTTCAAAAAGTAAATGTCATGAACCAATCTAACGTTTCAAATAAAGAACCGATGAGATTTTGCAAATTTTATGCGTTTTTTTTTTAAAAAAGTTATCAAGCTCTTAAAAAATCCCCCGATATAAAGCGTATAATAATTAATTCAAGATGAGTATTATAGCACTATTTCTGACACAGACCATGCTGACATTTCAAGGCTAGCCCAGAAAGAAAGACATAGTGCATATGGATTTTAGTCGCCTCTTACGACAGGCATGCCTTACCACGGGTAAATTCTAACCCCTACCCGCAGGGGGAACAAGGTTTCTAACAGTCAGAAAGAGACGTCGAAGACCCTTTAAAATATCTATATATACAGACGTATATAAATAATCAGCGTGACGAGCTGAGTTGGTTTAGCCACGTCCGTGTATCTGTCCTTCTGTATACATACATACATGCGAATTAGTCCGTCAGTTTATGAGATATCGATTTGAAACTTCGCACACGCCTTTTTCTCTCCAAGAAGCTACACATTTGCCGGATCCGTAGATATCGGATCTCTATAGCATATAGCTGCAATACAATCATACAAACTGAACAATCGGATTCAAGTGCTTGTATGGAACATTTTTTATTTGACAAGATATTTCGACGAAATTTGGCACAGATTATTGCCTAAGGCAATGGTGCAGTATCCAAAGAAATTATTCAGGTCGGACCATTATAGCATTAAGCTGCCATACAAACTGATAGATTAAATTCAAGTTCTTGTATGAAAAACTCTTTTAGTTGTCAAGGTATCTTCAAAAAAATTAACATGCTCTATTGTCCAAAGCAATAATGGCAATCTTCGAAGAAATTTTTGATGTCGGACCACTATAGCAAGTCAAGTCTTTGTATGAAAAACTTTTGTATTTGTCAAGGTATCATCATGAAATTTGGCGTACATTATGAGCTAAAGCATCGCTACATTCTCCAAAGAAATTGTTTAGATCGGACTATTATAGCATATAGCTGTCATACAACACACCGATAAAAACCCGAATAATAATCTATTTATAACCTTTTATGCTATATAAAATGCACCGGCGAAGGCTACATGTTTTTATACTCTCGCAACAATGTTGCTAACGAGAGTATTATAGTTTTGTTCACATAACGGTTGTTTGTAAGTCCTAAAACTAAAAGAGTCAGATATAGGGTTATATATACCAAAGTGATCAACGAGTTTTTTATGTTGTCTGTCCGTCCGTCCGTCTGGCCGTCCGTCCGTGCAAGCTGTAACTTGAGTAAAAATTGAGATATCATGATGAAACTTGGTACACGTATTCCTTGGCTCCATAAGAAGGTTAAGTTTGAAGATGGGCAAAATCGGCCCACTGCCACGCCCACAAAATAGCGGAAACCGAAAACCTATAAAGTGTCATAACTAAGCCATAAATAAAGATATTAAAATGAAATTTGGCACAAAGGATCGCATTAGGGAGGGACATATTTGGACGTAATTTTTTTGGAAAAGTGGGCGTGGCCCCGCCCCCTACTAAGTTTTTTGTACATATCTCGGCAACTATTATAGCTATGTCAACCAAACTCTACAGAGTCGTTTTCTTCAGGTATTTCCATATACAGTTCAAAAATGGAAGAAATCGGATAATAACCACGCCCACCTCTCATACAAAGGTTATGTTGAAAATCACTAAAAGTGCGTTAACCGACTAACAAAAAACGTCAGAAACACTAAATTTTACGGAAGGAATTGCAGAAGGAAGCTGCATTTGTTTAAAAATTGAAAATGCGTGGCGCCGCCCACTCCATATCTCAACACTCTACCGATTTCAAAAATTCGGTACGTAATAACACCCTGATAACATGTTATGGGTGAAATCGGTTGACAACCACGCCTTCTTCCAATATAACGCTATTTTGAATTCCATCTGATGCCTTCTTTGTATAACACGAGTATAAACATTAGGAACCAATGATGATAGCGGAATAAAATTTTACACAAAATACGGTATTTGAAAAATACGTAAATGACGGATAATGAAATCTCGATTATCACTTTATCATGCGAGAGTATAATATGTTCGGTGACACCCGAACTTAGCCCTTCCTTACTTGTTTTATATTGTATATTATATTTATATACATTTTTTTTTCTATTTTTTTTTTCAAAAAAATAATTTTCTATACATTTTCACAGGCATTTTTGCGCCCAGCGTGTGTGAGACGGTTTACTTGTGGCCCGATCGTTTGGGCTGGTGCAAATGGAAGCTCTACAAGAACATTTTTTTGGCTGCCTTTTCGATATGCGCTCTGGTTGCTGGCTCAACAGCAAGTATACATGAAATCATCAAATTGTACACGGAATAAGTTTTAAGATTATTGCTAGTACTTAGTATAAGTGTGAAAGTGTTTAGTTTTAGGAGTATATGTGCCAAACAAGCGCCAGTTAAGGTGCTTTAAGCATAAATTTTAAATAGGAATTTTAATGTTTGTACATACAATAATCCATTGTTAAGTACCTGTGATTTAAATGTGTGAACGTGATTCGCTTTTTAAGCAAATTTAGTGCTTAATGACAGTATTTAGTTAATAGCAAGTTTCGAAAAGGAGTTTAAATTAATCTGAAAAGCCTAGCCAAAGACTGTATTGTTTCAGGCGTGGTCTTTGAGACGCTATATCACTGCTTGCATGCTTTGTGCGTTGCTCTCTTTTCAAAAAATTGCATGTAAATGCAACAACAAAGTTCTCGTGTTGAATTCGTATAAGAGATAGTATCAAGCCTCCCAATTTGTTTCATATTTTAGAACAGTTTTACTATTGTGAATAGTTCAATAGACAAATGAAAACACATACTATTTTTTAAGACTTAAAATCAATTATTATTTGTTTTTTAGTAAACTAAGTGGTTACTAAAACGTTTTTTTGACGCATAAAGCAGAATTTATCCACCAAGTAATAAACCCAAGACAAGAGCGCATGTGTGAAAAGTAGTTGGAACATCTACGATAGTTTGTTGTTCGTTCGATTCGCTACTCTACAACGCTAGGCGAATCGAAGACGCTTGAGCATCACAGCGAGTAACTAAAATGTCAATAATAAAAACTCTGCGAGAGTCCTAACAACCTTAACACGCTAAGTGTCAAAAATTATGAGAATGCTAATGAAAGCATGAAACAGGTAGTAGGTCGTAAGGCAAAGGTTAGGTCGAACAGAAATTTATTTATATTTATTTTTTGTAAAAAAGTTAATATAATTAATAATTATTATAATTGCTATTTTAGAAACTTTGTCGTATCATCAATATTAGTTTAGCATTTTCGTTAACTGTTTTGAAGAAGCAAATGCGATATTAACTTTTATCAATGTAGTTATTAATTCAAAATCACTGAAAATATATAAGTTTTTTAAACATTTATGAACAGTTGGATTATTCACCTGTTAATTTAAGCTAATAATAATAAATTTAAAAAAAATTGTTAAAAAGTATATTTACTGTGGGCAAAAAATATTAAGACTTTAAGGGGGTATTCTGGTCTAGAAGCATGAATTTCAGGTAATTTTTAAAGTGTCGTAAAAAAAGGCAATTAATATTTTTACTATACATTTTTTTATTAGTTATTTGTTAATTTTAGAAGAGTACAGAAAAAAATTAAAAACTAAAAAAAGTAAAAAATTTCAAAAATTATGAAAAAGAGGGGAAAATTTTTTTTCACAAAATGGCGACTGCCTGAAAAAAAAAAGTTTTTTTGGATCACTTTTTCTGACTATTTCGAATTTTTTAAAAATAATAAAAATAAAAATTTTGGGATGGGGCTAGTTCCAACCATAGACAAGCCTATAAGGAAGACTCTATAAAATTTTCAAGTAAATCGGTCCAGTAGAACCTGAGAAATCGTGGGTATCGTTCCGAAAAAAAAAATCCACTTGGACACATATTTCTGAATAGTTAAACTTTGAAAATAATGTATAAAAAAAAATTCAATTTTTTTTTTTAATTTCTAGACCAGAATACCCCCTTAACCCCCATCAACATCAACTGATGACACATCAATAAAATAAAGGAATTGGTGCTTGAGAATCGACGACTAAAAGTCAGAGATCTTACTGGCATCGTTGGAATATCGGTAGGATCAGTGAAGACCATTTTGAAAGATCATTTGGTCCTAAGAAAAGTGAAAGCACGAAACGTTCCAAAGTCACAAAATTTTTTCGAAAAACAGCTCGTCAACGTCTGTGAAACAATGCTTTGCTACTACCAAGATATCATGAAATGTACTATCACTGGCGACGAGTCTTGGATCTATGCTTACGACTCGGAAAAAGACGAAGAATCGGTCTAATATGGCAAAGCTGAAACGAAGCCGCGAAAACCACGCCAAAGTAGATCAAAAATCAAGGTTATGTTGACAGTTTTCTCGCCGAATTTCTTCCGACCGACCAAACTGCCAACAAGGAATATTATTTGAGTGTCATGCGTTGTTTGCTTGAAGCTATTCGTAAAAAGAGGCCGGAATTGTGTGTTGACGGTCTTGGTTTAAGACCACGATAATGCACCGCTGCATACTTCATTGATTCTTCGTGCGTTTTCGCCAAATTTTCAACCAATATCGTGCCGCAATCACCGTATTCGATTGATTTAGCTCCGTGTGAGTTCTGGGTATTCAGCAAACTCAAACGGTCGCCCCAGGGTAAACGTTTTGAGTCAATTGAAGACCTTAAACGTGAATCGCTCCGCGCATTGAAGGCTATTCCCGAAATTGACTTTAACAACTGTTTCGAGGATTGGAAAGAACGTTGGCGCAAGTGTATTAGGGCCAAAGGAGTTTAGTTTGTGGTAGCTTTACTATTTTTTGCACATAGTAGTACTATATGAATAGTATGTAAGTACTTAAGAGGAAATAAATGGCGTACAATTGTTATTATTCAATTAATTATTAATTAAATTATAAAAAAGAAATATTGATGAAGAAAAAAATGCAAATAATATGCTTTCAAAAGTATTTTATATCTTTATATAAATCCGGCAAATAATAAAAATTTGTATGTAAATATTTTCTAAACCTTAAGAAAATTAATTTTTTAATACCGTCCTTTATAAAACTATAAGCGACTTAAGATCAAGCTGTACATAAAAATTTAACAAAGAAGCACGACAAAAATTAAGTTCTGTTAAAGCTTAAAAGCCATATTATATTTACTTTTAACATAATGTAATAATAACAGCGCATTGAATAAGCAATACGTTATAAAAGGTTAAAAATGGCAAGGTCATAGCTTTAATTGTAAAAAACTGTTGCATGTAAAAAATAAAAAATGACACTATTTACTAAATAAATATTAACTATATGTATAGATATTAAAAAATAAATAAATGCAAGTAAGTTGCGGACCTTTTTTTTATACTCTCGCAACAAAGTTGCTAAGGAGAGTATTATAGTTTTGTTCACATAACGGTTGTTTGTAAATCCTAAAACTAAAAGAGTCAGATATAGGGTTATATATACCAAAGTGATCAGGGTGACGAAAGAGTTGAAATCCGGATGTCTCTCTGTCCGTCCGTCCGTCCGTCCGTCCGTGCAAGCTGTAACTTGAGTAAAAATTGAGATATCATGATGAAACTTGGTACACGTATTTTACCATAAGAAGGTTAAGTTCGAAGATGGGCAAAATCGGCCTACTGCCACGCCCACAAAATGGCGGAAACCGAAAACCTATAAAGTGTCATAACTAAGCCATAAATAAAGATATTAAAGTGCAATTTGGCGCAAAGGATTGCATTAGGCAGGGGCGTATTTGGACGTAATTTTTTTGGAAAAGTGGGCGTAGCCCCGCCCCCTACTAAGTTTTTTGTACATATCTTGGAAACTACTATAGCTATGTCAACCAAACTCTATAGAGTCGTTTCCATCAGGCATTTCCATATACAGTTCAAAATGGAAGAAATCGGATAATAACCACGCCCACCTCCCATACAAAGGTTATGTTGAAAATCACTAAAAGTGCGTTAGCCGACTAACAAAAAACGTCAGAAACACTAAATTTTACGGAAGAAATGGCAGAAGGAAGCTGCACCCAGGTTTTTTTTAAATTGAAAATGGGCGTGGCGTCGCCCACTTATGGACCAAAAACCATATCTCAGGAACTACTCAACCGATTTCAATTAAATTCGGTATATAATATTTTCTTAACACTCTGATGATATGTACGAAATATGGGTGAAATCGCTTCACAACAACGCCTTCTTCCAATATAACGCTATTTTGAATTCCATCTGATGCCTTTTCTGTATAATACGAGTATATACATTAGGAACCAATGATGATAGCGGAATAAAACTGTACAAAAATACGGTATTTGAAAAATATGTAAATGACGTATAATGAAATCTCGATTATCACCTTATCATGCGAGAGTATAAAATGTTCGGTGATACCTGAACTTAGCCCTTCCTTACTTGTTTTGTTTTACATTTCACAGCGCAACAGCTGCGGCAAAGTTCTTCTGTACGTACATATAGTCATCGCCGTCTAACTTTAGGTACAAGAAATTAACAGTTTCCACGTGGTTAGACCATAAGAAACTGTGTAAAAACATGGTTAGTATCATGGAGAACTTAAGTCGTAGGGTTGATCCAAAAATCGATGGATCATACTTGGATAGATATTTGTGCTTTGTGTTACCCAAAATCTCCTTATTGTGCATCACTTCATAGATGGACGAAACGCTTCGTAGCTCACATCAAATTGATTAAGGCGGTCAATATTAAACCCAACCACTTCGTTAGGTTCTCCAAAGGTATGCATACTGGATATTTCAAACTCAGTCCTGCAAAACCAGGCAATAAAGAAGAAAGTGACAAGGCAATTCTATATCGCCTTCCTTCATACAACAAAGAGCGTCCGACAATGGAGAGCCTATTTGCATAAATGTATTTATTGTTTCTGTGACTACATGCGACAAGACGCTTCAGGCAAGTATTAGAAGTGATCGGCATAGACTCGCTTTCTTTTTAACCTCCTCTACCTAAGTTCAACGAGAATTGGAAATATAGGTTCCAGTCAATATCCGTTTATGTGAAGAATTATTTTTCACTTTTAATTTAATATACTATAAACCATGTTTTTTAGCTTTTTAAAACATATTTATAACTAACCGCCTATGGCATTTTTACTTTCTTTAAGGATGTGTTTGAAAACATTTGTCATTGACTTGACAGCATGGAAAGTTAAAGCTTTTAGATGCACAGTTTTAGGGGTATTTTTTTGCCTATCAAACTGTTGATTATTTTGTCAATATACACACAAACATACAACCATACATACGTAAATACAAACAGTTGAAGCTAATAAAAGCGTTATAAAATCAACCAAATGCACTGTTGTCCAGATATTTGTTGTCTGGATCATTGAAAATGTATTACACGACATCGACAATTCTTGAACATAAGAATAAATACCTTAAGAGTACGACTTATGCAAAGCTTTATCCTGTTATGCTCATTGGTGTTTGATTTGTATACTGACAGTGACAGATTTTGATGAAATGAAAGTTGTCTTATATGGGAAGTAGATGTGGTTGTTGTCCGATTTCGTCCATTTTAACAGCGAGTAATAGGAATGGCTGTATAACCGCACATAGCAAATTTCATTGAAATTGATAAACAAGTTCTGAGATATAGGAATTCACCTAAAGCTGGACGATGCCACGTCCATTGTTAAATTTTTACACCATCTTCTGCCAAGGAAATTTGATGCACGTGGCGTATTTATTCAGTTATCGTCGGTGAGAGAACTGGCTGTTACCACTGGCGGGCATAGCGTGTTGACTTGCTGTGTCACCAGCGGCCATACCTCGGCTGTGAAGCGAGCAGTTCAGAGTAGTTGCAGTGCTATTGCCAAAACTTGCTTTGCAACGTAAAAGTGCTACAGTCCGTGAAGACTCAGACTTCGAAAGTATTGAAAGCGTAAATACAACGAAGTCTTTGGAAACTCTACTATGGTCTCCGCTTTTCAGCATTTCTTTACACCAATCCACACGAGCCTTTTTTTGAGCGATTGTCAAATTGTGCGGGATCCAACGAGAACAAACCATTTTTACGGCCAGGTGTTCATGTAATATCGAATGTATGCTGGTGGGAGAAATGCATAGGCATGCCTCTATCTGAAGGTATGTTACATGACGGTCTTGCATTATCAGTTCACGTACGGCATCGATGTTTTCTGGCACAACGGCTGTTTTTGGACGACCTTCACGGAATTCGTCTTTGAGCGAGCGTCGGCCACGATTGAATTCGTTGTACCAGTTTTTCACAGTGCTATAGGATGGTGCTTCATAGCCATACAAAGATTTTAGTTCATCGATGCACTCTTGTCGTGATAATCCACGTCGAAAGTTGTGAAAAATGATCGCACGAAAATGTTCACGAGTTAATTCCATTTTTTGGCCGAGATGAATTTTTTAATTCCCTGTAAATAAAACAATTCAAAATAAAATAAACGATTAAATGACAAAACGTTCTGAGTGATGTTATGCTAAAAAATGTCAAACTTTCCAATGGAAATGTCAGATTGCACCTGGCAACACTTAGTGTTGCCCTAGGCCAGAATATATATAGCAGCCCTCGTATTTGGTCGTATTGAGACATCCGTCGAATACGTCCGGAATTGCGGAAGAACAAGTGATGGATTTTACACGTTGATAATGCACCATCGCATCGAGCCACGATTATGACCCATTTTAAAGCCAAAAACTCAATGCATATCATCGATCGACCAACGTATTCACCAGATTTGACTCCGTCTGATTTTTTTTTTTGTTCCCCAAACTGAAATTGCAGCTCCGTGGTAACCGTTGTCAGTCGATCGAAGAGATAAAGCAAAATTCGCTGAAGAAGCTGAAGGGCATCCGAAAAAGTGCTTGTGAAAAGTGTTTCGAAATCGTTGTCAGAAGAGTATTACATCTGTTGGGCATTACTTTGAAGGCAAAAAAAAAATATTGACGAATAATTAAATATTTTGCGTTTAATTTACAATTTGCGGCATTACTTTAAAGGCAAAAAAAAAATATTGACGAATATTTAAAAATTTTACAATTTGCGGGTTCTGCTTTGACGTTGGCTTATTTAGCACTATTTGGTAAAAGGTTTAATTCTGATCCTGAAAATTCTTTGCAAAGAACCTGATCAATTTCGCTAATTTCGTATGACACTTTAAAAGACCCTTTTTTTCAATATCTGGTAAGTAACCACATGTCAGTTAAGTTTCGCTCAACTTTACCGAAAAAAGGAGTCTTGGTTGAGATAACCAAAACTTAACTGACACATGCTTGTAACGGTCATTGAGAAAACGGCCCTAGTAATGTAATGAATCAAATTCAATAAACTAGTACCAGACGCTTCACTGACGTAAATCAAGGCAATAAAATGTTCATGTTTTATTATTTAACAACCAAATTACTTGCATACCGGTATGAATCATACTCATTAAACGACGTTTAAACTTTATTTTTACCATTAACTTCCTGTACAAATATCAGATAATACATATATACATATGGCTGCTACTACAAAGGTGCCATAAATTAAAAATCTGCCACTTAAGTATACGAGGTACATACTACAGGGGCATTACTGATACTTGTTCTAATGCGTATTGGAGCTTTTAATTAAAATATAAACCAGACAATTGTCAATCAAATCATTAATTGAAGCGTTTATATTTAATTAATTAGTACGGTAGCACCTAACATTATTTTAAATAAATGATTGCGTTATTATAGGACACTAAAGCAGAAATTTCCGCTGAAGAGTGAACTCAAGCAGGTATGATTTACATTTGATGTGCACTCAAAGGGGTCCCCAGCGAGTGGGTGCACTTAAATGTGTTAATTTTTTATATTATTATCTTAAGTTGTACACAATTCACGCTTATTTGCTTTCTAACACACGTAAAAAGTGTGCTGACGAGCTTAAGTATGTTAACTAAATTAATTAGAAATTTATAACTGGGTTCTTAACGGTTAACTTTCGTTTACATTGACTACAGACTAAGCAATAAACTTGTCGTATTAGTTAGTCATTTTGGAAAACCCATGAGTCAACTTCGTTTAATAGCCTTGCTGTGTGCTATGTTGAAATGCTGCTCGCTAAAATATTTTCTGGTTAAAACAACAATGCCGTTATCCGTTTGAATTCAATACAACAAAATTTGTGGCTACCATGCTGAATGATTATAAGTTCTTTTCATGTTATCTCAATTTGATTAAGCTAATCTATTTGATTTATATGAGTGGCTTATTCGATTGGCCACTCGCCATAGTTTAAACCCTGTAGGACATACACACTTATGTATAACTTTTTCCTTTAGTATTGTACTTTTACTGAGGTTCAGTGATATATATTGTGGTTCATTATGCACCAAATATTGAACAATATTTTTTACTGTGTATACTCATGTCCATTTACGATTTATATTATCAAACCTTTTGTCATCGGTATTGTATAATACATATGATAAGTTTATTTGCCTCTAGTGATTGGTTTTAAAGTGGCACCTGAAAAAAAATTTGCAGCAATTATTGGTAAATTGGTAATGCACTTGTCGATATAGTGACTTTGTAATCAGTCGAAGTCGGTCAATCCGCGCGTGTGGTTTACGTTTTTCGAAGTCGCATGAAATAAAATCGCAAAATAGAAAAATATATTAATGAAAGAAGAGAAAGAATATTGTTTTCGAAAAATTAAGTACTAATCAACAATAATTCTCACTTAATTACGGTACGTTTCAGGTATATATTTGTAAATATATATTAAAATATAAATATATATAAAAATGTGTAGACAAATGCGGTTTTGAAACGTAAGAGTTTAGTGCTAACAGATAAATAATGTATTTGGGATCGATTTGGTGTGTGAAGAAAGTATTTTTTTTTTTTTTTTTTTTGAAGTGCCAACATGTGGCCAATATATGAAAAAACAAATTTTGTGACGAGCTCGCAGTTTCTTCAGAGGCGATACGTGAAAAAATGAAATTCAATTCGAATACGAACGGTGAAATGAGTGAAATAAAACGGATTTCCTGGAGCAACCCTTTCTTATTATTTTGCGCCATACGCTAGAAAGACACGAGAAAAGCTACATTTTCATGTAAACCAATCTTCGTTATCGGCTTCAAAATAGGCTTCTAGTAGCATGCCAACGCCTAATCTAATTTTCCAAACACTTGTAATAAATCTCCACTGGTATGGACTAGTTTTCAAGATATACATACATATATTAAGAAATATCAGCTGATCAAATTTGACCCGGACTGATTAAAAAAAAATATTTTCAGGTATTTTAATACCAATCTTCAACACATATATATGTACACTTGTTGTAAATTTCCACTGAGATGGACTTCAGTTTTCAAGATATATTCTGAAATAGCATCTGATCAAATTTGATCCGGACTAATAAATAATAACACAGTTTCAGGTATTTTAATACCAATCTTCAATACATATATAGGTACACTTGTTATAAGCCTTTGCTGGGATGACCTTCAGTTTTCAAGATATACATACATATTAAGAAGTACCATCTGATCAAATTTAACCCGGACTGATTAAAAAGCTACATTTTCATGTATTTTCATAACCATCTTTAATATATCTATAAACTTGTTACCAGCATCTACTTGGATGGCTTTCAGTTTTCAAGTTAAGAAATACCATCTGATCAAATGTGACCCGGACTGATTAAAAAACAACATTTTCATGCATTTTCATAACCGTCTTTAATATATCTATAAACTTATTACCAGCCTTCACTGGGATGGCTTTCAATTTTCAAGATATATTCAGAAATATCATCTGATCAAATTTGACCCGGACTGATAAAAAAACACATTTTCACGCATTTTAATACCAATTTTTAATACATATATACACTTGTTATAAACCTCCACTAGGATGGCCTTCAGTTTTCCAGACATATTCAGAAATACCATTCGATCAAATTTGACCCGGACTGAGAAAATATACATTTAAAAGTATTTTAATACCAATCTTTAATACATCCATATACTGGTAATAAGTCGTGACTGTTATGGCCTTCAGTTTTCAAGACATATTCAGAAATAGCTTCTGATCAAATTTGACACAGACTAAAAAAAAACAAAATTTTCAGGTATTTTATGCCAATCTTCATCGCCATCAAAATTGGCAACAAGCATGCAAACGTTTGACCCAATTTTCCATACAGGCTATACAGGTGTTATTAGCCTCGACTGAACTTCACTACATTCAGCGAATTTTGGTTTTTTCGTTTTAGGCGCATTTTTGGAGCGTCATTCGTTCGATCTGTTTCGAAACCATATTCATAAACCCATGTCTCATCGCTAGTAATAATTCATTTAATGAAGTTGGGGTCGTCAGCTATATTGCATCTCTTTTACCGCCTGTACTCGACGTCGTTTATAAAAAAGATTCAAATATTTTACTACGATTCTAGAATTGAATACGAGTATAGGTTGGTTAGAGGCTCATAAGCCTCGAAACGCAGGCGGCCGCATTTAGGCCATAATTAGATCCATTGTGCTATCGGCTTGAAACCAATTTAAACCTTATCCAGCAACTCAGTGAATTTGGTAAAACAAAACTTGATTATTTTCCACTCCAGCACCTTCTCTTATACTCACAATTTTGTCCCGAAAGACTAAATTATAGACATTCACCCTTTGATCTGTCAGTGAATATGTAGATTTCGCCGTTGAAACTCCCAATCAGAGAACTATTGGCCCAATCTTCTCTGCTGGGGAATGAATAACCAAAATGTAATCATACGATCCATAAGATATACTTTTTAAGATCGTCTGCCATCTCTCTAATGCCAATAGAATTATAATTGGTTGTTGTCGTCATTAACAGAGGTGAATGGAAGCCTCGCACAATTCGAGTATTCATTGATTTCCCGACCAACAAAATATATCGATTCGGTTTTAGCGCGCAGACCAGAACAGTCCGGGTCAAATTTGATCAGATGGTATATGTTATCGTAAGCTTGTTGAAGTGAAAACTATACCGTAATAGGTCAATTTCCCAAATATTTTGGAATCATGTATGTCCATGTATTTACATGTATTCATATGTCCATAAATGAGATTGAGAGTGCGAATAGTCTTAATCTCGCTACGTATATAAAATGGAAACTTAATGAAACCGTTAAACCTCTTCAACACAAATCGAGATAGTGTCAATTATGACGTGATAAGCAACCTCAATGACGTTCACACGGCCATATCTGTGAAATTGTGTAAACAACTAAAGGAGATACTCAGGAAGTAATTATCTTATCAGTACTTTATCCGCTGGTAAATTAATAATATAAAAGATTTATGACAGATATGCTCGGTAGTTTGAAGAAATTGCTCTATTTAAGGCTCTTGGTTTCTTGTAGAGTCTAAATAAACTGAAAAATAGGGTATTAACAAGTCATGTGGAATCATTCCGCGATCCAGTTAATATTATTGAGATATTTTATTCCACTAGTGAAGTTATATGGAGGCTAGGAAAAATTATTGACCATTTTCAGATGAAAACTGTCACATGACACATTCACTGTTCGTGATAAACTTTCATTCGGTACGGTATTAATGACTAAGTGATTGGGATTTATCCTAAAAGAGCTTGAGTTGCTGGGTAGCAGCATGCTCAGTTCAATAATTTTACCAGAAATTAGAGCATTATTTAAATGGCTTCTAGCCCGGGACTTCTGTAAGGACAAGTAAAGAAATCGAATAACAGAAACCAAGAGTAAACTCATAATTAGAAGGGAACACGTCTCGACACTATTAAGAAGTGCTGTCACAACCTACCGTGATAACGTCATCGTCGCTTCAGTTTTCCAAGATAAGGCGAAAACAGCTATAAAATGGCTTAACAAAAACACGGATATCGTTGGATTACCGGCTGAGCAATTTAAAACCGACGACGAGAAGCTCAAAAGACACATGTTCCAGCCATTAAATGGGTTGGTCGGATGAATACATTCCCATTGGAATGTGATTATACTCTGCCCGTTCTATCCCCGCAGTTCTTTCGAAGACTTAAGTACATTGGATAAAATGATTGAACCTTTTCAGTGTGGCTATAGAGTTAAGAAATCTACCATAGACCAAATTTTAAAACACGTAAAATTCTGGAGAAAATCCTCGACAAACAGATCGACCTCACTTCTTTTTTGTCAATTAAATAAATTTCCACATAAAGGAAGACCCCGCAGTTCTTTCGAAGACTTAAGAACATTGGATAAAATTATTGAACCTTTTTAGTGTGGTTATAGAGCTAACAAATCTACCAGAGACGAAATTTTAGAACACGTCAAATTCTGGAGAAAACCCTCAACAAACAGATCGACCTCACTTCTCTTTTGTTGATTCCAAATATGCTTCCGACAGCGCTGATAAGAGCTGCCTATTCGACGACATGTCTATATGTAATATCCCTGCGAAACTCATGTGATTATACCGAAAGACGTTGAGCACAACCATATTCGTCAAAATCTGGGAAAACCTTCCTAAGACGTTTGATCAGCTCCTTAAAAATTATGGAAGACATCTCCAAGCCGTTCGGTACCAAACGAGGTTTTCCTCGCGTCTTGGAAATTACGTTTTTGTTGGCAGCTATATATTAGGAAGCGTGACGAACTCTTGCCAACAGAATTGAGAGAACTGTTCTCAGCAAGATCTTTTGAGTCGTCCGCGTGAACGATGAGTACCGAAGAAGCTGAAACCACGAACTGTGTGCGGTCTACGGCGAAATGGCTTTAGTTCAGTGAATAAACTATGTATATATTCAGCGAATTCGTTGGTTAGATCATATTGGACGCATGCTGGATTCTCCAGCGATTAGCTTCTTCGACTGAAGACCCAAGGATGGACAACGAAAGCAATGGCGCGCAAGGGACCTACATATGTGCATTTGGGATGTACAACTGGCATGACCTCGCAAATGATAAAGGCAACTTAAAGCCAAGTTAGCAGAGCCAAAGAAAGAAGAAGAAGAAAAAAATGTCCTAAAAGTTTAATGCATTTAAAAAATATATAACAAGATTTCTTTTTATTTTTTACAGATGACAGAGTCAAAAGCTAAAGAGGCCTCAAAGTCAGAGTTGAGCCTGAATGATTTCAATTCACGGTTAGATAGTAGATAATGAATAAACTGTGTAATTATATAATAATTTACTACAAATTTCAGCACAGACTTGGTGAAAACATCGGAAGATGATGGTGAATACAACCCAGCGGATTATAGAGATCAAGCTAAAGGCCAGTCGACAAGTGGCGCTATGGCGCATTTCCTTAAAAGCTCATTGGGTAGCGGCATTTTGGCCATGCCAATGGCTTTTAAATCGGGCGGTTTGCTGTTCGGTATGATTGCGACGTTGGTGGTGGGCTTCCTCTGTGCGCATTGTGTGCACATATTGGTAGGTTATGGAAATGCGGCAAAACTAAATATTAGAAAAACCTTTATTATTTAGGGGCGGTATCTCAATGTCTGGTTAGCAACCATCTGTCAGTTAAGTTTTGGTTCAAAAAGGGTATTTACCGAAAGAAGGAGTCTTGATTCAGTTAACCAGAACTTCAATGACTGCTAAAGAGATATTGAGAAAACGACCCTTAGTCAATTAATAAATTGTCTGCAGGTAATCTGGATCCGAAAAGCTTGAATTATGTCATTTATTTGAAACAATTGGCAATACTTCTCGAACATAAGCGTTCAATGTATCAAACAGTAATTCAAAATGTTTTAAAGTTCACTATGTTCGCGCTATATTTCAGGTAAAAACCTCACAAAGCATC
Organism: Bactrocera neohumeralis; assembly: GCF_024586455.1. NCBI lineage: Eukaryota > Metazoa > Arthropoda > Insecta > Diptera > Tephritidae > Bactrocera > Bactrocera neohumeralis. Next base: position 78,053,959 of record NC_065921.1, read on the forward strand.
TGTAAAGACATCAAAGTGCCTGCTTTGGGATTTGCTGAAACTGTGGAGAAAGCCTTTGAAAATGGTCCCAAACGTTTGCGTTCGTGGTCGAAATTTGCAAAGTAAGTTAATTCTTTCTTCAAAAATTCACATATTCACATTGATTTCTCTCACATAGAGTTTTTGTGGACGCAAGTTTAATGGCAACATATTACGCCGCCGCTTGTGTGTATATCGTGTTTATCGCTAAATCATTTCACGACGTCATCAACTATGACACCGGTCTTGAGTGGGGTGTGCGCGCTTATATTGCACTGACACTCATACCCTGCCTATTGATTGGTCAAATAAGAAATCTCAGATGGCTAGTGCCATTCTCCGCAATGGCAAATATTTTCATACTGATCACTTTCGGTATTGTGCTGTACTATTTGTTTAGCGAACCATTGGTATTCGACGACAAGGACTTAGTTGGTGGAATCACAAAGATACCACTTTTCTTTTCCACAGTTATCTTCGCTATGGAGGGTATCGGCTCAGTTATGCCCGTGGAAAATGCCATGAAGAAACCACAAGACTTTCTTGGCTGTCCTGGTGTACTCAATTCATCTATGATCGTTGTTGTATTATTATATGCCGTTATCGGCTTTTTAGGTTATGTGCGTTATGGTGATGCTGTGCAAGGCAGCATTACATTGAATTTACAAGAAGGCGATGCGTGAGTAGCATTATATGAATATTATAATTAATTATGTATGTACTTACAATATATTATAGTTTGGCTGACACTGCAAAATTACTGATGGCTGTGGCGATACAGTTTACTTATGGCTTACAGTTCTACGTGCCCAATGACATCCTGTGGAAATTGATCGCACACAAATTCAATAAAAAAAATCACAATATTATACAGATAGCTTTACGTACTGTTATAATACTGATTAGTGGTGGCTTTTGTCTTGCACTACCAAGTCTGGAAATTTTCATTAATCTTGTCGGTGCTATATTCTTCTCAATACTCGGTATGCCATACACATATTTATCATTTCGTGATTAATAAGCATTAACTTTTAATATTAATTTTAGGCATCTTCGTGCCCAGCGTTTGTGAGTTAGTTTATTTATGGCCAGATCGTCTCGGATGGGGCAAATGGAAGCTATATAAGAATATTATATTATGTGCCTTTGCAATATTTGCGCTAGTATCTGGATCCTCCGCTAGTATAGAGGAAATTATCAAGAGCCTAACAAAAAAGGACAGTTAGAATGTGAAAAAGTATTAACTTATAATTTAAAACTATTTAGCTTAAATTTGTTTAAGTAGTCGAGTTTTAATTGTCTTTTAATGTTTTTTTTATAGAAACAAAATATTTTTTACTTTAGAAATAAACTAAAAAAATACAAGTATTTAACACAATCACGAGACCATAAACACTTCTTTTATTTAAGGGTAGGTACTCGAATCCTTAATTTTCTTTGTATATCAATTTCAATAAAAGAAAAAATTTAAACTATGTAAAATAAAAATATGATAGATACTCACGAATTAATATATATGTTGGTTTAATTTGTTCTCGCTTTTGCGGCACAGCATCTAGACTAAACGAACAACTTTTCTTAGTTAATTTTTTCAAGTAATAGTGGAGTAACATCATCTGCACTAGCCGGACATGCTCTGGTGGATTGCAACTCAAATTTAGATTAGAGTTGTTGCTATATATGCACATTGTCTAATCCACTCAGAAGTGTGTTTGATACAGATTTCAATATACAAGTACTTGATCTTGCCATAAATTATGTTACAAAGTTTACAAATGCATGAAATCGTATTAAAGAGTATTTTTTTCCGCTGACGTGAAAGTTTTCATTATATAGGTTAAACCAATTCTTCATGCGGCAGAAGTTTGTATTAAGCACAATGACATAATGTACCAAAAAACTTCCAAAGATGCAAAAATTCTCCTGTAAAGGCATTTCACCTCTTCATTTCTGTGCACAATGGGATAAAACTGAGGCAAAGTATACCATCTGGCTGTTTTTGCAGGCAATACACTCTCAACGGTAAAGAGCATTGAATCTTCCAGCAAGATTCTGATCCAGCACACAAATCAAAAGCCCTGCAGTGAGAGCAAAAGTGACAATTACGATTAAAATTTTTTACATCACTCATATAATATACATATGTATGCATAATTAAATAAAACTAACTTCATTAAAAAATGTATTATAGTTAATTTGTTATAATGGTCTGAACTTGTAACTGAACTTATGTCAGAACTAAGTACTATTGTATATACTAGCTAAGTGCTTATATAAAATATTAAAAAATGCCAACTTAAATATTTTTATAACAAATTAATCTCAACTTAAAATTACCACATAATATCGCTTTTCACTTCAATTCACTTTTATTGTGTCCGCACTAAATGTCATGATGCTCGTGTTAAATCGTCAATTCAAACGGCAGGCAGCCATTTCGCTGCATTTGAACGAACGAATGCATTTGTTTCCTCTTTGCAACTTTCGTGCATCTTCATAATTCACAATAGATTCACAATTAAAAAATACTTAATGCAATGTAACTATAATTATTAAACAAAACGCCAAAATTATATGCTTGCTTTTTATTAAATGCTAAATTGCAAAAATAATACAACATTATATTATTATTTATATTATTTTGTTTGAAAAGTCGTTAGTTATAATTTATTGTGAGCTGCATTACTGTGAATGTTCGTCATATTTTTTGACTGTTTCCTGTCAAGTATTGTTGTAATTAATTTTATTGAATTAATTCGTTGTGTGAATATGGAATTTCATAAAAAATGCTAAAATAACAATTAAGAAAACAATAAATAGGCAATAAACATACACAAGTTGGCTGCACTACCTTAAGCACATTTAAAAATACACCTAGTTGGTAATAATAAACTTAAAAAAGTGCTTCAAAAGCTTCAAATTTAAATAACATTGATCAGTTAAAAAAGCATATATGTATGTATTTGTGTGATCAGGAAATTATTTACAAAAATTAAACCTTTTAAAATGAAATGATTTAAATAAGAAGGTGATATGAATGCATACAAATCGGAGTCGCAACTTGCATATGATGCTACCTCGTGCATAGATAATAGCGATGTATGAGAAATTGTTAAAAGTGATATTTAATTATTGTTCAGCACCGGGCACTCCTATATAGTGTTTAATTGTGTATATATTGCACTAAAACAATTCTAAATAACAAAGTAAATTATAACAACATAATTGCTACATCAATATCCAATATCGCGCTGATGAAATAACAACACAATAAAAGCAAAACAAAAATGTAATAATTCACCCGCTGCAATAACCACTCCAGAACGTCTGCCCAGCTTAATGGCATATTGTACAGCACTACAAAGCGACACCTTCGCTAGCGTCTTAGCACATTATTACCTGCTATTTAGTAGCTTAGCAGCTTTGAGCATTGTCACAATTTTGAACACCACCGCTTTGCGAAAATCAGTGAGTTAGCGAACGTGATAGCAACAATAACGCGTCGCAAGTGATATCTAGAATATTGAAATTAAAATTGCGTACATACAACAGATGTTGACGCCTTAATACTACATACATCAATCGATTTGGCGGTATTTGAAAAGTTTAAAGTACGTGATGATCAAGAAATAGACGTTAGTATTTTTTAAAAAAGCTTTTATGTATTTTTTTCGTTTTTGTTTTGGATGTAAATTAAATTTTCACAAACGATGTGTGAAACTTTGTAAATATTTTTTTATACTGTCAATGCAGTTTTAACACTTATCGTAATAATTAAATTGTGTTGAATGTTTATATTGCAATAAAACTGTAAACTAATAAGTGTTTCATCTTTTACCGCCTAATTGAAGGCTATTAAGTTGACAATACACTAAAATAATAGTTATTAATTTGCATTGGATTTTATTTGCATTTAACGCACGCGTGGAATGTAATTATTGCAGTGTAAACAGAACAAAAAAACTTAAAAATGTGTAAAAGCTGTAAAAAAAATTAATAATAGATATTTCTACTATTTTTTCTTTGATGTTAGCAGAAATAAAATAAAATTATTTATGCTAAAAAATTACGAAATAAATAAATATGAAATAAGCTAAATAAAATATATTAATATAAAAAGAAAATAAGGGAACTCAAATAAATTAATATGAAGTAAAGTAAAATTAAATAAATTGAAACTAATGAAATAAAAAGTAAAAAATTTTGTGCTAAAATTAAAGCAATGAAATGAAAATAAAGAAATTTAAATACAAAAACTTAAATACATGTAAATATAAACATGCATCCAAAATATGGATTTTCTTTATTTAAGTTTTAATTTTGTGTTAATATTTTTCTGTTTTGTTATTGTGTTAAAATTTGCATAGAACTATTTAGAGGTTTTCACTAAAATGTTTTTTACATTATAAATATTTTTTTTTTGTTATTTTTGAATTCTTGCAAAAAAGGTGTTTTATATTAGTTTTTGGTATTTTAACCGAAAATTATAAACGAATTGAAAGCAAAAAGTTGAAAATAATGTAATTGATTATTCTTTTCAGGATAGTGGCATTTTGGTTACACCTTTTACCTTTAAACAAATAATTATATCGATTGAATAAATACATGAATTTAAATATAAAAAAATAATAATATGCTAGCTAAAGGACATACATATACATATATTGCATACAAATTATTATCGCTTTTAACAACTTCTCAAAAAAGTGCAGTTCAAAAAAAAATGTATATATTTTATTCTGAAAGCCTTTAAAAATATTTTATTATCTTCATTCTAAATAAAATAAATTTAATATGTAAAATATTTTTTGTGCGTAAAGGACTGCGTATGCATAGATATGTGAAATAACGTTAGTAGCATAACTAGAATTTAACTTAACAAGCTAAACACCATCAAAACAAAATAAAACATGTGACAATATTAAATGAAGAGTGAGCGATACTAAAATACCGAAAAAATTCCTTTGCAGTTAGATTATAAATCAAAATAGAACATGTTGCAAGAGTATAAAAAGTTAAACACAGTATTAGCATATGTACATTAGAGCGGGTCGATTTTTTTTCAATAAAATCGCGTATCCGTAAAATGTTCTACGGATAATTGTGAACCACTTTGCTGGAAAGATTATGTGCTTAAACCGGTTACGAGAAAGAGATTTTTAAGACAAGTGAAAAAATCTGAATAATCGGTTGTAAGGGAAAAATGTGATATAGTTGTCTTTTCTGAGCGATACCTATAAATAATGTATAGAGTATCAAAATGCACCTATACATTAAATTTCATTTGAATATCTCAAAAACTGACGAACGAAATTGTATGATCTCTAAACAACTTCGCCTTAAAAATTGCTATCTTTGAACTAATTTTATACCCATAATCTAAATGTCTAGTTAAGAAAAGTTGTTTAGTATGATCCGTAGCACGTTTCCCGCGTACGCGTTTTCACGTTTTTTTTAGCTTTTTGTAACGCAACCCTCTCTAATGTACATACATACGTATATTATTATGTTTATTTAGATTATAAAAGTTTGCGTGTGAGAGAAGTCATAAAATATAATTCGTAAAACCAAGATACGTGCGTTTGGCTAAGTCAAAATAAAAAAAAAACAAGCAACAGTTGTTAACTTCGGCTGCCAAATTTCGTGAAGATAATTTGGTAAATGAAAAAAAAAAATTCCATCGTATGGTAGCTGTATATAGGCGCTTCCAATAAAAGAGCAGTTTCTTGCCTAGAAAATGATGTTTGCAAAATTTCGTAGTAAGGACATGGCTAAATGCATTCAGTCACACTGATCATTTATAGTATATATATTATGTATGTTAAAGGGTCTTCGATGCTTCTTTCTGTATATTACAAAATGCTCGGCAAACTTAATACATCCTGTTCTGGGTATAAAAAAAAACTTAATCAATCACAACAAATAACAGCAAAAGCATTTCCTGCAATAACAATAACAAGCTACTGACATTATTCGCCGGCATTATTCACAGTCGCCCAGTTGTGCGAATAGTCGTTTGATAGCGTCATTGTTTGCATCTGGTTATTAAAGCCAATTTCCTAAAATTATAAGTAAATGGACGGGTTTGATTTATAAATGGAGTCATCAATGACTAATGCGAATTGTTAATGTGAAGCAATTAAGACTGACAAAATCGTATGCTGGACTAATAAAGTTTTTCGATGCACGATTTTTTTGTTAATATGTATGTATATGCAATAGGATGTGTTAAAAATCTAATGTTTTTATGAATGATAAAGAGAAGATATGATAAATAAAATTGAAAAAGGTGGAGGACTTTCCCGTTACAATTAAAAGCTTGGAGAGCTCGGTGTCTATCAACCAATTTTGCAGAGTACGAAGCAAAAAAAAAAAGAATAACATTATTTCATTTGACCCTCCCTAATGTGCATATAAATGTGTTGTTACCATCCGTTTTTTTTTACCCTCCCTAATGCACAGATGCTTGTGTTGCTACGTTCCTATGCGTGTTAGTAATGTTTACAACCGGCGCGAAATTCCGCTTGACGATCACGTAATTATTGCCTTACCCAAGTAATTACCAATTAGCAGAGTATATTATAACAGATTTGTTCCGAATGCTAATTTACAACTCTGTTGACAACCAAGAATCTTATCATATTTGCATTCGACTATTTATAAGTATATCATACTCACATAAACTACAGTGATTTCCAATTACACCGCGGTTTTTCTTTTATCTGATTTATTGTATGCAGTGTTGTAAAACGCATGAAATAGTTCTTTTGGTAGTTGAAAAAAACATTAACTTCGGCTGCATCAAAGCTATAATACCCTTCACAGGTGCATCTTTTATAGCATAAAGAGGGATAAAAAGACCTTTATCTTGATTTTAATCGGTCAATCTGGATGACAGCTATATGCTATAGTTTCCGATCTGAATAATTTGTTCGGGAATTGTAGCGAGGTTCCGACAAAATAAGCAGCTTCTTGGTGAGAAAGTGATGTGAAATTTCAGACCGATAAAGCAAGATCGACACACACCACCTCTTCGTCGATTTTAAAGCCGCCTTCGACAGGACGAAAAGGAACTGCCGCTATGCCGCTATGCCTGAACTTGGTATCCCTGCAGAGCTAATACGGCTGAGTAAGCTGGCGTTGAGCAACACCAAAAGCTCCATGAGCATAGGGAAGGACCTCTCCGAGCCGTTTGATACCAAGCGAGGTTTCAAACAAGGAGACTCACTACCCTGTTTTCAAACTGTTGCTCGAGAAAATAGTACGAGCGGGTGCGCTAAATGGAAAAGGTACAATATTATATAAGAGTGTACAGTTGATGGCGTACGCCGATGATATTGATATCATTGGCCCCAAAAAACGCGCCGTTATTTCTTCTTTCTCCAGACTGGATAAGGAAGCGAAGCGAGGACAAGACGAAATACCTCCTCTCATCAAACAAACAGATGTCGCACTGACGACTTGGCTCGGACGTCACTGTTGACAGTCATAACTTTGAAATCGTAGATAATTGCATCTAGCTTGGAACCAGTATCAACACTAACAACAATATCAGCCTTGAAAACCAACTCAGAATCAATCTTGCCAACAGTGCTACCTTGGACTGAGTAAACAATTGAAAAGTAAAGTCATCGACGAACAAAAACCAAAAACCAAACTCCATAAGTCCCGCCCTGCAATATGTAGCGGAGGCATGAACATTGACATCTGATGAGCTGGCCTTAGAAGTGTTCGAGAGAAAAAATTTACGGAAGATTTATGGTCTTTTGCGCATTGGCAACGGCGAATACCGCAGTCGGTGGAACGATGGCTGTATGAGATACACTGCGTTATTGACATAGTTCAACGAATTAAAAGGCAGCGGCTACGCTGGCTAGGTCATGTCGCCCGAATGGACGAGAAGACTCCAGCTTTGAAGGTTTTGTATTCAGTACCCGCCGGTAGAAGCAGAGGAAGAAGAAGACCGTTGGAGAGATCAGGTGAAGAAGGAAATGGCTGCACTTGGTATCTCGAATAGGCGCCAATTAGCGAAAAGGAGAAACGACTGGCGCGCTGTTATTAGGTCGGATAAGGCCACACAAGCGGTGACTACATCAGGAAAGAAGAAGACATATAATTTTAAGTATTAGAATATTTCTCTTACACATCAGAAGTCACATACTAAAGTCGTAAGGAACTAAACTCAAGAAGTAAATGAAAATAATCAGTCAAATCGGAAAGCAAACGGTGTCACAATGCTTTTATCCTTGGCAAAAGCTAACTGTTAGATTATTCAAACTTAATGACGATAAAAAATGTTATGCCAGCAGCTCACTTGTAATTCAACCTCGACGGTGGCAATCGGTTATTACACTTAATTACCCTCATTTTAGAAAGAATTTAAACAACTTATCACTGTTGATATTGTTATAATCAATAGAACTTGCCTACCACAACCAAACACTTGGTATCCAACCACCACAAAATCTAGTAAATATGACCGACAGACAATGTTAATCCCTCGATTACATTTCTGACATGAAACAGTGACTCAGAGAGGCTCGGCTATACTCGAAATAAAGATATTGGCAACAACTTGTTATCATTTACGTACCACTCGAGACATAATGTCTGACTTTGGTGAAACTAGACATCGCTTTTTGTGAAGGGTATTCGAGTTTATTTGCACTACATTGTTGCGCCTAACACTTAAAGCTGATTTACTGGACACTTAAAAATTAAATCGGGAAGTTTAAACTGAAGCACTAATTATTTTATATGCATTTGGATCTCGCTATAAGTAACAAAAAATATGCCAGAAAGAGACTATTTTCTACATTTATGAAGGCTTCAAGGAAGTCTTTGAGGAAGTACTGAATCAGCCAAGTAATTTTATGGTTATGGTAAGCCTGGGCACCTGAAGAACTATATAACGAATCATCAGCATCAACTCAGTGAAAATTGAGAGTTAAGTTGAATTATATGGTTAATACCTATCCTAAGGATTGCCATATCAAATGGAGGCAGTTTCGAGTGTTTTTTTCTAAACATTGGAATATATGTCCTAAGTAAATATAAAAAATCCAAATATGTCTGCATTCATTTAGTGCAAGTTTAATTTGAGAGCCAGTACTACTCCTAAAAGCACTAGTTTGAAATTTTTGGCATCATACGTATGCTATGTGGTTATAAGTAGCTCCAGAATGTGGTTATCGACAAATATTGTATTTATCGAAAGTTATAAGTGCATTGGCTTAATCTTCTTACAAGTGTGTGTTTGTAAAAATTACTGAATTCAAAATTGTTAAAATTTTATGATTGTTATTTTTATTGCGAACGTCTGCTCTTTGAAGAGTATTAAAAACGAATAAAATAAAATAAAAACATCACCGTCAGTTTGAAATAAAAGAGTCACGAAACTGGTGTACTGAATTTAGACAACGGCTAAGCGAACAGCTAACGAAAATTTAACTTAAAAATTGTGGTAAAATTGAAAAATTTTTAATTTAGAGTTATTAAATAACTTCATCTTATAGAGGTATGCGACTTAAACAGCTGTTTCTCTAACGAAAAGTGTCAAAAGTTGTGCTTAAAATTGTGCAAAATTCATTTTTAGTGAATAAAGTTAGTTATCATTACTTTTTGCGCTAATATATTTATAAAGTATTGATTACAATGTTCAAAAACCGGTTTTGAATGTATGTAAATTGATGCCAAACGTCAATCAGGCTTATCAATTTTGATATAACCAGTGAGAAGGATTTCATTTAAATTTTTTCGTTCGCGCGGAATTTATAGCGAATTATAAGAATGAATCGAGTTGAAACGAAATAGTTTCACAAATTACACCGTGCAGCAGATTTTAAGCAACTTTCTTCAAAACGAAAAATTCAAACACATAATAAATGAATACGACAATATTATTCTGAAACTGATTCAGCATCGGGAACCACAGTTTAGGTGGGAAATAAAAGATTTCAAATTAATAAATAGTGTTCACAGTCAGTTATATGACAGCTATATTCTATAGTACTTCAATCTGAAGAATTTCTTCGGAAATCGCACCATTAACTTGAGCAATAATCTACGTCAAATTTTGTGAAGATATCTTGTCAAATACAAAAGTTTTTCCATACAAGGACTTGAGTTCGATCGGTCAGTTTATTTGTCAACTAGATGCCACTGTGATCTCTTATCGGCGGTTCCGACAAATGAGCAGCTCCTTGAGAAGAAAAGGACGTGTGCAAAATTTCAGACCCATATTTCAAAAAGCAAAGGATATACAGACGGACTGACCGAAGAACATGAGTATACTCAGCTCATGATCATTTATATATTATATATTGTGACAAAAAAGTAACCGAAATAAAACGCAAAACATTTAATTATTCATCAATATTTATTTTGTCGTCTTCAAAGTATTCTCCATCAACGATTTTCCCAGTCGTCGAAAAACTTTTCATAAGCACTTTTTGGGATGGCTTTCAGCTCCCTCAGCGAATTTTGTTTTTTCTCTTCGATCGGCTGAAAACGGGTGCCCCGCAGCGGCAATTCCAGTTTGAGGAACAAGAAAAAATCACACGGAGCGAAATCTTGATGGTTGATCGATGGTATTCATTGCGTTTTTTGCTTTGAATGCGTTCACAATCGTGCTCGATGTGATGGTGCATTATCATCGTGCAAAATCCATGAATTGATCCTCCACAATTTAGGCCGTTTTTGACAAATAGAACTCCTTATTGACCGTATGTCCCTTCGGAACAAATTCATAATGCGCCAAACCACGAATATCGAATAAAAAATGATCATCACCTTGATTTTAGACGTATGTAGTTTTATGGTGTCTGCTCGTTTTTTTCCTTGCATTCCGATGATTGTTGATTCAAGTCACATCGGCAGTTTTAATGCTCTCCATGAATGTGGGATCGGAATTCGCACGATCAAACATGTCCAAAGAAACCTGTTTACGGTACTCTTTTTGAAAAAAAAATCAGGTTTATCGGGACGAGTCGAGCAAGAACGCATTTCATACCCAAAATATCCACCGATATCATTCGAATAGACTCGCGAGAGATGTCGAGCTCTCTTGCCATCTCTTTAACACTTGCCTTGACGATTTTCAAACACCATATCCTTCACTTTTTTAATATTTTCATCAGTTGAAAAGGTCGGAAATCGTCCAGATCGAAGCATGTCTTCAACGATCTCTCGACCGTCTTTGAAGGCTTTGTACCTTTAGGATAAAGCAACGCATATAATTAGAAGATATCGCATAAAATTTAACTTAATTTTATTGAAGAGCTCTACATTATTCCCAGACTCTTTACTATGACTTTAACAAAATAATGCATAAAAGTTAGGACATATGTGTGAATAATCATGGAAAATTACTACTTGATTTAAATATATCTTTTTGGGAATATTAACTCTGTCACGAAATTTGTAACACACAGGAGGAAACGTCGGAGACCTTATAAAATAAAGTCGTGTGTACAAACTGAGCGCTCAAAATCAAGTTCTTGCTTGAAAAAAATGTATCTCACAAAGATCAGACTACTGTTAAGTTTTCATAGAATCGATGCAGCCGAGGACAACGCTTTCTTTTGCTCCAATTCGCAAAATCACATACACTCAATTTGTCTTCTTAATTCTTTATATATTATCAATCATTATAAACAAAAATAACCTTCTGTAATCTATAGATGACGGAAAACATAATTTCAACATCCTCACCCAATGGAAACTCAAGCTCTGTATTAACGCTGAATGACTACAGTTCAAGGTAAACCCTTAAAATTAATATATACATTTCGTCCTTAATCTTTCAAACATTCCTCTATGCTTCTTAGAACTTATCTAACTGCGAAGAAACAGCTTGATGATGAATACAACCCAGAGCATTATCGCGATCAAGTTAATGGTCAGTCATCAGTTGGCGCTTTTGTGCATTTGCTCAAAGGTTCTTTAGGTTTCGGTATACTCTCCATGCCGATGGCTTTCTACAATGGTGGCTTACTCTTCAGCATGGTTGCTACGGTGATTGTGGGCTTGCTTTGTACGCATTGCGTACATATTTTGGTAAGTAAGGGTGGCTATAAGAGTATAAATTAATTTAATATTTGCGTGTGGTAAAATATTTGTTAAATTGAAATTTGTAAGAAAGTTTTGCGAAAAAACTTCGGTAGATCATGAATTCAAACATATTTTATGATAGAGTTGCCAACTATCGTTAAAAATATCTAAGAAAAATATCGCAAAATTGTTAACAGGAAGAAGTTCATAAAGTATTTTTAAACTTTTCTGTTTATAATTTTAACAAATTTAGAAATGGTGTTGCCACATAACCCAACAAACTTAATTGAAGTAAAACTTATAATTTGCATGCAAAAAGTAAGAGGATTACATAGGTTTGCAGACAGTGATTTATTTAAAAGTATTTTAAAATAGAGTTGCCACCTGATCCTTGAAACTTAAATTAATTAAAAATTATTATTTGCATACAAAATGTAAGAGGATTTGGTAATTAATTTATTAAATTTAAAAAAATTGAATAATTTATTTAAAATTATTTTTTAAGGTAGAGTTGCCACCTAACGTTAAAACTTAAATTAATTAAAAACTATGATTTGCCTGCAAAAAATATGAAAATTACTAATTTTGCAGAAAATGATTTATTTGAAAGCAATTTCTGAGATAGAGTTGCCACCTCACGCACGAAACTTAAATTAAATACAAATTATAAAGTTTATGCAAAAAATAAAAGGAATAAAAAAATTTATTGAGAAGTAATTTTTTAAAACTATTTTGACATAGAGCTGCCACCTAATTCAAGAAACTTAACCTATTTAAAAATTCTAATTTGCATGCGAAAAGTAAAAGGAGTGCACAATTTTTCGGGAAGTACTTTATTTAAAACTATTTTGAGATAGAGTTGCCACCTAAGAGAGAGAAAAGAGAAAAAAACTTAAAATGAGTTCAAATTAAAATTTGTGTGCCAAAACTAGAAGTCCTACAAAGTTACACGGGAATGCTTTATTTTAAATACTTTAAAACAGAGCTGCCACCTATTTAAAAAAACTTTAACTGAGCAAAATATTAAAAATTGTCTGAAAAATGTAAGATGTTTAGCTATATGCGTATCTAACACAAAAACAATTGATAATTAAAATTGGGCGTAGTGCCACCTATCGCAAATAACTTAAACTGAGCAAAATATTATATGTGAAATTGTATTGAAAGGTGTAAGTATCTTCTGTCTTTTGCTTAATTTATTAATTTTTAGCTCTCATAATATTTTCTTATTATACCCTAGACAGTGTATATTTAATTTTCAGCCAAGTTATTACTATTATTATTATACTTTTTTTTCTTATAGGTCAAAACCTCACAAACCATTTGTCGAGACAATAAAATCTCGGCGCTGAGTTTTTCGGAAACCACCGAGAAGGTCTTTGAAGGCGGTCCAAAATGCCTACGTCCGTGGTCAGTCGTTGCAAAGTGAGTGTTTTTGTACAATAACAAAAATTTACTTATTTTTTGTAAATTTCACTTTCACGCTTCTCACAGACGTTTCGTAGATGGTGGACTGATGGCAACCTATTTTGCGGCCGCTTGCGTTTACATGGTGTTTATTGCCACATCATTTCACGACGTGATCAACTATGACACCGGTCTGAATTGGGATGTGCGAATTTATATTGCATTCACCGTTATACCTTGCCTATTAATCGGTCAGATAAGGAATTTAAAATGGCTAGTGCCTTTCTCAGCATTTGCGAATATATTCATTGTAATCACATTCGGCATAGTGCTGTACTATCTGTTCAGCGAGCCATTGGTGTTCGCAGACAAGCCGTTGATTGCGCGAACCGAACAGATACCACTCTACTTTGCCACAGCCATTTTCGCCATGGAGGGTATTGGCTCGGTTATGCCCATTGAGAACTCGATGCAGAAGCCGCAACAGTTCCTTGGCTGCCCCGGTGTGCTCAACAGCGCTATGATCTTTGTGGTGATATTCTATTCGGTCATCGGTTTCTTAGGCTATGCACGTTTTGGTAGTGAAGTGCGCGGCAGTATCACATTGAATTTAGTGGACGGCACACCGTAAGTATGCAATCAAATGCTTCCAAGTTATTTATTTATTTTTTTTAATTACAAAATTTCATTAACTTCATCTTAGTTTGGCTGACACTGCAAAACTGCTAATCGCTGTGGCTTCGCTCTTCGCCTATGGTTTGGTATTCTACATACCGTTTGATACGCTTTGGAAGAATATTAGCCATAAAATCAACAAAAAGAATCATAATATCGCTCAGATACTGATACGCACGGCCATTATATTGATTAGTGGCGTTGTGGCCACAGTCATACCCAATCTGGAACCGTTCATCAGCCTTGTGGGCGCCATCTTTCTCTCATTACTCGGTATGTTAACGCGTTTGGACTTTTTGTGAAATGTTTAAATCATTTTTTATTTATTATGTGTTATATAATTGCAGGCTTTTTGGTGCCAAGTGTCTGCGAGACCGTTTACTTGTGGCCCGACCGCTTGGGCTTCTGGAAATGGAGGCTGTACAAAAATTTGCTCTTAAGTACCTTTGCGGTATGCGCGCTCGTTGCTGGCTCAGTAGCGAGCATAAATGAAATTATTAAAATTTATCAGTGATGCACAAAGTTAAGGCTTATGTTTAAGCTCAAAATTATTCACATAACTGTAAGGTATCCATATAACAGTTATAATGAAAGTTCTGTAAGTAGCCAGTCAGCAGCAAATTTTCAAAGTGTTAATTCGTTTTATGCTGTTGTTAAGTTATATTAAGCAACTGTGATTGAAAATTATGAAAGTAATTTTCATGTTATTGCATTTTAATACAAAGCGATTCTTTTTAGAATCTTCATGAAATTATAAAAGGTTGTTAAATTTATATTTACCGTAAGATTGTTAATGTCATTAAATATTAAGCCTAAACTTTAGCTGTTTCAAAAACGTAAACAACTTAAAAATATGTTCCAAGTAACAATAAATACGTTAAGATGTATATTAAAAGCTTAGATTTTTGGCGCTGCCATATTATGAAAATTAACCGGTAAGTATGAAAATATGCTATCATTGACATTTTGAAAATTTTTTAAATATATTTTGTGCAATATTTCTTATTTCTTTTTAAAGTATATTTTCATTTTACAAACCAACTTCGTTGACAACCCTAATTTGCCGTAAGAATAATAAGATTTTAAAAGATTTTTTAAGAGTGGCGATTTTCATAAAATTATTTTTTTCAAACACCTATCATCTTATATCTGTCCCTCTATTTACATGTACATGTAAATGTATATGTAAAGGATGATCCATTTCTAGATTCCCTACTTTTTTAAAGAAAAACCACAGAAAGTTCAAATTTAATGGAAAATGTTTATTATTATTCGAAAGAAGATTCTTTGGCATTTATTTTTTGAAGATTATCTCTTCCAAATGTTGGCCGCGGCTACGTCTCAGATGTCCCATCCGTTGAGTCCAATTTTCGATGACTCGTTCGAGCATTTTGACTATTAGCTGGCGAATGACACGCTTAATATTTTGCTCCAAGGCCTAAATTTAAGTATAGACTTAACGGTGTGATATCACAATGTCTTGGTGGCGAATCGACCGGCCCAAAACGTGAAATTATTTGCTCACCGAAGTGTTCTCTTAATAAATCCATTAATTGATGCGATGTGTGAGAAGCGGCGCCGTCTTGTTGAAGGCTCGCACGTCACTGTTGACAGTCATAACTTTGAAGTCGTAGATATTATCGTCCACCTTGGAACCAGTATCAGCACCAACAACCAGCCTTTAAATCTAACGCAGAATAACTCTTGTCAAGAGGTGCTTCTTCGGAGGTAATTGAAAAGTTAAGTCCTCTCTCTAGGAACAAAGACCAAATTCTATAAGTCGCTCATTATTCCCGTCCTGTTATATGGTGCAGAGGCATGGACAATGACATCTGATGAAGTAAATGGTTATAATCCGTCAAATCGAAACACAAACGATGTCAAAATGCTATAACCTTGGCAAAGACTAACTAACGTTAAAATTTTAGGTCAGCGGTCTTCTTGTAATTCAACCTCAACGCTGACAATCGGTTATTACACTTAATTACCCTCATTTTAGAAAGAATTTAAGCAACTTATCACTGTTGATATTGTTATAATCGATAGAACTTGCCTACCACAACCAAATACTTGGTATCCAACCACCACAAAATCTAGTAAATATGACCGACAGACAATGTTAATCCCTCGATTACATTTCTGACATGAAACAGTGACTCAGAGAGGCTCGTCTATACTCGAAATAAAAATATTGGCGACAACTTGTTATCATTTACGTACCACTCGAGACATAATGTCTGACTTTGGTGGAACTAGACATCGCTTTTTGTGAAGGGTATTCGAGTTTATTTGCACTACATTGTTGCGCCTAACACTTAAACCTGATTTACTGGACACTTAAAAATTAAATCGGGAAGTTTAAACTGAAGCACTAATTATTTCATATGCATTTGGATCTCGCTATAAGTAACAAAAAATATGCCACAAAGAGACTATTTTCTACATTTATGAAGGCTTCAAGGAAGTCTTTGAGGAAGTACTGAATCAGCCAAGTAATTTTATGGTTATGGTAAGGCTGGGCACCTGAAGAACTATAAAACGAATCATCAGCATCAACTCAGTGAAAATTGAGAGTTAAGTTGAATTATATGGTTAATACCTATCCTAAGGATTGCCATATCAAATGGAGGCAGTTTCGAGTGTTTTTTTCTAAACATTGGAATATGTGGCCTAAGTACATATAAAAGATTCAAATATGTCTGCATTCATTTAGTGCAAGTTTAATTTGTGTGCCAGCACTGCTCCTAAAAGCACTAGTTCGAGTTTGTTAGTATCATACGAGTGCTGTGTGGTTATAAGTAGCTCCAGAATGTGGTTATCGACAAATATTGTATTTATCGAAGGTTGTAAGTGCATTGGCTTAATCTTGTTACGAGTGTATGTTTGTAAAAATTACTGAATTCAAAAGTGCTAAAATATTGTGTTTGTTATTTTTATTGCGAACGTCTGCTCTTTGAAGAGTATTGAAAACAAATTAAATAAAATCAACACAGTCAGTTTGAAATGAAAGAGTCACGGAACTGGTGTTTAGAATTTAGACAACGGCTAAGCGAACAGTTAACGAAAGTTAAAATTAAAAATTGTGTTAAAATTGAAAATAATATATATTTTAGAAATAATTGAATAACTACATCATACATAGGTATGCAACTTAAACAGCTGTTTCTCTAACGAAAAGTGTCAAAAGCTGTGCTTAAAATTGTGCAAAATTAATTTTTAGTGCATAACGTTCATTATCATTGCTTTTTGCGTTAATATATTTATAAAGTATTGATTACAATGTTCAAAAACCGGTTTTGAATGCATGTAAATTGATATCAAACGTCAATCAGGCTTATCAATTTTGATATTACCAGTGAGACGGCTTTCATCTAAAAATTTTTCTACGTTTGTGCGAAATTTATCGCGAATTATAGGTATGAATCGAGTTT
The DNA here is from genome assembly GCF_024586455.1 of Bactrocera neohumeralis. Classification (NCBI taxonomy): domain Eukaryota; kingdom Metazoa; phylum Arthropoda; class Insecta; order Diptera; family Tephritidae; genus Bactrocera; species Bactrocera neohumeralis. The sequence continues at coordinate 78,071,541 of NC_065921.1, forward strand.
AATCAAATATTAGACTGTGCAACGAAGTTTAAACAACTTTCTTCGATACGAAAAATTCAAACAAATAATAAATGAATACCATAATATTATTACGAAACCGTATCAGCGCCTGAACCCATGCGTGATCAGTTTAGGAGTGAAACAAAAGATTTAATTTTGAACTAAATTGGTATGACTATCCGTGACATCTGTGGCAAATATCACATCTAAATAATCATCAGTGCTTAAAAGTGAAATTATTCAACAAAGAAGTTCCATTAAATTTTGTATGCGGAATCGCATTTCTGGTGCCGAAACGTCCAGCAAGTGTTTTTAATTGGTACAAATTATTCAAAGAGGGTTGAGAACACGATGACGACGAAACAAATCCAGGATGGCCATCAACATCAACTGATGATCAACACGTCAATAAAATAAAGAAATTGCTGCTTAAAAATCGACGATTAATAGTCAGAGATCTTACTTATATCGTTGGAATATCGGAAGGATCAGAGAAAACCATTTTGGGTTTCAAAAATCACCCAATTTTTTCGAAAAACAGCGTCGCATTACCGTCTATAAAACTATGATTCTCAACTACCAGATTGTCATGAACTGTATTATTACTGGCGATGAGTCTTGGATCTACGCTTACGACCCGGAAACAGATAATCAACGGGCGAATATCGTGGCAAAGGTGAGGCGAAGCAGAAAAAACTACCTCAAAGCAGGTCAAAAATCAAGGCTATGTTGACAGTTTTCTTCGATTACCGATGTCTGGTGTACTCCGAATTCCTACCGACCGGCCAAACTGTCAACAAGGAAACTATTTGAGGGTTACTCGTATGTGTTGTTTGCGCGAAGCTATTCGTAAAAAGAGGCCGGAGTTATGGGTCCAAAACTCTTGGTTTTCGCACCACGATAATTCACCGTCGCATACTGCATTGGTTCGTCGTGCGTTTTTCGCCAAAATTTGAATCAATATCGTGCAGCAGCCACCGTATTCGCTTGATTTAGCTCCGCGTGACATCTGGCTATTCAGCAAACTCAAACGACCGCTAGGGGACCACTTTTTGAGACAATTAAAGATATTAAACGTGAATCGCTACTCGAATTGAAGGCTATTCCGGAAATTGACTTTAACAACTGTTTCGAGGATTGGAAAAAACGTTGGCACAGTGTATTGCAGCCAAGGGAGATTATTTTGTGTGAACGATGTAGATTTTGTAGAATAAATTAAGAATTTTAAAATTATGAACAACATTTTTATTGGTCATAGTACATTACATTTTTTGGTCATAGTATTATATACTTTAGGTTTAAGTTATATACTAAGGTTTACGAGGTTTCCTTTTTGGCATTACAAGCATCGACTGAATTTGGCTTTTAAATTCTTTATATATGATATGATTATAGTATAATCAAATATGTATAACCTTCTGTAATCTATAGATGACGGAAAATGTAATTTCAACATCCTCGCTCCATGGGAACACAAGCTCTGTATTAACGCTTAATGACTGCAGTTCAAGGTAAGCTCCTAAAATTAATTTATACATTTCGTCCTTAATCTTTCAAACATTCCTCTATGCTTCTTAGAACTTATCTAACTGCGAAGAAACAGCTTGATGATGAATACAGGCCAGAGCATTATCGCGATCAAGTTAATGGTCAATCATCAGTTGGCGCTTTTGTGCATTTGCTCAAAGGTTCTTTAGGTTTCGGTATACTCTCCATGCCGATGGCTTTCTACAATGGTGGCTTACTCTTCAGTATGGTTGCTACGCTGATCGTGGGCTTGCTTTGTACGCATTGTGTACACATTTTGGTAAGTAAATATACTTTTCCTAAGGAATTGAAATAGTATTTTCGAACAAAGCCTTTATCTTAACTACACTCCAGATCAAATTTGACTCGGATTGGCCTATTTAAACTGCGGGCGCAGACTGAATTGATAAATATTTTTTCCTGATTACATAAACCATATTTTATGTTTGTGTGTGGTAAAATATTTGTTAAATTGAAATTTTTAGGAAATCTTCCAAAATTTTCAGTAGGCTCATGAATTCAAACCTATTTTATGATAGAGTTGCCAACAATCGTTAAAAACATCTAAGAAAAATATTGCAAAATTGTTAAATGGAATGGTATTTTTAAATTCTTCAGTTTATAATTTTAGGAAATTTGGATAAGGAGTTGCCACTTAAAGAAAAAAATTTAATTTAATAATTGTTATACATATATTGCATGCAAAAAGTAAGAAGATTACATAGTTTCGCAGAAAGTAATTTATTTAAGAGTATTATTTGAGATAGAGTTGCCAACTAACACACAAAACTTAAATTAAATATAAATTATGAAGTTCATGAAAAAAACAAAAGAGTAAACAATTTTGCGGGAAGTAATTTTTTCAAAACTATTTTGACATAGAGTTGCCACCTAATGCAAGAAACTTAAATTCATTAAAAATTATAATTTGCATGCGAAAAGTAAGAGGAGTACACATTTTTTCGGGAAGTAATTTATTTAAAACTATTATGTAATAGAGTTGCCACCTAACGCAAGAAACTTAAAAAGTAATTTATTTAAGAGTATTATTAATAGAGTTGCCAATTATAATAAATTATGAAGTTCATGAAAAAACAAAAGAGTAAACAATTTTGCGGGAAGTCATTTTTTCAAAACTATTTTGACATAGCGTTGCCACCCAATGCAAGAAACTTAAATTCATTAAAAATTATAATTTGCATGCGAAAAGTGTACTCCTCATAGTTTCGCAGAAAATAATTTATTTAAAAGTATTTTTTGAAATAGAGTTGCCACCTATTGCAAAAAACTTAAAATAAATTTAAGTTATAATTTGTGTGCCAAAACTAAAAGTTCTACAAAGTTTGAAGGGAAGTGCTGTATTTAAAAAAAAATTAAGATAGAGCTGCCACCTATTAAAAAATACGTTAACTGAGCAAAATATGAAAAATTGTATAAATATGTAAAATGTTTAGCTATATGTGTGTCTAATACATAAACAATTTTTCGTTTACGAAATATAACTAGGCGTGGAGTTGCCAACTATCGCAAATAACTTAAACTGCGCAAAATATTATATGTGAAATCGTATTGAAACGCGTTTATTTTAGCTCTCAACTTATTTTTTTATTATACCCTGAATAGGGTATATTAAATTTGTAGCCAAATTTTTACCATTTTTATTTCTTTATTTTTATAGGTAAAAACCTCACAAACCATTTGTCGAGACAATAAAATCTCGGCGCTGAGTTATTCGGAAACCACCGAGAAGGTCTTTGAAGGCGGTCCAAAATGCCTACGTCCGTGGTCAGTCGTTGCAAAGTGAGTGTTTTTGTACAATAACAAAAATTTACTTATTTTTTGTAAATTACAATTTCTCTCTTCTCACAGACGTTTCGTAGATGGTGGACTGATGGCAGCCCATTTTGCGGCCGCTTGCGTTTACATGGTATTCATTGCCACATCATTTCATAACGTGATCAACTATGACACCGGTCAGAATTGGGATGTGCGGATTTATATTGCATTCACCGTCATACCTTGCCTATTAATCGGTCAGATAAGGAATTTAAAATGGCTACTGCCTTTCTCTGCATTTGCGAATATATTCATTGTGATCACATTCGGAATAGTGCTGTACTATCTGTTCAGCGAGCCGTTGGTGTTCGCAGACAAGCCGCTGATTGCGCGAACCGAACAGATACCACTCTACTTTGCCACAGCCATCTTCGCCATGGAGGGTATTGGCTCGGTTATGCCCATTGAGAACGCTATGCAGAAGCCGCAACAGTTCCTTGGCTGCCCCGGTGTGCTCAACAGCGCTATGATCCTTGTGGTGATATTCTATTCGGCCATCGGTTTCTTAGGTTATGCACGTTTTGGTAGTGAAGTGCGCGGCAGTATCACATTGAATTTAGTGGACGGCACACCGTAAGTATGCAATCAAAGGCTTTCAAGTTATTATTTATTTTATAAATTAAATTTCAATTACTTTTGCTTAGTTTGGCTGACACTGCGAAACTGCTCATCGCTGTTGCTTCGCTCTTCACTTATGGTTTGATATTTTACGTACCGATTGATACGCTTTGGAAGAATATTAGCCATAAAATCAACAAAAAGAATCATAATATCGCTCAGATACTGATACGCACGGCCATTATATTGATTAGTGGCGTTGTGGCCACAGTCATACCCAATCTGGAACCGTTCATCAGCCTTGTGGGCGCCATCTTTCTCTCAATACTCGGTATGTTGACGCGTTTGGACTTTTTGTCAAATATTTAAATCATTTTTTATTTATTATGTGTTATATAATTGCAGGCTTTTTGGTGCCAAGTGTCTGCGAGACCGTTTATTTGTGGCCCGACCGCTTGGGCTTCTGGAAATGGAGGCTGTACAAAAATTTGCTCTTAAGTACCTTTGCGTTATGCGCGCTCGTTGCTGGCTCAGTAGCGAGCATAAATGAAATTATTAAAATTTATCAGTGATGCACAAAGTTAAGGCTTATGTTTAAGCTCAAAATTATTCACATAACTGTAAGGTATCCATATAACAGTTATAATGAAAGTTCTGTAAGTACTAAAAAGTAGCCAGTCAGCAACCATTTTTCAAAGTGTTAATTCGCTTTATGCTATTCTTAAGTTATACTATTAAGCAACTGTGATTAAAAATTGTAATTTATGAAATTATATAAAGTTGTTAAGTTTATATATACCCAACGATTATTAAAGTAATTAATTTTAGAGCATATTCTTCCAAAAAAGATTAAGCTTTTGATTCAAAATTATAATCAACTCAAAAATATGTATGTTCCAAGTAACAATAAATACATTAACACGTTCAGGACGGCGTGACCCACCGGTGGGTCATGCACTTATGTTTCACCGGTGGGTTACGCTGTCTTTGATTCAGATCTATTTTTTTTTAATAAAATAAAAAATAATTTGGCATCAAACCCATTCTGTGTCATCATCACTTTTTTCCGATTCTAGAAGATGAAAATACCCTCATACCGCCAGATGAAACTGACTACTAAAAACTGCGCCGTCCTCAATGTATGTTATAAGCTTAGTTTTTTGGCGCTGCCATTTTATGAAAATTAACCGGTAAGCATGAAAATATCCTATCATTGACATTTTGAAAAAATTTTATATATTTATTTGATAAAATAATTTTAATTTTTACTGAATATTTTCAGTTTATCAAACTAACTTCGTTGGCAACCCAAATTTATCGCAAGAATAATATAATTTTAATAGATTTGAAATGAATATTATTTTTTTTTAAACATCTACCCCTGTCCCCTGTATAAAGTTAATTCATAAGAAAAACTGGCACAAATCTTTCAAAAATATGCAATCCCCTTTAATAAATTTATCTCCCGAAATTTCAACCAAATTTATTCATTGTTAACGATATTTATAGTATGGGAAGCATTGTGGGCAAAAAATAGTAAGACATTTTAAATTAAATTTCTAAATTAGTATGACTGTCAGTGACATCTGTGCCAAATGCGACAACAAAATAATCATTAATGTTTAGTATACGCCCTGTCTTTCTGAAGTGCATAAAGTGCATTCGGCAATTTTTACGATGAGTGAAATAATTCAGCAGAGAAGTTCCATTAAATTTTTTGTGCGAAATAAAATGTCTGCTGTCGGAACTTTCAGAATGTTGGAAAAGGCCTTCGGTCATAATTATTTGTCGCGAGCAAGTGTTTTTTATGAGAGCAAAGTATTAAAGAGAGTCAAGAACGCGTTGACGACGAACCACGTTCAGGACAGGTTTTTTTAATTGGCCATCAACATCAACTGATGATCAACACGTCAATAAAATAAAGAATTGGTGCTTGACAACCGACGATTTACTGTCAGAGATCTTACTGGCAACGTTGGAGTATCGGAAATGAAATTCATTTTGAAAAATCATTTGGGTCTAAGAAAGTAAAAGCACGCTTGGTTCCAAAATCACGCGAAAAACAGCGTTGCGTTAACGTCTGTGAAACACTGCTTTCCGACTACCAAGACGTAATAAAATGTGTTATTATCGCGAAGCCACATGCGATCGCACAGAAACATTACACTCAGCTCAAAATTTCTTGTTCACAAAACCAAGTCTTACTGTAGAAGCCACACCGAAAAGGTTACGTAATGACAGGCAAGCGAGTCGAAAGACCCCACCAAAAAATACCTGAAGATCGCATGGAGAAGGAAGACCAACAGATCCAGACAAAGTAGAGGGGGCAGGTGAAAGTCCGGATAATGTAAGGGGGAAGGAAACACGCAAAACTGAAGCTTGGGCTACTGTAAAGCACAAAAAGTAAGAGGGTGAAGAAATAAAACGAGAAACCACCACAGCCGCCGCAACCGGATGCTCTAGTCATAACAAAAACTGTGTCCTAAAAAAGGCTAAAAAAGCATCAGGGAGCTTTAAGCGTCTTTGGGAAAATGTTTCGCGAAAAAGAAAGATTGCAAAGGGAGAGATCTCGCTGGAGCTAAGCAGAGCTCAAACAGGGAGTACATAAGAATATCAAGATAAAATAGATTGGTTAGGAAATTACAACGACGGAGGATATAGTCGAGGCCACCCACGCGAAAATCAAAGAGCTGAACCTCTTCTGGGGGTGAAATAAAGCACGTTAAAGGAATATTCGCGAAAAAGCAAACTTAAAGAAGTGTTACCGATGCTTTGAATTCGGACATGTCGCAAAAAGCATGTACTTGGTTTTCAATAAATCGATTGTAATATTCACTACGTGGCTTGTGGCGTCCTCCTGTTGGGACCACATATTGTGCAAGTCCATATCATCCGATTTGGGCCAAAAATATTCGGTTATCTCTGAGCGGTAGGGATTCCCATTCGCAGTAACGGTCTTGATCATCACGGAAGAATTACGGCACAATGACGTCGCCGGCCCATAAACCGCACCAAACCGTAATGTTTTCGGAATGCAATGGTGACTCATATTTTGCTTATTGACTAAACCATTCAGCCAGAAATGAGCCTCATCGCTGAAGATGATTTATCGATAAAAGTCCGGATCATTTTCAAGTTGTTGCTCAGTCCAATTTACGAACATACGACGATTCTGGTGGTCAAGCGGCTTCAGTTCTTGCGTCAATTTGATCTTGTAAGGATGTAGGCCAAGATCTTTTCGCAAAATTCGCCACAACGACGTCACAGAGATGCCCAACGCTTGAAAACGACGTGTGAGAGACTGATTTGGGTCTTCCTCAATTGATGCGCTAGCGGCAGCAATATTCTCAACACTATGGGCACTACTTTATCTCACTGGCACGGGAACATTTTGTACTATGTTTGTAGATTTAAATTTTCCATACTTAATGCTTAATTTTTGATCTGACAGGACGATTATGACCACCATGATTTAAACTGACTCCGAATTTCGGTAGTAATTTTATGAATTTCGACTCGTTCTTGGATCGTATATCTTTCCATGATGAAATGGCAAACCTTACCGAAGAGAAATGTCAAAAGAACGTGAAAAAAATATGGCGTCGTTTGCTGTCCCTATTAGTATACTTTTTTTGGCCTTCCTATTGAAAAACCCATTAGAAGAAGATTTCACGCATGAACCTTAGAATGGGAAAATAAAAGCATAAATCAGCGAGGGCTTGCATTACACAAAGCCTTCGAGCTACTCGTTATTGTGTTGCTAAATTTTCCAAATTCTTCTTCGACTATAACTGCGTAGGCGATTTCTACGCCAGTAAAGAAATCCTCCAAATAATTAACACAAACAAAGCACATTCGTTTTAAAAAGTTTACAATTATATTTTCTTTTGTTTCGAACACACGTAATACAATGATTTTGTTTTAGTGCTACACTTAGAAAAAATACCTAATCAAATTTATTAAATATCGTTTCGCTCTTGAATCGTTATACATACAGGGTTGCTTATAATTAATATAATTAAATTATGAAATAATAATAATATTATTAATAATAGTAAACAACCATTAACTATGCACTTGGAAGTGAATTTCAAGTGCAAAAAATAAAAAGAATAAAAATAAAAACAACATTTACAAAATATTAACTACTAAGCGTCGTACAAAACGACGCAGTCAATCTTGTGTTCGTAAGTAGATCGCTAAAACACTGTTTTGCAAGCGAGCTAGCGATAAACTATGTATGTGATAGCTACTCGAAAATGCCATTTATATAACATTATGGTATTAGCATTACTAGTTAGGAATTTTGCTTAAGTAAATTTTGTGTTGGCTTAAGTGTAATGCCGTTATGTTTAATTTTAGTGCCACCTATTGCTTTATGAATACAATTTTATGCGCAAACTAGCAAATATTTATAAATTACTATAGGTAATTTGAAAAAATTTCGAAATTTTTTTTTATATATATTTTTTTTGATAAACTAAAAACGTTATAAATTAAATTTAATTTAGTAATAAATAAATGTTTTAAAATTTTCAATTTTCAACTCCTTCAGTTACAATAGTTTACATTTCAATACTACTACTAGCGATTGGCGAATTTTCCTCAACATAAAGCAAGCTGGAATACTTTGCGTTTTTTAAGTAATTTTAGCGCTATTTTCTAGACATTCAATTGTGTGGCAAATGCAATACTTTTTATATACAAGTATATATGTTTTAAATAAATTTTAATTTCTATAATATTTACAAACATTTTCTTTAATAGTTATGTGCATTTTGGTGCATAAATGCAGCTGTAAGTCGTTAGGAATTGTACTAGTTTATAATTTATTAAATTTATATTTTAAATAAATTTATATTTTAATTACATTTTTATTTTTAATAAATTTATATTTTTATTAAATTTATTTTTTTATCAAATTTATAATTTTATACCCAACACGTGGTACAACATGCATGCGGTTATTTTTTTATTTTAAGCAGTTATGAGTATTTTCCGTTTTTATTTGTTTTATATTTTTTTTACTATAAAATTATGTTTTATATTATTTTTCACTATGTTAAGTTTTGTCTGTTGCCTTGAATTTGCATTAACTTAAAATGTATGTCATACTATTTGGTTTACAATGTAACACTATTTACACACGCGCAATTACCTAAGAGCTAAATAGTTAACAAAATGCTTATAATACTCAGAAAATCGCTTTTTAATTACAATTTAACACACATATTAAGGCGTTGCTGCACATTTTTTTATGAAAAAATTTTATATAATTTTTTTTATAATCAACTCTTTACTGGGAAGTGTTAATTTTGTGGTTTTATAATGCATTGGCAGGCTACAGTGTTGTGCAAAAAAAACTTAACACACATTTTCTGAAGTAAAAGTGCAATGCTGCATTAAGAATTGTGGGTTATATAAAAATTTGCAAAAATATTTAGTAAAACATTGGTGTAAAAAAACATTCAGAATTAATTACAAATTATATTAAGAAAAATTTTAAATACGCAAAATTAAGAAAAAAAAATTTGAAAAAAACTGAAAAATTAAAAAAAAAAACTAAGAAAAATAATTTCTTTGTCACTAACAAAATTATAAAATTTTTGAAAATTTAATTATACAAATTATTAAAAACAATTACAAAATTAAAAAAAAATAATTTCTTTGACACACATTTCTACAGAATTTCTAAATTTTTGAAAATTAATTATAAAAAAGGTTTTAAAAAATATGCAAAATTAACAAAAAAAACATTTCTTTGATACTGACTACACAATTTCTGAATTTTTAAAAATTAATTATAAAAAAGATTTTAAAAAATATGTAAAATTAAAAAAAAAAATTATTTCTTTGACATTGATAGAGAATTTCTAAATTTTTGATAATTAATTAAAAAAAAAAAGATTTTAAAAAATATGCAAAATTAACAAAAAAAACATTTCTTTGACACTGATACAGAATTTCTAAATTTTTGAAAATTATTTACAAATGGTATTAAAAAATTGGAAAACTAAAACAAATGCAAAAGTAAAAAATATATATAAATTATACAAAAAAAAACATTTTTTTGACACTGATAAGGAATTTCTAAATTTTTGAAAATTAATTATAAAAAAGATTTTAAAAAATATGCAAAATTAACAAAAAAAACATTTCTTTGACACCGACTACACAATTTCTAAATTTTTGAAAATTATTTACACAATTTCTGAATTTTTGAAAATTAATTATAAATAATTTAAAAAAAATATGTAAAATTAAAAAAAATACATTTCTTTGACACTGATACAGAATTTATAAATTTTTAAAAATTAATTATAAATGATATTAAAAAAATAGAAAATTAAAACAAATGCAAAAGTAAAAAATATGCAAACATTAAAAAAAAAATTATTTCTTTGACACGGATAAAGAATTTCTAAATTTTTGAAAATTAATGATTAATATTTAATAAAAAAACTTTTCAAAATTGAAAAATAAAATACAAAAAATGTAAAAAATGCAAAAATAAAAACTAGAAAATGCATGTTAAAATTAATTATAAATAATATTTAAAAAAATAATGCAAGATTTAACAAAAAACTATTTTTTTTTAACTAATACAGAATTTCTCAATTTTTGAAAATTTTATTTTGTAATGAAAATTTAATAAAAAATTATCTAATTGACATTAGTGCAAATTTTATATATTTTTTTTATTACACCGAAGTGTTTGTCTAATTAAAAAAAAATTAAACAAAACTAAATATAAATTATTATTACTGCAAAACAATTAATGCAACAAGCCAAACATAATATTGGCCGGTTTTAAAAAGAAAAAAAATTAATTTTGTTAATTTTGCATTCCAAAAAAATATATTTTGTTTTACACCATTTTACAATTTCTAAATACTTATGTACAACGTAGTTTTAGTTTAATTTAAAAAAATTAAATAAAACTATGTGTGAATTATTTACATTGCAAAACAAACATTGCAACAAACCAAACAAAGTATTCACAATGTTTGCTTTAAGAATTCACAGCGTTTGTTTTAACATTTATGTACACATAACTCAGCTGTTGGCTGGCAGCACCACACAAATACTTCAAAGTGCGCTTTGACATTTCCTTGCTTGCACTGCTGCATTTATTTTGAAAATGAATTTTAGTGATTTTTGTGCACTTGACGACCAGTGCTATTTAACTGCATTACGCCGAGCGATATTTGTGCGTAAGGAAAAAATGTAGCACCGCTTTAATTTTACAACTACTACAACTACTTAACTAAGCAAATAAATACATGCACCCGTTACACTAAAGCGCCTATTACGTACATTCAACCAAACGCGACCGCTAGCTGCTGAAGTTATAGCTACGCACCGCGCGACCTGGCGTCACCAATTCCACTTTGATGTTCGCCGTCGCGGTTACTTTTGTTGTGTTCGTGTCCGAGTGGTGCGTTTCCACAGTGACTTCCGGTTGCACCACGATACTCTGCAACTCGGGAAAGTTACCCGTTTCGTGTGGCCCACCAAGCGTATGCGTGCTGTGTTGTGTTGACGTTGTTGGTGGTGGGTTTGGCTGCTGCTGCTGCTGCTGCGACTGCTGCGTTTGATGATGCGCATGTTGCTGTTGTTGTTGCTGTGCTGGATGTGTTGGTTTATGAAATGTGGGCGCACCATAAATGTTTTGTTGCGTACACTGTTGTTGTGCCGGTGGTGCTGACGGTGCTGGCTGAAAGTGATGATGCTGCTGCATGTAATTCGGTTGCTGCCGATGCATATAGTAATTATTCATGTTGTAATTGTTCATTTGTTGTGGCGCGCCATTTGTGGCATAATGCGCATTATTCATATTCATATTGGCGCCATTCCATTCGTTATTCATTTGTATGGATGATGAGGAGGATTTCCATGAGGGTGGCTCTTCGGTAATGGTCGTTAATGAGGGATCATTAATGTTGATATCCTTGTGATGATGCATATTCTTGCTGCAGGAACGTGACGAGCGACCACCATGCACCACCACCGTTTTGTTGGCACGTTTGCAACGCGCCATTACAGGGGATGGTGTTGAAATGCGATCTGGATGTTCGAGTGGCACCAGTTCAGCCTCAGGACCGCACATGCTTAAGATAATAGGAAAGAGTACGAGTCCATTGCAAGCGCCGACGCACAGCACAACAAGGAGTAACCAAAAGAAATGACGTATAACGAATTCGAAGGGTGAGGTAGAGAGCATAAATACGGCTACAGCGGAAGTGAGTACGCCGTGTATAAGTGGACCGAGTGACATTTGCATGGAGAGATGTATGCGACGTTCGCGATTACCCACGGAAGTGATGAAACCCTATTGTTTACGTTAAAGAAATGAAATGTTAACTACAAGTTCAACCAAAAATTTAAAGTGTTGCTGTAAACTTACCAGTGAAATATGCACTGTAAGACAGACAATCATGCCGACACTTAATATCAGTATCACTGCAGGGATGGCTGAGAGTTTTATGCCGAGTATTGTCATGGCGCCGAATATTTGTATCAACGATGCGACGACGCTGAAGACGACCAAAGCGGCAGCCCAAACAGAAAGCAGCAATATTGAGATCAACATGAAAGCAGCGACGAGCGAAATGCAAAGTATTAGTGCGAGTGACCAGCGTAGCGTCATGTACTGTTCCCAGAATATGAAGGGTATGCCTGCAAATTGAAGAAATAAAAAGAAAAAATATTACATGAATGCTGCCACAACAAATTTTATCATCATATATTATAGCATAAAGGTATTCATGCAGCATTTTAACCGCCTGCTTACCTGATGGATAATTTGGTAGACCGCGCGCCTCAAATTTCACGCTCAAATCACGTATATGTCCAATTAGCGTCTTAATTTCCGATGTGCAGTTCAGTCCATGCAAATAGAAAGGCATCTGCGCATACACCAGTGGTAGACTCTTCGGTATTTTGAGATCGTATTCACCGGCAGTGTGGTAAAAGTGACGTGGCTCTGGATGCAATTTACCCTAAAATATGGAAAACAGTAACATTATAGCTATTTTACCGCTATATGTATATCCATTTTTGCTTGAACTTACCTGTGATGCACCGTAGGCGAATACATCATTAGTGGCCCAAGCTGACAGATAGTTGTAAAACGCTTTTGGATTGATTATGCCCTCACTGTCGACTAAACGATTTTGTGTGACGCCACTTTTGTCTACAGGGTTATCAACATAACCGGTTTGCACGAGTAATTTGTACGCCAGTATAGCATCGCTTGTAGCATTGGGCAACCAGCCTTCGGGCGTTAGACGTCCCTCACTAAACTCACGGTCAAATATGCGTTGCAGGTTGATTAGCCAATCACGGAATAGTGAGAGCCAAAAGTCGGGCAAACCGCCATTATCATTCTTAATAACGTGTGGTACACGCACAAAAGCCTCATGGTACTCATGCAGCAAACGTTGATTGGTGGGATATTCAAAATTTCCTTGCGTCACCGCATACATGCTATAGAAACCGAACATCGATGCTTGTGCATTAAGAAATTTAAACTCATTTGTGTCCTTCGGCACCAGATCGATCAGATCGAGTCCATCTTGTAGACGCGTCGAGGCGTATAAACTGAAGACTAGCGTACCAACGAATGTGCTGATTGTTAAGAATTTCACCCAGCTTTGCAACAAGAATGGCGTATAGTATTTGAAAGCAAAATTCGACAGCGAAAAGGATGGCATGCGTTTCTCGGCGCAGGAAAGTAGTGCTTCCTCTTGGTGCTTCAGTTGTGGCTGTTGTGCCGACATGGCAGTGGAACGATTGTTGCAGTTCTTCACAGCATAAGAATTACGGCGATTAGTGTTGTTGTAACGCGTGTTGCACACAGCTGTCGCTACCGGTTTCTCCTTCCACACAGGAAAGCAACAGCAGAAGATATCCGCACGGCCGGCAGTACGTCGACGCAAATCCAAAGAAATCATGGCGGGGAAAACGAGTAGCGCAGCAGCTAAATTGAAGCACATAACAATAGCAGCTTGTAGGCAGAACACTTTCAAGGCGGGCACTGGTATGAAAACGGCTGCAAAGAATGAACCCGATGTGACGCTAGCGCTGAAAAGTATGCTCGGTCCGACTTTCTTCAATATGTATTTCGTCTGCTCTTTACGATTACTCTCCGCATAAGCAGCGGTAAGCATAAAAATGTGATCAACGCCAAAGCCGAGCGCAAGAAAGGGTACAACTTGCGTGCTCGCGGCGTTGAAAACGATACCCAGTAGCGCGCAAAGACCCAAACCGGCAGCGGTCGAGAAACCGATCAGCAGTACGCCCGCTACACCAACACTACTCTGTCCCTTAACCGGATCCTTCCAGCGTATGAGCGTACAAAAAGCATAGATTACCGTCGCAATTACGCCAATTACAATACTAATCGGACTGGGATTGGAATACTTGGCCAGTATATCATCCAATGTGGCCGATGAAAACACATAAATGTCATACTTATTCGATATACGTCGATTGCTTTTCAATAGCGTCTCAACCTCCTTGGAAAAATTACGCTGCCACGCATTCAACACCTCCGCTGCTTTCTCCTGTGTCCAACCGATATGATGTACTTTATAGTTTTCATTCCACAAATCAAACATTTCTTTCTCGGTCATCAGTTGCACCACCGTTTGTAGACCTTTCGCCTTACGCAAATGACTGGAGCGATTGCGTTGTACACCGCCGACAATGAGCTCTTCCGGCCAATGCATATACTTGGTGGCATAGCCATAACAGCCGCCAGTGAGTATAGCACCGACATCGGGTGGTTGCTGACTATCCTTATTCGGCGCCGTTTCCGGACATTCAGCACTCTTGGGATCCAGACACGGCTTCTCCGTATAACCAGCCGTAATACCGGCACGCTTCATATACTGCTCCACCATATCAAAGTCGAATGGTATTTTCTGATCACTCATTTGCTGTTTCATCGTCTGCACGAGATTCGACGGATTCATTGTGCTCCACATGATGCGCTTATCAATGCCACTGTGGAAAGTATCGAAAAATAACGTAGTAATTAGTACTATAACCGAGGTTTGCAGTTTCTAACTTATAGTTTCACATGCTAACTACGCTACTTACGGTATTTGTACAGGAAATTCCGGTCCCAATAGCTGACTGCCTTCCCAGAAGCAATCCAGCGGCGTTATTATCGAACACGGTATTAAATGCTTAAATATCTGTTCGATGTAGTAGTGACCCTCAAAGCTTGGCGTTGTCGGCGAATTGCACATATCACGTAAACCCCATTCCGTATCGTACATGTGCACCTTCACCGCCGTCGCCTTCTTTAACACTTCGAGATGCGCCAACAATGCTTGCGGATGCAGCACCGACGCATTCGCATCTTGCGCCGTCTGTATGATTAGCTGGTGCGTGGAGAACTCATCTTCACCGATCGTTTTTTGTGTATAGGCGAGTTCAGATTCTAAGCGGCCACCTTCCTGTATCCACAATTGGTGTACTTTCGAATGGATTTGTGCGCTCTTCAGTCCCACACAAAATGTGCTTAACACTAGTATGGCCACGAAGAGCATTTTACCCGCATGCTTTTGTACCGAACTACCCAATGATTCGAGATGGGATTGAAATACTGAACGTAGGTAGATAGCGGTGCGGTTCCCTCGCGCTTTGCCCTGTAAATATAAGAAGAATTAAGAAATTAGTGAGGTTCCAAAAGCAAGAAGTGGCTTGAAATTATAATATAATAAGTAAAGCGGAAGTCACAATCGGTCGAATTCCGTGTGCAATATCGATTATTAATATTTTCATAAGTTTGATGAATTTGTAGCCAGTAAGGTCGAAGGTTCGTTACATCTGGAAGTCCAACATAAAACACAAATAATATTGAACTCTGACAAGATCGGTGGACGAGAGAGCGCAAAGAAAGTAGTTCCACCAAATTTAATAAAAGATATAGAGATCCAACACAGTAGGAAATACAGCGAGGTGAACTAATACTTAACACAGATACTCTCCGGCCACGGCTATTTCCTGAAATACCCCCACAACATGGCAAAAAAAGAAAGTCTTACAAGCATTTACGGAGACGAGCCACTAGACGACGCAAACCATACCTTTTTTAAGTGCCGACGATGGAAAGAGAACATTAAAACCCACTTTGAAGAACTCGATATGAAAAGGCGAGTACAAAACATGATTACCAGTGACGAAAACTGGCAACAAATTGCGTCATATGTAGAATATTTTTTAGGCACTAAAAACTGAACATGGACGTAGATTTTTTCCGGTCCCGGAGAATTCGAGTCGAGCAGGTGAGCCAAATAGCTTGATGCTGGCTACAAAATCCTAGGCATCCATAGACAGTGGGAGAGTAAAAACTTGCCTGTAATAAGTCCATCTTGGACGTGCCCTGAAGTAATGCGAAAGTAGTAACGAGTCAAGGGAAAAATTCATGCCAGAAGAACGGGTGTCATTTAGTAGGTACACCGCTCACGTAGAATGACGATTCCTATCTGATGCGAAGCCTAAGCCGGTGGCCTAAAACCGGTCCGTGTATATGCCAGCTATATGCTTATATCCGATATCGGTGGTTCCGACAAATGAGCAGCTTTTTGGTGAGATAGGACGTGGAGAGGATTTAATAATTCATCGCTATCGCAAAAACTGAGGTTCACGTATGTATGTACAGACAGGCAGATGGCCATGACTAAATCGACTCAGATCGTCACGCTTATTATTTATATCGTCGACGTTTTCTGCTAAATGTTACAAACATCGTAAAACTTGTTCGGGATATCAAAAGCTTAAGTAGATTTGTCATGCCCTTCGGCTTCACAACGAAAAGTCTTTAGCAGTCCTAGTGTGCTACATCGTTCTGTGGTAAGCGACATAGAACTCGAACTCAATCTAACTTAAACTCGCAAGAAATCGTTGAAAAAGTACGAAGTACCGTAAATGAGCGCATATTTCGTCTTAAAAACGTACAAGAGCGCAGGTGTTTGCAGGCACCGCCTCACCTTCCATTGATTTTTTAACCAAAAACATGTAGAACCTAAACACAAAATGGAAAAAAATTGTTATTCAGCACATGTTGCGCCAGACTCAAGAATATAAGATACATTTCAATTACTGCTTCTA
Source organism: Bactrocera neohumeralis (assembly GCF_024586455.1). Taxonomy (NCBI): domain Eukaryota; kingdom Metazoa; phylum Arthropoda; class Insecta; order Diptera; family Tephritidae; genus Bactrocera; species Bactrocera neohumeralis. Next base: position 78,088,587 of record NC_065921.1, read on the forward strand.
TGTATTTCGTATGGTTGTTCGGCAGCAATTCATTACCTGCTTGCCTACCAACCGATTACTTAATTTTCCCATCTTTTACTACACTTTGCAGCACTCGCAACACCTCACCTCACAGCGCCTGCGTTGCAGCGGACGAACATAGAAGTCGTGCTGTGCGCGCATTCGAGGTCTTAATTTCGTTGCAATTTTCCGAATTCGAAATATTTCACTCGCTCCCGCTGGCGGCACATTTTACTTTGGAAAACAACATGCGAACATGCATGCGGATGCGCCTACAAAGAATTCCTAATATGCCCATTTTCCACTTAGACGTCATTTCTTTGAAGTCTCGAGCAGCTACAGCGACGCTGGTGCCACAGCGCTCTAGCTATTCGTTGAATTCTACTCCCTTTCGTTGTATTTGTATGTATTTTCTAACGTTTAATTGTTGTTGTTGTTTTAATTGTTTTTGTACTTTGCCTGTTTTTCCGTCAATTTCTCGGTATTGAGCGCACATAAGCATACACTACGCACAAACTCACCGCGCGGACATCGTCCTTTCGTTCCGCAGATTAGGCGGTACTCAGTGGAATTAAGTTGTCGTTGCTTCGTCGCTTTTGTCCGAGTTAATTGTGTTTGTCGTTTCGTTGCAAATGCACCTAGCAACTAGTAGACACCTTTCATGTTTTCTTATTTGTTGTATTGTTGTTGTCATGCATTGCACGCAACTGTCGGGGGTGCGATTGGTGTGTCATCGCCCGGATCTTTCATCAAACGCATGTGCACAGCACTGCAAAACACACTCGTATACATAAATAGACATATCTACGCAGGACAATGCACGTTCTGCGCACAAATCAATTACCCTGAAGTGTCTTCCATGCAGGCTGTGTGCCTGTTGCTCTGCTGCTTTGTGCTTATATCCCTAATACGAGGAATTTTTTGGTTTTGTTCGTGCGCACTATGACACGATCGTTAGGTGGTCGATCGGTCATACACCTTAGACGTCTTATTTTCAAAGCAAATACAATGCGCATAATTGGAAATATCTGCTTTTCTTTTGGCAGAGACAGTTCTTATTGTCTTCATTTCTTGCTTTTTTATATAGAAATATATTAGAAGAAATCGGTAATTCATCATACATTTTGACGATCTCTTACATCATCACTACATATGTATATTTTTTGCGAAAATTAATTGTTTTTTCTTTTAAGTTTCGACCTATTTCACTTATTTACACTATTTTTTGTGCTTGAGTAGCATCCCTGTGTTTCAAATCACAATACTTCAGGTATCTTTATATGATATTGATTGAAGGTTGATCGTTGGATTGAAGGCATTAAGGCAATATTGAGGTTAAAGACTTTCCCAACAAGCAAACGCTTAATAGCCTTGACAGACGGCAGCGTTAATCCGGATTAACTGCGCACTTAATCAGATCCAAATTTGTAGGTGACAGACGGCAGCTATGCGAGTTTGAAACTCTCATAAACAGCTCATTGTCCTTTTTATAATATTTTCAATTAAAATTGATAGAAGATAAACATTACGGTTGTTAGCCGACCAATTTTTACCAAACCATTTTTTATTACAAAAGCATATCAACACATTATTTTTAAAACTGCATCATAACATAGAAGTTTTATTGATATTATATTGAGAATTTGATAAACAGCTGTCAGGGTTGCTTGTATTTCATTCACAATAGATGAAAATTGGCCATTTTTAACAATGTTGCCAACGAAAATCTCACAAACTCCCTAAAATTTTGAGAGTTATTTTTGGATTCAGCAACGGAGTTAGCTGTGGTAACTCCTGAATTAATCCCGAAAAATGCAATTAATCTGGTTTAACGCTGCCGTCTGTCAATGCTATAAGCAAGATGTAAAAGATTGACCAAACATTTTTGAGGTTAGGTTTGTTCAGACTCAGGTTAGCAGATAATTTACTTATGAGAAAGCAGAACCCACAAACTTACGAACAAACGGATATACAAACGGAAAGAATAAGAAAAGAAACGAGCTGGCAGCTTTAGCTTTGATCGAGAGTTCTTCGTTAGCATCGAGTTCTGCATCTGAATTGAAAAAGAGTCTCAAAGTATTTATTATAATTCTTTTTAGAACAGGAGAAACGTTTTCCGACAAAATCGACAAGGAGTCATGGTGTTTAAATATGCTATTTTTCAGATTAGGAAATTGGTGCTTTGAAAATTCCTTCTCATTTCCCGAACCGATTTTTCAATGTGTAACAGGAAAGCTTAAAAAGGTTAGAGTCCCAAGCAGAACTAAGAACTGCGATTTTAGTAACCTCAAATTTAGAGCAACTTTTTTGAAAAACCTACCGACCGCTAACAGGCTTCCGAAACTGCAAGGCATGTCGATATAGTTAGTTTATAGATAGCACAGTAATAGATGGATCACATCTCTATATGGGTGCATTAATGGTTGGAGCCTTGTGTAGAAGTTCTCTGAGCAGCTCACGACTTCGACCGGTTTCCGACCAAGTATCCTCTAGGTAGCCAAAAAACATTCGTTTGAAGGCGAGCTAAAATGAGGAGGCGAATCATCTCTTCTCAGGGTTGTTTGCTGTGCTTGGGACCCGTCACGTAAAAAAGCACCCCCAATGAAAGGCATTATGCATAGATTAGAACTTTGTGTATTTTCGGTCTACATCCACTTAAACTTTTGAAGCGACATCTTCTGTGACTGAATACTTCAGCCATGCGATGCATTGAGGTTAAAGACTTCCCCAAGCTTAAGCAATATGTAAAAGATTGATCGAACTAAAGGTACCTCGCCTTGATATGCCAGAATGTTGTTTGAGATATCGATTGATTGCAAGAAATGCAGACATTCGAAAGCACGCTCCTGTTGAACTCTATTTTTTTTTTAACCAAGGGTTTTCCCTTAGATGACGCAGAACGTAGATAACGCTCTGACTTCTCGAAGCTGCTTGGAGTGTTAGAGAGAGTTGGGTTGGAGAGATAAAAACTTAGGATTTTGTTCTCAAATTACTACTATCAAATTGGTCGATTTCAAGATATAGCATATATAGTCTGGCTTTACCAAAGAATTGTTTTAGATAATATTGGATCGTAGGAAATTTAGACTTCCCAAGAACTACTCTGCTGAACTGTATTTTTTTACACCAAACGGTTTTACCTCAGATGACCTGGAATGTGGGCAATGATCTGATTATTCGAAAGTGCTTGGGAGTTTTAGAGAGAGTTGGGTTGGAACGATAAAGACTTAGGAATTTGATCTCAAAGCGGTATTCAGAGAAGGTTATATATCAAATTCTGAACTTCACTCAGACTGCAGACATTGGGGTAGCCATTGCTTGATAATGTAGCGGACGAAACCACCAATCCGTTAGAGCCAAGTAGACAAATAGACATGTGAATGAGCTCAGGTTTAGTCCCTAACTCCATACTTCAGGCTAGCTGCTAGTCACTCATGAAAGACATATAAAGTATACTTGTGAAGGAGCTCAGTTTTTGTGCCTAACTCCTTCCTTTCCCAGACTAACTGATAGTTACACACGAAAGGCATAAAAAAGGAAGCTCGCAAGGCAGTAGGTACTTAGTTTGCGGGTCCATATAAGTTATAGGGCTTCACAATAAAACAATCGTCCAGTTGGATTGGTTCTGTGATGTAATAGTTTGCAATGTGTGTAGAAAGACAAAAACATTTACTCGAAATCTCCAATGCTTCTAAGCTTAAAACAATTTAAATACATTTTCAAAAGCTCACGAGTGAGTCGAAGATTGACAGATCGCTCAGTCCATTTAAGAGGTTATGTAAGCGTATGCACAAATGTACATACATATATATGTATGTATATCACATCTATGGCGGAATGTACGTGCTTCAGATACTAATGAGGCACCTTTTAGTTTATTGCTTGTTTCTCCTTCGTTTTATTTTCCCATGACTCGAGTCAATTTAGTTATTTTAAAGCTCATGTTCTAATCCGCAGAAACTATAAAAACAGATAATCAAAGATGTTACTAAAAAAAGAAAAAACACAACAACAAAAACAAGAGAAAAAATTAAGCACTTGTCATTAGAACGAAGATCAGCCAATTTAAAAACCATTACGAATGCCACACAGGCTAATGGAAAAGCCATTTTTGTGAGAGGGACGTGATTGTCCTACAAATTTTAAATATATACGTATGTACATATATGTATGTACATATCTACACGTACTTATATGTATATGTATGCATATACAAAAGTATGTGTAGTTCGGTCAGATGTGCAGCATTCCCACATGTACTGGGTAATAAAATCAGTGATCTTTCCTCATCTCTAATCAGTTCCCACTTCTCTCCTCACCTCTCACACGCTTCTAATATGCATTACTCGCTTTTAGTTCAGCAAGCGCGTAATTTTCATTTTCTTTTTCGTTAACTGTTGAATGAGTTGTATTGAATCAAAGACAAGCGTAAGCAAAAACAAAAACAACAATAACAATAACTGTAGTAAAAGACAAAAACCCGAAATAATAATGATAATAAATGAAATATCAAAAGCAATAACACTATAACTCGTCTAATAATACAATACAAAAACAACAATAAAAACAGAGAGCAACAAAAACATTATCTGAAGCAATAAAGCAAAGAAAGCGCTCATGCATATACATATGTAAGTGTGTTTGTGTAGCGAGTGGACCACCCAGTCGGCTGTAGCGGCAATGCTGATGATGATATCCGGCGTTGTTTGGTTGGCTAGCGTCTTACTACACGCACACATAAACACATACACATACATATGTACAAATAATTAAACCTATGTTTGTACATACATATTGTATGTGCATGGATGTAAATTTGTATGCACGGAAATGTGTACTGTTTTGGCAGCCTAACTAATGGACTGTAGTAAAAGCATAAAAATTGTAGATAAAAAAGAAAAAAAATATGATTAGAAATAATTAAGCGCTAGAAAGGCAAAAGCACGCACACACACAAGCACATATATGTACATATACACATGTACATATTTATGTGTTTTTATGGCGGTATAATCGATGTGCGCGCGCTTGTCGGCTGTCAGTTTGAAAAGCTGGACCGCACAGGCAGTCGGCAACTCGCTACAACAACAACAGTAATTACAGATGCAACAAAAATATGCATGTTAGAAACAACAACAACAACAACAATTCCAAAAACAACAACAAAATTTCAGTCGAATACCACAATAACATTCATGTTAGGTACAACAACAACAACATTTATGTTAGATGCAACAACAACATTGATGTTACGTGCAACAACAACAACAACAACAACATTGTTGTAAAATATAATATTCATGCCAGGAATAACATTAGCACTTAGATACAACAACAATAACATTTGTGTTAGGTACAACAACAACAACAGCATTGATTTAAAATACAATATTCATGTCAGAGGTAACAATAGCATTTATGTTAAATACAACAACAAAATGAAAGCTAACACAACAACAAAAACAACAATGTGAGTTACAACAACAACAACTGCATTGATGTAAGATGCGAAATAAATGGTAGAGCTAACAACAGCATTCATGTTAGATACAACAACAACATCAATACTGTAGATAACAACAACATTAAAGTTAGCTACAATAACATTAATGTTAGACATAGTAACAGCAACATTTATCTTACGTACAAGAACAGCATAAGTCTTAGCTACAACAAAAACATTCATAAGAGACACAACAACAACAGTAATGTAACACAAACCAACTTACGTAACAACAACAATATTAACACAATATATTTCTACATTTCTACAACAACAACAACGGTAACTTATCACAAGCCAACTTACGTAACAACAACAACAATAGCAAAATATATTTCTACAGTTTTTGACATATCAATGAAGCCAACTAGCAGCGCTTCTAAGCTCCGCCGCTCAGCGCCTTCTAAAAATTAACTTATGTATGTTTATATGTATGTACATATGTATGTGCTGCATAATTATAAGCGTGTAGCTGAGCTTAATGCCCCACACAGCGTACGCTATAAAATGATAAATGATTAGTTTCACATGGGTTCATGTACAATTGTAGTGAATATATTTCAACTTGTGTACCGGCACACGTTTTGTCGCTGTGGCTATACGTACTACACATACACAAACAAATTTGTGTGCTCAGGTATGTGTTTACACACAAGTAATAAATATCGGCTTTGCGAACAACTCAATTAAGCGTAAATTTTGAATTCTTGTTAGTTGCGATTGAGCAATAGAAATAGTAACACCAACAACAATAATAACAACAGCCACGCTAATGAAGCAGCGGTGAAGAAAAAATATAAAAACAATTATAAACAAGAAAAAACCTTTAATACGGCGGCTTAATACGAGTACCTTGCTGATGATTTCTGATTTTCAACGATCAGTTTGTATGGCAGCTATATGATATAGTAGTCCGATCTGCATCATATGTTCGGAGATTATAGCGCTACTGTGAAAAAGAATTCGCACCAAATTTCGTCAAGATAACTTGTCAAATAAAAAAGTTTCCAATACAAGAACTTGATTTTTATCGATAAGTTTGTATGACAGCTATATGATATAGTGGTCCGATCTGAACCAGACGTACAGAAAATATAGCGCTGTCTTGGTCAATACTTAATGCCAAATTTCGTTAAGATAATTTGTTAAATAAAAAAGTTCGCCATACAAGGACTTGATTTTCATCAATCAGTTTGTATGACAGCTATATGCTACAGCAGTCCGATCTGAACCATATATTATCAGATTGTAGCACTACTGTGAAAAAGAATTCGCACCAAATTTCGTGAAGATAACTTCTCAAATAAAAAAGTTTCCAATACAAGAACTTGATTTTTATCGATCAGTTTGTATGGCAGCTATACGCTATAGTGATCGGATATGGGCGATTCCGACAAATGAGCAACTTCTTGTGAAGAAAGGAACGTGTGCAAAATTTCAGATCGATATCTCAAAAACTGAATGACTAGTTGGCATATAAACATATGTATTTTACAGGGTGTTCGACGTTTCTTTCTGGTTGCCAAAAACTTCGTGGCAAACTTAATAGTAGCCCTGTTTAGGGTATAAACAAACTCACAAACCAAATCGTTCAAATTTTATTTTATAGCTTACCGGCATTTTTGTATGTCCGTTTGTGGCGGCGTTTGCTACTGCCCAGCGCTAACGTTCGTGCATGTTTTATTGAATGAATATTTTTCTGGTTTTTTTTATAAGTGTCTAATATACTTATAAATTTTTGTGGTAATTTAGGAAGGCTGTTGCCTGTTGTCTGTTGCTACGGGCTATTTGCGCACGTATGCCTGCATTTATCGTTATTGTGCTACCTTAATGAAGGTGGGGCGCCTGCATACATACCAATACATTTGTATGTATATACATACATACATACGTATGCACATACATATAAATTACTGGTTGGAGAGCAGCTAGCGCGTTGACAAAAAACTGTATTTTTTATGCATGTTTGTGCGGTCAACTCTTCATTATGCAAGTCTCGCAAAATATTTATGTATGAAGCTTTGCAAATCGGCGTGTGTTTTTTCGCCATTAATTGACGTCAGACGTCAGAAAGTTTGCAAATTGAAATAAGATAAAGGATTATAGAGTTGCTTTTGTCAAATAAAAAAGTTATCCATACAAACTTAATTTTGAAATGGCATTATTTTTCATTGTTATCGATAACACAACATAAATTTATCGATAACATAAAAAGTTATCGATGACAAAATCGAAAACTACAAAAACAACAATTATTTTTGTTTATATTTATAATAACTTAACATAAAATTCATCGATAATAAAATCGATAAACGTGAAAAAAAATTTATTTTGAATACAAACCAAGACCAATAAAAGTAAGCTAATAGTTATAAAGTAAGCAAAATTGTTACATCCGGTCTGATTTATTTTTAACTGAAACAAAAACGTCAAATTCGACGAACAAAGCATTCCTGAATTTAAATGAAATAAAAGCCAAAAAAGGATTCGTTTTATTTTAATGACTTCACAACAAATTTGGTATCCTTCAACAAAGTTGATACGCTATTAAATCAGTGCTACCTAATCAGATATTAATTAGTGTCTAATAAGGAATAGAGCCCACAATTTTGGTTAGCTAGAGCTTATAGACATAACGAAATTAGAATATTCAGAAAATTTGTAATTTTGGAATTTGCTCAGAATGAATTATTTGCTATTTGTATTGCACTGCCAAGTGAGACCGTTAGCCTACTTTTATTGCGCCTAAGTTGTATGCGGTATTATGAAGTTGACTACAAAACGCCAAACCTTGTAGAAAGATGAAATGAAAATTATGATAATATTGAAAATAAATTGTTCATCACGTTTATCGATTTTTTATCGATAAATTATACTGTATGTTTCTATAAATATATGTTAAAAATTTTTGGATTTATCGTTAAAAATTTTATGTTATCGATAAATTTTATATTGTGATATCGATAACAATGATGAATGAATAATGGCATATACAAGTTGTTTGCTCGCTTTCTAGAGATGGCATATGCAATGTGTTATCGATATAAATTTTTGTATTGAGTTCAATTATATACATACATATATACAAACATACATAACTCTTTGTTGTTGTGAAGTACCGCATGTGGTTATTTTCTTTAATGTTCAAAATAATTTCTTTATCACGTTTATCGATGTTATTATCGATTAATTTTATGTTATGTTCTCGTAAACATCATAAAATTTTTTTGGTTTATCGATTTACTATCGTTATTTTTTTTATTTGTTACCGATAATTTTTATATTGTATTAGCGCTAACCATGCAAATTATTATTTTGTTATCATATCGATAGCTTTTGTTATCGATAACTATGAGTTCAAGTATATAACTTGTTGTTGCTGTGACGTATCGCATATGTTTTTTTTTTAGAAATATCCAAAATATTTTTTTTACATTTATCGATTTTATTATCGATAAATTTTATGTTATGTTTTTATGAAAATAAACACAATTTTTTTTGGGTTTATCGATCATGTTATCGACAGATTTTTGTTATGCTATCGATAACTTTTATATTATGTTATCGATAACTATGCAAATTAATGACAAACACCGTTTTTTGTTTGCTTTACTTTCATTGCTATGCCTATCAAATGACACGCACATTTAACTTTATTTGCCTGTTGACAGATCCATATCGAACGACAGACAACCAAACAAACAAATATATACATACATATGTATTGTACATACATACATATGTACATACAAATATATATAGGCACGCATTTATGCACCAAATGTGGTGATTATAGTGAAATTCAGTACAAAACACACCGTGTACTTTGTGTAGGAGTACTTGATACATTTACTTTTTGTATTTTTGTGTTTGTATGTGTGCGTGTGTGTGTGTGTGACTTGAGCATGTGTGTCGCCATGGGTCTTAATAGGCATTTCGAATGAGTTATTGTTGTTGTCATGCCAATGCAAGCAAGCAATTTAAAGCAGTCAGGCCTGCCAGACGACAACGACGACAAGCATGAGACCACCCAGCTTGACATATAAGAATTTTCAGTGTCTCAAAATATGTACACATGTATGTATGTATGTTTGTATGTATGTAGTATGGTATTCGTGAAACAGCTGCTGATGCTATGCTCAATTGTTGTAGCATTTGTTGTGTGCATGTAAAATATCAAAATACATGCATGTGTATGTGCGCGCTCTCAAAAATCTCACAAAATGAAAGTGAGCGACAAATTGAAAGCAAACGATCATGCGTAAGAGTACGTGTAAGAGAATCATTTAAATGTTGATTAAGAGTTCATATTAAAAATCATGTGAAAATGTCAGGATATGGCAAAGAAAGAGTTTTCATTACGATATTTAGATCCAACTAATCAATTTGGATAAGAACTAGTAATAAGTTTTTGTATTAAAATATATTTTTTGTCAGTCCGGTTCAAATTTGATCAGATGGTATACCATATATTGTATGTACATACATATATTCATGATCATATCAACAAGGCATTAGAGCACACCCACTGTTATAGTTTTGTTGGCAGTCCGGTTCAAATTTGATCAGATAGTATGCCATATTTATTCATGATCATATCAGCAAGTCATTAAGGTAAATGACAAAAAATATGTAATAGTGGGTTATATGTATGTATGTATGTTTTTTGTCAGTCCGGTTCAAATTTGATCATATGGCATATAAATTCCTGATCATATCAACAAATATTAGAGTAAATATCCGCTGTTATACATACATATGTATGTATGTATGTACTTATATCCATGTTGATCACCAACTAAGCTTGCGCCTTTTGTGGTTTATGATAGCGGCGGTCCATATAAAAGCTGAATTTTTCGCTCACACGCGGCGATACGCGGTTATACTCGTAAATAAGCGGATTTCCTGCAAAGGCGCGCTTGATCTTCTTTTGCGCTTTTTCAACTTTACAACAGCTATAATAGCGGCGTGCAGGTATTATATGAATTTATTGCTCTGGATGCTATACGGCAGCAACGAACGCCCGGTGTGTTTTCTAAGAAGCTCAAATTCGTAAATTCGTATGGACAGTCGTCGATCGGTCTTGTGGTCAATAAAAATGCATATACAATGTACTGCGTGTGTGTATTTTTAAAGGTAAATGTGTTGAGTTGCTACTGCCTAGGGCAGATTACGACCACACAGTTATTGCTAGGTGAGTAAAAGTTCGCAAGGGTATTCTCGGTATTCTCGGAAGTTGCTGGCTGGATTTCCAGAAGGATTAAGAGATTTGAGCGTCCACAAAACGATTTTGGCATTAATTGTGAGGTCTTTCATAAAGTATTATCTGCAGTGTGGAAGATCTAGTCCATAGTTAAGAACTGTACAGCACAAAGCTTTCGAAACTAAGCACTGAATTATTGTTTACAGTTGCCCTCGAACAGCCATTAGCTGGGAATTGCTTAGTGTGGTGAAGTGATTGAAAGCTTGGAGCTGAAATTAAGGGCTTACAACTATTAAATGTCGCAAATATTTTAGATTCCAGTGATATACAGATCAGATATGTCGAACCAGTATAGGGTAAAGCTGCCGTACAAACTGACCGATTAAAACCGAGTTTTTGTATGGAGAACTTTTTTGTTTTTCAAGATATCCTCACGAAAGTTGGCTTACATTACTGCCTAAAGCAGCGCTACAATCTACGAACAAACTGTTCATATCGGACTACTATAGCATATAGCTGTCATACAAACTGACTGATCAAAACCGAGTTTTTGTACGGAGAACTTTTTCATTTGACGAGGTATCTTCACGAAAGTCGGCATACATTATTCTCAAAGGCAGCGCTACACTCTACTAACAAATTGTTCATATCGGACCACTATAGGATATAGCTGTCATACAAACTGACCGATCGGCAGCAAGTGCTTGTATGGAAATCTTTTTTGTTTTTCAAGATATCCTCACGAAAGTCGGCTTACATTACTGCCTAAAGCAGTGCTACATTTCACTAACAAATTATTCAAATCGGACTACGAAAGCATATAGCTGCCATACAAACTGACTGATCAAAATCAATATAAAAATCTTTTTATAACCTTTTTTGCTATAAAAAATAGACTTTTGAGTGTATTATAACTAGGCATTGCAAAAATTAAAGTTTTTTCTTGTTTTTTGCTTCAATAAAAAAAAAACTGTAATTCTCAACAGTGTTACAAAATCCTTTACATACAAAAAGCACTTCCGTAAATCACTGTTTACGCACCTTAATGCATTCAAAACTGCGCAGCGACAAACAAAATATTATCAGCAGTGTTGCCACTAAGCGCATGCAGTGTGTACATTGCCATACTGCACGCGCAATGGCTATAAAAACAAACAGACAACAACAGCGCGGCGCACTTTTCGTACAAAAAAGTAAAGAACTTACAGCATTACAAATATTTCCTCTAACATGCTAGAATATTCTGCTGACTTCTCAGTTACAAACATTCTTTGCTTGCTTTCGTTCACCTTCTCCTAAAACGCGCCCACATAAAGCTATTAAGATACGACATCTTTGCCGTGCGGTGGCCGCAGCTGCTGCAATCTACAAACATGCTTTTTTCTGCTGGCTTTTAACGTCATCGACAACAAGAACAACAACAACAACATATGCACACAGCCATAGCGTTTGCTTTGCTATCTGCTTTATACGAATTTTCTTATTTTTCGTGTTTTTTCCGTATGGCAACGTCACAACATCCACGACTCCCTTGACTCCCTTTTCTGCTGACTTTGCCAGATTGTACTCGTAGTTGCATGTAGATATGCATGTGCAAGTGTGCATGTAAGTGGTATTCGTTTGCCGCTTGGCGGTCGCCGCCAACATCAACTCTCCTGTTGCTTTTTAACAGTTTAATGTCTTTATTATTGCGCTGTGCGGTTGTTCACGTCTTTATTGCCCCCAACGTTTGCGCTGTGGTTGTTGTTATTATTTTTATTAATGCCTGCCTTGCCGTTGCTTTCGTATCGTTGGTGCCGTTGTCGTTGCTGTTATTGTTGTTGTTGCCATTGTCCGCGCTGCTGTCGATCCGATCGACATTGGTGCCCCGGAACGCGGCATTTACTATTACCGTTGTTGTACTTGTTGTTGTTGTTGTCATTTTTCTTATTGCTTTTGGGTTTTGCCCTGATATGCTGTTATTATTGTTGTTGCTGTTGTTATTTCGATTTTTACTTTTAGCGTGTTGTAGGTAGATAGTGTTGCGGCACATGCACTTGGCTGCCTTCACCGAAGAAGGTAAGCGAAGCAGCACACAATGCCGTTTAACATTTGGTGGCACGCTGAGTGTGGCATCATACCTGGCTAGCTACCTATCTACCGACCGGCCAACCTACCTACCTATAGGCTGCCACACACCGTCGTGTCTAACTACTTTCGTACTTTCTTATAATACTTTATACATTTGTATGTGTGTGTGTACGAAGTAAGAGTCGCGCGCATGTGAAGCTTGCTCCTCAGCGCGGTCGGCCTAGGCGTCGAAACGGCAGTTTTTTAAGAAACCATGATTGTTGTTTTGAATATCTTGTTCCGGCATTTTAGTTAGTTGCATTGATATGTATACCTTTTACGTTGGCAATCGAGTTGTGGAATTATGCGGAAAAAACGTTCCTCACAGTTCAGTAACAGCTCTTCGACGGCGTTACTGCACCGAAAGTACTGATTATAACAACTAAAGGACTATTCATAAGATTCAATAGATACAGAGTTGATCTCAAAAGCGTAAGGACTCTCGATCTGTTGTATAGAAGTCGGAGGGGTCGGAGTTTGACTACAAAATCAATGTAAGAAAAATCTTTTCCGAATATGCATCTTTCAATGACAGATCTCCGTCTGAGTTTCTATCCGGTCGAAGTGCTCATAAGATCCCTTGGTGTCACAGTCGATCGCAAAACTGTGAAGACTCTCCATACATTAGATAAATACCGAATGTTCGTTGAACTCATTAGTACATGCAATACTATTTAAGAAAATAAGCCAAGAAGACGTCCGTTAGAGTTAGATAATAGTTTCAAGATCTGATTTAAAGAGTACTGAACAGTTAAATTCGTTTCTTCTTTTCGCTACGTGGCGCCAATTGGTTATTCCAAGCGAAGTCAGGTCCTTCTCCACTTGGTCCTTCCAACGGAGTGGAGGTCTTCCTCTTCCTCTGCTACCCCGGGTACTGAAAACTGAGTTACTGTCCAGAAAAAACTGATCTTAAGATTCAATAGTTCCAAAGACTGAGTTACTGTCCCGAAAAAATTGATCTTAAGAGTCAATAGTTCCAAAAACTGAGTTACTGTCCCGAAAAAACTGATCTTAAGATTCAATTGTTCCAAAGACTGAGTTTCAAAATCGAGCCCAAAGGTTTGAGTACTTTTCAACTGTTTTATAAAAGTCGGCGAGAGTTCGACTAGAAAATTAATATCTGATATACCATTTTCGTTATCAATAGAGTCTTAAAAGTATGCTAAGAAGACATCCTTAGAGATCAATGACAAATATCCAATTGAGTTCCTGTCCTCAAGACACTTCATATCTTAATCATAAGATCCAATAGTTTCAAAAAATCGACCAAAAGGTTTGAATACTCTTCAACTGTTGTATAAAAGTCGGAGAAGATTTCGACCAGAAAATTAATATCTGTTATACCATTTTCATTGTCAATCGAGACTTGGAAGCATGCTAAAAAGACAGTCTTAGAAATCAATGAATGACCTCCAATTGGATTCCTGTGCTCAAGACAATCCATATCATAATCTTATGATCCACTAGTGTCAGAGTAGATATCAAAAGTGTGAGGACTTCAGAGGGAAGTTCGACCAGAAAACTATAGGATGAGATTGAGTTCGCTTAAATGTAAAACAATAAAATGTGAAGTAACCCCAAAACGATTCAATCCGACTTCATGTTCAACGTACCTTTAGAAAGGCTTCTTTTACCCCCCCTTGAGGGAACTCTCGTACCATAGAAAAGCCTTCCTTTGCTTCCTTGAAGGGAACTCTCATTAGTAAGATATCAAACTTGAGGCTTTTGTAGTCGCAGTCATTCTACTTGAAGGGGTTTCTTTCTTTATTTCCGAGCAAAATGTATGGTATTTCGCTCCTTATATAAATAGTAGGAAAGTATTAGATACCGTATCTTAGAAGTTGGCTTATATGGATCTACAGAGATCCACAGTTAAAAGTTATTTTCATTTATGACAGCACAGATTGGTAGTAGCGAGTTTTACTAACGATTGGCGAGTAGTTGAAAAATTTATTACACCAGTTAGTCCATTGAAAATAGCGAGTTCTACTAACGATCGACGAGTAGTCAAAACATTTATCAATCGTTTCGATGAAATTTTCGGCAAATCTTCTGCATAACCCGAAACTTTTGTCACTCGTATATGGCATAAGGATTTGTGTCGCGTTTAAAGCTTTGTCTTGTTATTGTTTTTCCAGTGACTGCGCGCTCCACTCGCCTGCTCGTAACTCCCCGCATGCAATATACATACATACATACATATGCATGAGTGACTGTATGTGTGTTTGTATTTGGGAGCTCGCTTGATCTTTCGCTCGTTCACTACTCGTTAGTTCGACAATGTGTTTTGTTTTACTCGTTTTCTGCTCTGTGCCGAGCGAGCATTTTTCTTTTTGTGTGGCACAATTTGTGTGTGTTCGCCTTTTACCGGCACGCTACGGCACCGCACAGACGGTGGCCGCCGCACAGGCACATGCGGCACAACAGACAACCGCACAAATAAGCGACTGCCGCTGGGGCGATCGGTCGTCGGTCGGCCGTCCGTCCATCTAAATGTCTATATTTCCATCTTTCACTTTAGGCTTGCTGTAATTTGTGTGCGTTTGTGTTGTTGGTATTGTTGTATGGTTGTTACTGCTGCGCTGTTGGCATTTCGTAATGCCTTTCGTGGCGGCAAGGCACAGTTGTCGATTCTGGGCATTGGTACTCGTATGTGTGTGGCCAAGTTAATATCTTCATAATTCCTACGGCCGTTCGTTAGTTGTTCGCTGCTGTGTTCTGTTTTTGATTTTCATGTTTTTGTTTTTGCTTTGCGTTCTTATCTGCTTGTGTTTTTGTTCGTGGTAGTCAATTGACGTTGCCCCCTCTGGCTGCTCAAGGTAGTCATTTGTTGCGCCGTTTTGATTTTTCGGAAACTGGAAATACGCTCTTTCGCCTGCTGTCATTGTTATTAAAGTGGTTGTTGTTGTTGCTGTTGTTATTTGCAATGTTGTTGCCTGTATTTTGACTGAAAATTGACTTGTCCCCTGAAATGACGGACGCTAACACACGCAAGCAACCACAAAAGGTATGGAGAAAAAACCTGTGAACCTGAAACGCAAGTCAAAATTCACTCAAAATGCAAGAAAAAAAAACAAAACAAAAAAATTATACAAACATACAAAACCGGAAATGCGAGTAGGTGGTGTGCGCGCTTATATCAGCTATTGTAGTTGTTATTGTAGCGACTACGACTTCGACTTCGTCATTAGAGCGAGCGCCAAATGCATGCAAGCAATCAAAGAACAACCGTAACAACATGCAATAAGCAGTTAAGTTGCCGCGGTGCCAGCGCTACAGTTGACTTGCCGCGCCGCCACGCCACAAAGGTCGTTGTTGTGGCCGCCTGGCGCGCGCATTTGATGGCTCAATCGTGCGGCGATAAAAATGTCGGGATTAGTGCTACGACAAGGCGGCGCGCAAATACAGACACACACACACACATATCGAAGCTATTGAGCCAACTACCACACATACTACTATACATATACATATGTATATGTATGTGTGTATGTGTAGTTTTGTTGCAAATGCGGCTTAAATTGCTGTTAGCCTAACTGATGTTGATGAGTCAAATCAAGCGCCTTATAATGACCACACGCACACACCTACACATTTACATACATATATGCGCTCAACGTTCTCATAGTCATAGCCGCTTTCACAGACTCCTACGTTGCATGCGTGTTGTGCGCATGTTTGTGTCAATATTTCTTGCTTCATTATGTTTGCTTTAATGACTGTAATTGTTGTTGTATTTATTTGAAGAAACTAACAATTTATGTTAGACCATAAATTATCGTCTACGAATTCTTTTCGTTAAATAGTTTTCAGCAGCAAACTGTGAGGACTTTGGAAGGCCGAACTCTGAGAAGACTGAAATTCCTTGGAATTCCGTGAAATTCGCTTACACGAAGCATTTACCGCGTTTCTACTTAATAATCTCAATAATAATATGGCGCTTAAAGTTCACTTTGCCTCGTATATTTGTGATTGGTAGCACTGAAGATATACAAGTACGACCGCAACGACATCTATTGACAAAATACGAAAAGACTTTTTCGACTATCCAATATTAGAGGTTCTTCATGTTTGTTGTTGTTGTTGCGTCGGCATGAAATATTTCTAGCATAGTTTGGAAGATAGTTTTTGGACTGATGACAAATTTTGATTACAAATAACCGATCGTCAGGCGGTTTGGTAGTATTTTCATACGTTTTCTTTAAATGCATGTCAAGACTTGGTAGTGCCCACCTAACTTTGCCTTTGAATCTATGTAATATGTATTTATAAATGAAAATAAACTATTCAGACAACGGTACTTATGTCTAAAAGATGAAACAGATACACTAAAATTTCCATTCCATACCGAAACTTAGTAGTGCCTCATTATAACCACTTTTGAATAAAAATTTCGGTGATACTAGATTACTAAGTGATGGACCTCGAATCACAGCTTCAGCGTGCTATCACTCACAAAGAGTGGTGAGAGAACGGCACTGACAGTAGGCAGCAGGAATGCACCACGTCCAGCTACCACTGGGAGGGTACAACCTTGCAAGGTTTAAAGAAATGATCAACCTCCCCCAAGACAAATTCCGCCTCCTTGTCGCGCTATATACTGCGCACTGCAGAACCAGGAAGCACTTGTCCAACATGGGCGACATGGAAGAGGAAACCGTAGAACACCTGATTCTAGATAGATTTTCCAGCAATTTGTAGAAGCAAACTCGAGGTCCTAGGTGCTATCTACGTGAACAGGGATCATATCACCTCAGTCGCGTACAGCAAACTCCTGGAATTTTTTAGAATGTTGGATCTATGTGACCAATTGTGATATAGGAGAGGGCACAATAGACTATAGATCGCAATGCAAAGCCTCAATTTTCTATCTATCACTGATCCACGCAATTCCTAGTTAACATAAGTTTTGGCTGCCTCTGCAGTACATTTGAGGTTAGGCTATTTTGGTAGAGCGGGTTTTTGGTGAGTGTAAAGTTTCTTTTCGTTGTAAATAATTGTCTGTTATAGTTATATTGTATATTTTTTGCTGATTTGGAGCTAAAACTTTAAGAAGTCATATGTTGGCAAGTAATTTCGGGACCACGGCTCATTTTATACCTCAACAAGCGTATATTAAGCAAGGTGTACTAAGTTTGCCAAAATGTTTGTAACACATCCAAAAGGAAGGCGACGAATAAATTATAGATTTTATTCAACAATGTTACAAGTTGTGTAAACTTTAGAAATTTGGCACAAAATTTTTTTTTCTCCCAAAAAGCTGCTGATTTGTGAAAATAACGATATTGGACCATTATAATAATCAACTCTTTGTATGGAAAACATTTTCATTTGACAAGGTATCTTCACAGAATTTTGCAAAGATTACTTTCTAAGTCAAGGCTATAATTCCCGAACGTATTGTTGACATTAGATCACTATAGCATATAGCTGCCATACAAACTGATCGATCAAGTATTGGATGTCCTTGTAGGGAAAACTTTTTCATTTGACCAGATATCTTCACGAAATTTGGCATATCTTATTGCGAAAGACAATGCTATAATCTCCTAACAAATTGTTGACATCAGACCACTATAGCATATAGCTGCCATACAAACTGATCGATCAAAATCCAGTTCTTGTAAGGAAAACTTTTTTATTTGACAAGATATCATAACAAAATTTGGTTTAGATTATTGTGTATAACAAAACTATAATCTCCGAACGTATTGTTCAGATCAGACAACTATAACATATAGCTGCCATACAAACTGATCGATGAAATTCAGGCTAAAGATCCATTATACCCCTTTATACATTAAAAAATGCTCGCGCTTCGAAGAGCCGAAGTTAATTACTTTGCTTGTTTTCAAATCTGACAACTCCATTCTTCGTGAAACTTGATTCATAGCTGCACATAAGCATAATCTCTTTTTTTAGAAACTCAAATTTTCCAAGGATGTATTAAGCAACAACTTGTTGCAACACACGACAGGTAGCTTTTAGTTATTTATATTAAATATGTTTACGTACACATACACATATGTATGATTGCGTATTTCCATCAAATTTTTGTTTATACATTCGCAATAGGCACCCACCATGCGGACATACAGACGGACACATACAGCTTTTATGAAAAAAATGTATATAACTACACATAAGTATATACATACATGTATACTCATAAATGTATAAATACATACATATGTACATACACACTGCTACAAATAATTGCCACATTTCTGCCTTTGCGCGTGTGCCGTTGTGCAACTTTAGCGGGCGGTAGCAGTCTAACCCGCTGACAGCTGAGTTAGTACGTCATTTATCAAACAGATTGCGTTATTTTCTCTACAGGATGCGGGCTATACACATTTGTATGACATATGTATGCATATATTTACTTGATTTTGTAATAAACAAGCAGAAAACAACGTGAGCAAGCATACTTACAGGCGCTTACACATATAACTAGCGAAGGCACGATCAGTTTCTGAGTTATTGATCTGAAATATTGCGCATGTCTTTGGCTTCCCAAGAAACTGGGCATTTGTAGAAATCTGTATTATTGGAACACTATAGCATATAGCTGTCATATAAAGTGAAGGATCAAAATTAAGTTTTTGTATGGAAAACTTTTTTATTTGAGAAGATATCTTCAGGAAATTTGGTATAGATTATTGTCTGAAATAGTGCTACAAATTTTGATGAAATTGATCAAATCAGATAACTATAGCTTATAGCTGCCATACAAAGTGAACGATAAAAACTAAGTTTTTGTATGAAAAACTTTTTTATTTGAGAAGATATCTTTACCAAATTTGGCGTGAATTATTGCCTAAGTTATTGCTATAATATCCAAATATTTTTTTCTAAATCGGAAGATTAAAACATATAGCTGCCATACAAAGTGAACGATAAAAATTAAGTTTTTGTATGAAAAACTTTTCTATTTGACAAAATATCGACACGTAATTTAGCATAAATTATTGTCTAAGTCAACCCTATAATCTCCAAATATACTATACAGATTGGACCACAATATCGTATAGCTGCCATACAAACTGACCGACAAAAATCAATACAAAAACCAAAAAATTCGCATCTCAGCCATTAACGTGCCTACTTACATACATACATACGTATGTTGTTATAATTTTATTTTGGCATATTATTTTTGTAAGCAATTTTTTTTACGTTCAATTGACAAGAGCATGGGGCCACAAGCAGTGATTGCAGTCAGTCTGTTGTTGTCCGTCACTCATGGTGGCTCCATTCAGTTTATCTTCAATGAGCTTTCAGACATAATTACATACACAAACATAGTGCCCAGTCGTAAGTGTGTGTGTGTGTGTGGCTTGCTTTGCATGCGAGCGTATAATTTCCCTCCCAAAAAGCAACAGCAACAACAGCGCAAACGATCGGCGCATATATCGATGTATGCCTTTGTGCTATGTGTGGGCCACAAGCATGCCAACAGCTAAATTCGTTGTTATTGCAGTTGGGTTGATCATCGTCTGACGACGACAATGACGCTGACGATCAGTTGGAGTGGCAGCAAACGTAAAATTTAAGTGCATTTGTTGTTTTTGTTGTTGGTGAGTCGTTTAACTCGCACGAATAATGTTGCCCAAAATACACGCAAACTCTATTTTTTTCGTTTTTGTTGTTGCCGTAACATATGCAAACAGCTGTATGAACATATTTATTTGTATAGTACACGAGCGCCGACAGAACGACGTTAAAGCACACACACACAAACACACACTTGCACGCAAATAAATTTAGAGTATCCGTAAAGGCGGCAAAAACCGCAACGACCGACTGACAATCCATGCTGCAAGCCACCGCCGGCTTACACAGCCTACGGAAGCAATGCCCCAGCGACCAGCTAGTCAGTCAGTGAGTGAGTTAGTGTGCAGCTAGCGGGCAGCAGCCGGCACTGACGACACGATGCTGGCCACCCATGTTGTGCCAGGCGCATGGGGCTGCCACACAGTTGCTTAAAAACGAACATGCAAATGTAAAAAATGTTTCTTTATGTGTGTGTGTGTGTGTGTGTGTGACTGTAGACGGCTAAAGATTTGTTTGGTTGCCAATACTGACTAACTGGATGGCTGACTGACTGACTGAGTGAGAGACTGCGAAAGCAAAAGCCAGCAGCCAACTGGCAGCAAATGACGAAAAGCAAACGTAAACAGAAACAGAAATGTAGCCAGCAGAAAAAAATGGAAAGAAAAAAAATAAATAAATGCAAAAAATATTTAAAAAACGCGACAAAGTCTGCTGTAGTGAGTAAGTGAAGAAATGTTCATACATACATATGGAAATATGTGCGAGTATGTCCGATTACTGTGTTAAGCAAAAGTGCGTGATAGAAAATTGTATAAGATTGTTGCGAGTTTAGCAAATAATAGTAATAATTATAAAAATATAACATTTTTAATATTTTACTGTCTCTCTAGCCTGACATTGATGTAATTTCTCAGTTACAAATAATTTTTAAAAAATTTAATTTTTTAATAATATGTATAAAAATATGTTAAACAAATTTCTGTATTTTATTTAAATTAGTGTCTTGCTAGAAAATAATAAAAAAAATAAAAAAATGGAAAATTAAAAAAAATAATAATATATTAAAAAATATTTTTCCTTGATAATATTTTATTTTATTTATTTACTTTTTATTTTTTTAATAAAAAAATTAAAAATTAAAAAAATAATAAATAATAATTAATAAAAAAAAATTATTTTTTAATTTATTATTTTTTTAATTTTCCATTTTTTTAACTTTTTTATTATTTTCTAGCAAAAAAAATTAAAAATTAAAAAAATAATAAATTAAAATATGATAAAAAAAAATTAATTTTTAATTTATTATTATTTTTTTTAATATCTTAAGTACTTTATTATTATTTTTAATTTTTATTAAAAAAGTAATATCAAATAAAAATATAAATATTTTTTTTTTATTTTTTTACAATATTTTAGTACAATTTTTTTTTTAATTTGTTATTAAAAATTATTTTTACTTTTTTTTAGTTTTTTATTAATGAAAGACATCAATAGAAGCTTCAGGTTTGAAACATTTAAAAAATAAATCAACTAACGGCAATATTTCAGCACAGTACACTTGAAGTATTGTGTTAAAGTAGGAAAATTTTAATTAAGCATTATTATCATATTTTGTTATAAAAAAAGTTCAATTATTCAATAACAATTAATAATAAATTAAAAAGTAAATATTAATTTTATTTTTTGATAATATTTTATTAACAAGAATTGGTTTTTTTTACCAGAAAACAATTTTTAATTTAAAAAATTTAAAAATTGAAAAAAAATAATAAATTAATATTAAAAAAAAAAAAATTTTTTAATTTATTATTATTATTTTTTTTTAATTTGTTTTAACTATTTTATTAATTAATTAATTTTATTAATTTTTATTAAGAAAGTAATAATATCAAACAAAAATATAAATATTTTTTTATTTTTTGACAATATTTTAGTACAATTTTTTATTTAATTTGTTATTAAAAATTATTTTTAGATTTTTTTTAGTTTTTTATTAATGAAAGACATCAATTGAAGCTTCAGATTTGAAACATTTAAAAAATAAATCTAGTAACGGCAATATTTCAGCACAGTACATACACTTTAGTGCATTTAAAATATTTTTCAAAGTAGGAAAATTTTAATTAAACATTATTATTATATTTTAGTACTAAAAAAATTAAATTATTCAAAAAAAATTAAAGAAAGTAATAATAAATTAAAAAGTAAATATTTATTTTATTTTTTGATAATATTTTAGTACTAATTTGTATTTGATTTGTTATTAAAAATTATTTTTTTAATTTTTTGTTTTCTTTATTATTTTTTTTTTTAATTTGTAACAAGAATTAGTTTTTTTAATAAAAATAATAATAATAATACAAAAATTATTTATTTTTAAATGTTTTTAATTAAAAATTGCTTTTTGGTAAAAAAAACAAATTCTTATAATAAATAAATAATTTAATGTTTTTACGTATTATTATTAAATTATTTAGGCTGTAACTCTCATTAGTTAAAAACTTGAAATTCAAATGTAACTGTTTATGTACATATAAAGTCTTCAGTTATGGCAAACATTTCTTTTTAAACTATCATTTTTTTAATTTTTTTTTCTAAAATTTTTTTTATTGCAATTTCATTTACTAATTTTTATAATTTTTTTATTTATTCTTTTATATATTTTTTTATGAAAACAAGTACTTCTATATAATAAAATTAAGAAAAATTCATTGTAAGTGTGCGCTTGACTTTTACGACACACTGTTTTACTCACTACTGGGCACATTTCAGCCAGCAAAAGCTGTCTCCGCACTGCGCAGGAAAATCAGCAAAAAAATACTAAAATAATACAATAAAATATGCTGAAAGCGAAGGCAGGAAGGCAGCTTTTATTTATGCGCAATCGCATAGTTTCTTTTGTTTACGTATTTACAATTTTTGCCTTAACTGCTGCTTTTGTTGCAGCTGCCAACGCTTAAGGAGCGAACGATGCGCTTTGATTGAAATGTTGCACTGTTTTTGTTTTTTTTTTTAATTTCACTTTTTCTTTACTTCTAGCTTGTTAAAAAGCAGGCCTACAACTGGAAGCAGCAGTAAGCGCTTAAGTTATATGTACAGTGTTTAGAAGTCAGCTGATTTTAAAGTGTGGCTTTGCTGATAAAAATTGCTTACTAAGGAAAATACTTATCGGTTTTGAAAATTAAAAAATAATAAATTTAAAATAGAAAATTATGAATTTTGCTGAATTATTAAAATGGAATTAATAAGCTTTTTCTTAGAAAATTCTTATCGGTTTTGAAAGTTAAAAAATAATAAATTTTAATAAAAAATTATCGGTTTTTGAAATTAAAAAAACAATAAATTTTTACTAAAATAAAATTAATTAGCTTTTTCTTAGAAAATTCTTATAAATTTTCTTTTATATTGAAAATTAAAAATTAAAAAAAATAAAGACAAGAGAAGGCGCATGAAATTTCAAGCACAGCTTCTTTGTGATTCATCTTCCGGATGAGTATTGCTTTCTTTTATTAAAATAAAGCTTTTTCTCCAAAAATCTTTTCGGTCTACTTTTAAATTGGAATCAAATTAATAATTAATAAATTTGCGTCTTCACTGCTAAGATGCTGATAAGGGTTTGTATTGTATGAGAAATTATTTAATCAACGAAATGGTTCCACTGTTAGGTTCATTGAGAGAAATTTTTTATAGAGTGATAACTATTAGTAAAAAATGTATGGGTTGGATGTTTAAAATAGGTGAGTCCGGAACTCAAGGTTATAAGTTAACGGTATTTTTGACTAACTTTGGGTTTTATAAAAAAAATGCAGCTTTTAGGAACGATTTAGGCTAAGAAACTCAGAGGATCATGTAATACTTTTTCAGTGGTACTAAATCCAAGTGTTATTGATTATCTTTAGCCGTTCACTTCACTTATGATAGGTAGATAGATAGAAAATAATTGAGATTTTGCACTGCGACCTATGGTCTATTCCACTATGTCACATATGGTCACAAAGGTACAGCACTCTGAACAATTCTAGGAGTTTCATGGGCGCGACTGAGGTAATAGGATCCCTGTCCATGTAGAAGGAGCCTAGGGCCTTGAGCCCGCTTCTACAAATTGCTGGACAATCTAGAATCAGACTCGGCTCTTTTATAATTCTTCGGCATATACTTTCTAATAACCAAGAGCCTTCTTCTTTCTTATAAAGAAATCTAACAAGAAGTCTCAATTCTTCAGTTCTCAACACACAGTTGGCAACATAGAAAATTCCCGCATATATTTTATATTGAAATACACTAAATCTAGAAAAAAAATTATCGATACGGTTTGCACGCGCAGTTTACTGTATATACATAGATCTGTTTGCGTAAAATTTTGGCTACATATTCGGCATTCTTTCCTAAATCAACGAAAATCATTAAAAATGAACGACAACAGTACTATTCACCACAATATATTTATCTAGAAAGGAAATAGATAATTTACTCACCTTATCGATTTGATCGAGTGCAACGTGCGCATCCACCCAACTGGTGCGTACATATAAATCTGAAAATAATTTCTCATCGACGACATCGCCATGTGTGTCCGGCACTCGCGGCAGCCCATCCATGGTGGGCGCAACCATTTTTAGGCGGTTTTTGTTTTTTTTTTTTTATATATGAATACTTCACCACAGTCGCCTGTGCGCAATGTTGATTAGCGATTTATTGATATTTTTTGTTTTTGTTTTTGCTTTTCGGTTTGCAACTTCACCTACACAAGTGCCACACATAAAATTTGCTGCGCATGCACGCTTATGTTGCCGCTGTGGCAGCGAATGCGCTGAGCCTTATGCTGCAGTTGACGTGCTGCTGTGCGCGTTGCGTTGCAAAGGAATATCGAAAAGGTTAATCGGTGAAAATGTGACGTTTAATGCAACTTGTGGGCGCAGCGATTGTAATTGTATTTATTTTTTGTTATATATGTTTGCATATACATATATATATATTTTATTTCATTGATACACTGTGCATAGTAATTTATTCAAATTACATACATTTTTTATGCATTTTGCTTTGCCTAGCGTTTTTCAGTAGCCACGCTTTACGCACGTTTTAGTAATATATTATATGTTTGGATTTTCCGCACTCGACTGACAAATTTATCGGCACATACGCGTTTGTTTTCATTCATTAATTTCTGTTTTCATGCAAATATATTTATATATGCAAGCTATACGTATAAGTATACGCGTGTAAAAACAAAAAACTCAATTACTCGCTCAACTACAAATCTTCGGCGGCGATTTGTGTGGCCATCTTCAGCAGTTGTTTTTCGCTGTCATTCATTTATTTACATATTCACTATGCTTTAATCGCGCTTTTCGCTACTTTTGTTACGTTTTTGATTCGATTCGCATTTAAATTCGTTTCTTACACTTCTCATATATATATATAAATTTGTATTTATTTATTTATTTTTTGCCTCTTTCACATACACTTCGCTCACGTCAAGTGAATAGCGTCGTTGTCGCACACGAAAATTCCAATGAATGTCGTTTATAGCTCACAGCAGTTGTGTTGTTGATCCTCGTACGGATTTCAAGGAACTCTATGTTTTGTTTTCTTACTTTATACACTTTTATAACATGTACGTACACGTTAGTAAATCACTGTTGTGTTATGTACGATTCAAAAATAAAGTGCACATTGACGCAAAGACCACCAACGAATTTCTTTACTTCGACTTGCTGCTAAAGCAATTTGGTAGAAGTTGTGGAAAAAAAATTCAATATACACTTTTCACCACGCGACGTAGAATTGCCAACGTGCTGCCACAACGAGGATCGAATGAAATCTGAGCGTATTAGCTGAGTGCCCTGCACTCTAATGCCAGAAATTCTGCTGCTGCTGCTGCTGCTGCTGCTGCTGTTTGTGCTGCTGGCAGTGGTAGATAGAGTTGTTGCTATTAATGTTGGTGTGCTGCTGCTGCTGTCTACCGCCTGTCGCTCAGCGCCAGACCTACCGATGGCAGCGCAGATAAAGCAGAAATAACTTCATTAATTCATACAAAAAGTCAGGCACTCATCTCGCACATTGTGTACAAACGCTGCTAGCGTTGCGCTCACGTACACAAGCACTTGCCAATGCACTCTCATTATAACAAGCAAAAGAGCGTTAACACTCCCGCTCCGACAGTTTGTTGGCATGTATGTGTTTCCTGTCAAATGCGGCCATTTTGATTTCTGCGCTCACCGTTACTCAACTGAGCAGCGTAGGCGCTCACAGCCATGCTCATTGCAAATGTTTTTCTTGTAGGTGTGTGCGTGCATGTGTGACTACGCTCCCGATTTCCGTTGGCGCTTTATCCGGCAAATGTGCTGAGCACGCCGCTGAGTCGTTGTTTTGTGTGGTTGGGAGTGTGTGTGTGTGTTCCAGTTAGTGTTTCTCAGAAGCCAGTGCGCACTCTCTGGTCTCTTATTAGACAGCGTTTCTCTTGAATCTCGTTGTGCGCATAAACAATGCAGTTTTCGGAAATAGCACTATAGTGCAGTTTGTTAAAAATCATGTGCGGCAAAACATTAATTAAAGGTGAGCAAACTTTTTTACTCAATGTCCGTAGGACTCACATTGATTGTCTTTACGAAAAATAATATATTTTTTGTTTGTAAAATACTTATGTACTCTTATAAACACTGCTTGGCGCAAAAGCAGCGTTTTGAAGTTGTTGCTGTTGCCAAAGACGATTCTAGGCTTTTCAGGTGTACAACCGAGCGCGCGAAAAGCGAGAGCTGAGAATTAAAAGTTATGCTCTTTGTTGTTACAATTGAATTTTTTTGTTCAGAGTCATCTCATTGGTATGTCTCAGTCGCGTTTCCAAAAGAAAATAAAGTTATTAAGACGCGCTTAACAATTCAATTAGGAGTACAGTGGTACAATTTCGTGAAAAAATATTAAAAATTATTGAAAAAAAGATATTTTAAAATTAAAAATTGTATAGTTAATATATGAATAAATTTCTTAATTAAATAAAATTTCAAAAGAGGGTACCCCTTGAAAGAAAATAAGGTTAAATGAAAGCGCTTAAATTAAGCAATTAAGAGTACAGTGGTATAGTTTCGAGTAAAATAAACTAAAGCATTAAAAAATTAAAAAAATAAAAATAATTTGTTTTAAAAAATAAAAAATAATAAAAATTAAAAAAATATATATTTTTTTGTTTATAATTAATATTCTCAATAAAATACAAAGCAAAATATGCATTTAAGAGAATTTTCTTCTTCCCTTCTGTCGCTTACGCGGTTATAGCCGAGTTTACAACAGCGCACCAGTCGTTCATCCTCTTCGCTGTGTGGCGCCAATTTGAGAAACCCAGTGTAGCAAGGTCCTTCTTCAGCTGGTCTTTCGAAAGGAGTGGAGGTCTTCCTCTTCTCTGCTTCTCCCGGTGGGTACCGCGTCGAATACTTTCAGAGCTGGAGTGTTCTCATTCATTCGCACGACATTGCCTAGCCAGCGTAACCGCTGTCTCTTAATTCTTTCAACTACATACATATGTTTGTCAATATCGTCGTATAACTCGTACAGCTCGTCGTTCCATCGAATGCGATATCGCCGTTGCCAATGTCAAAGGACTTTAAATCTTCCGCAGAACCTTTCTCTCGAAAACTCGTAACGTCAACTTATCAAGTGTTGTCCTCGACAAGATGGTCTTTGTTCGTCGGGAGAGAACTTTACTTCTCATTTGCCCACTCAGGCTGAAGTAGCACCTGTTCGCAAAAGTTATTCTGCGTTGGATTTCGATGAGGCATTGTTGTTGGTGTTAATACTGGTTTCTGACTGTCAACAGTGACGTGGGAGCCAGTTCGCGAGTGCGACGACTGTTTGTTTGAACTCAGAAGATATTTCGTCTTATTCTCGTACACTCAAGAGAAAACAGAACTAACGGTAAGGTTGCTGAGGTCAATGCTCATCGACGTACGCCAGCAGCTGTACACTCTTATAGAAGATTTTACCTTCTCGATTAAACTCTGTAGCTCGAATTATTTTCTCCAGGAGTATGTTGCAGAAGTTGCACGATAGGGATTCGCCTTGTCTGAAACCTCGGTTGGTATCGAACGGCTCGGAGAGGTCCTTCCCGATATTGCTGAAAGAAGATAAAAATAGAACCTTATATTCGATGTTGAGGAGGCTTATCTCATGGTAGTTGGCACAGATTGTGGTGTCTCCCTTTTTTTGGATTATGCAGTTTTCACACTGAAATTCCAATCGTCGTGCATGCTTTCGTCCGA
This sequence comes from Bactrocera neohumeralis, assembly GCF_024586455.1. Taxonomy (NCBI): domain Eukaryota; kingdom Metazoa; phylum Arthropoda; class Insecta; order Diptera; family Tephritidae; genus Bactrocera; species Bactrocera neohumeralis. The sequence continues at coordinate 78,117,214 of NC_065921.1, forward strand.
CCATATTTTACAAAGAAGCTGATGCATGCTCCTTATCAGTTCTTCGCCGCCGTATTTGAATAGCTCGGCCGGCAATCCAACGGCCCCCTACGCTTTGTTGTTCTTGTGACGGGTAATTGCTTTTCGAACTTCTTCATGGTCGGTCAACGGAACGTCAGCTACTTCATCATCGATTGGGAAATCGGGTTCACTATCTCCTGGTGTTATACTTTCACTGCCATTTAGCATTCAGCCTGGAAAAATGTTCCCTTCACAATTTTAGTATGATCTAGGCAGCAGTCACTAGGTCACCTCGGCAGATTTTACAAGAGTATGATTCGGTCTTGAAACCTTCTGTTAGTGGACGCTGTTTATAGTTTAAAAAAGGAGTCCACCTACCTAAATTGGTATCTTTTGTACCGAAAATATCGTACTTACCAAAGTATAGCTTCGAGTTCGAATTTTTCAGCACAACTTTTACTTTTATCTCTAACCTCAAATTTGGGGAAGTAAGAATAAGTTGTTTCACAAATAGGTTTGTATAGTAATTACTTTATTTAAAAAAATTTAGATTAATAATGTAAGTTCAAAACCATGTTTTTTCCAAATTTTAATTATAAACTTGGGATTTAATGTTTTTTCAATATGACATTTGGATTTAAAAGTTTTGAGCAGTATTTTTAATAAAGATTTTCGGCCTAAAAAATATGAAAAACATGATTTAAAATTATAATATAATTATAATTTTGAAACTCCAGCAACTTTTTGGTTAGAGTCAAAATTTTGGCATAATATTACACCCTATAATCTTGTTCCAATCAGATAAATTTAACGCAGTTTTTCTTTCTACCCAATTACTAACTGAAAAAGAGTGATGCGCGGTAAAGGAAGAAGACTGTAAAAAAATATATTTTAATCCTTTTGTTCTTTTTTTTATTGCACCCAAAAAAGCCGTATGTTATTTGTACCCTTTTCAGTTGAAATAGAAATCCCAACGTTCGACCAATACTTATTGCCCATGCCCTTTTCTCGTATTCTCTCCCTTTATTATATAAGTACATACGTATCTACATTTTTTTGTGCTTTCCCTTTATCCAGCCTGTGCCTGTGGCACAAACATAGTACTACTGCTATTGATATCGGGCCCTGCCCTCTAAGCCTTTCTACAAAACAATTTATTGTATAATCACAACAGCTTGGCTGTCTTTAAGTAGGGTGCGTCACACACACACACACACACACACACACGCACGCTTGTAGATTTTCAGTCTGTCAGATCACTTAATTCAAGTGAGCCGCGGAACTGCGCCTAGCTGAAGCGATCAGTCGTCCATACTATGCTGCCGCCGGTGCCACCGCCATCACCCAACGCCATGCCAGTCAAATCGAAGCAACAACTACAACAACAATAATAATGCCGCTTTTGTAGCGCATACAAAAGACGTTAATGTCGTCATTCACAATTCAATATCAGCGCTTTGACGTGTAGATGGACGAATCGCGGACGGACGGACAAACTTGCGGACGGACGGACATAAGGAATGGCGCGGCTTCGCTGTAGGTCGTCTGTTGGAAGTCGCCAACTGGTTGGCGGCTCATTCGCTCACTTGCTTGTTCGCGACTCACAGTTCGCGACCACCCACAATGCTTCCGATTAAGGGAGACACACACACACGCACACACACATACATACATATGCATACAGAAAGACACTCATTGGAACACAAACAAATCTACATACCTACATATGCACTCGTCTGAATATGTGGAGATAGTAGCAAGAGCAACAGCGTCGACGACGTTGGAGCTAAGTGCCGAATGCTAAACGAAATCCGCCGCAGCATTGATAAATGGTTATCATAAATTTGCGAACTTGATGCAGGCAAAATCAACAGTCGGCAGGCAGTCAGCGGTCGAGAGTCGGACAGTGCACAACACTCACAATGTGGATGGTGGCTACGGCAGCGGCGGCAGCGTTGACGATGGCGACGTCGCGTCCCCCTTCGTTGGCGTTGTGTGTGGTGGGTCCAGCGTAGTGGTGCCGCTACTCTGATTGCACGGTACGAGTGGTGGCTCTTATCGTTTGTTATTTATTTACGTGCATGAAAGTAAACAAATTTTTGTCATGTTGTTGTGTTGAAATTTGTAACATAAAAAATGGCATTTTACGATTTTATTTAACGATACAATTTCAGTTAATTCAATATCCGATATGCACATGCTTACAAACCAATACATTGTCATGTCAAATGTCATTTGTTCGAGGAATGTATGAGTGTATGTATGTATGCATATGTATGTAGATGGACGCATTAGGGTGTGGGTTTATTAGTTTAGGGGGTTATTTATTCTAGAAAGTTAGAAAAATGCATTTTTTATGATTGACATTTTATTTAATAAATAAATGTTAATTTACGTAATTTAATATAATTAGCAATCGGCGATTCGTTTTGAAAAATTTTGGATTCCTCTGATCTCCAGGAAAAATTCCGAAACAAGTTATCTAGCGTTGAGGTAGATTTGTCTGCTTAAAATGGCCGCAGAAAAAATTTTACTATAGATAAGTATTGGTATTGCGCGAAGCGTTAGTCAAAATTTTGAAAATGAGTATTTTTCCTGAAAAAAGTTTTACTTTAGACAGTATCCAAAAATTAAGATTAATTTCAAACAATTTTCTTCTATTATTATCTGATAAATATAGCGAGAAGGTCGTGTAAAAATGTCAGGTCGATTGGTTCAGCAAAGAAAGAGCTTTTTGAAGAAATTTTCCACACTGACTTTGAAAACCAGATTTTGAGCAAAATATGTTGAAAGTTTTGGCAGCCTATTACACTAGTTCTTAAAAATACTTCTATATCTCCGAAACTATTTAGCGGATTGACTACAAATTTTCGAAGAATATTCAGAAAAAATAAAAAAAGTAAAAAAAATATTTTTTTGAAAATCATAAATGGATATAAAGCTTAAAAATACTTAAAATTATATTTAAGGAACTAAAAAATTGCCTGTGTAAAATTTCATGAAGATCGGCTAAGAAGTTCTCGAGGAATCTTCCGACTTCAAAAACACAGTTTCGAGAAAAACGCGTTTAGAGACGGCGCACTTAGCCTAGCCTCGAGCGCACAAGTTCTCAAGACTGTATCTACGATACTATTACTCGGATCAACTTGAATATTTAGACAATATTGTGGAGGTGTTGCAGAATTTAATAAAACAATAAAAAAATCGATTTTTTGAAACTCGTAAACCCATGAAACCCCTTAACTAAAAAGTAATTTCCATTATGGCTATTTGCTAATAAAGAATCAGACTTTGAGGAATTCACTTACACTAGTAAAAGTCAAATATGAAATATTTCTTTTACTACTAAGAAAAAATGTTGATTTTGAAAACTTTAGCTTCGAAAAACGTCAAATGCTAAGCGAGATAATGAGATTTTCATACCTAAAGCGCTTTTTAAACTTTTAAAAAGTCAGCTCAAGCATATAACCAACATATTTTTCAAATAAAATAACTTCCCAACTGATTAGATTAGGTTAGGTCGTAGGTTTCATGCAAATTCGACAGATGGAACTCACTTGGAGCTTGTTTGCTGTTCTGAAATGAACTCACAAGTGGTTATAAAAATAAAATATTGAATTTTTGGTAAATTTTTAGGAATAATCTTACTAAGAACTTCCATATCAAATTCATATTTTTTTTGTTATTTTTTGCATTTTTCTCATTTTCAATTTCAAAAAAAAAATTGTTTTGATACAATTATTACACTAAAACAATGCCCACCCTAATGCTCAAGCTTAAAAAATATAGATTTAATTATTAAACTATGTTTAAAAAAAAATTAAATAAAAAAATGCTCACCCTAATGTGCATGCAATGCACTTTCAAGCCTTTTTGTGAACTCTTATATTTCGAATGAGCTGAATTTAATTGCATTGCTCGTTATTATCACCCAACGCGTTAAAACTACATGCGCTTGTCTCTGTTTGTTTTCCTTTTTTTATAAGATTTCATTGAGTAATGTCCAAATGTCACTTATTGCGGGAAAGTGCTCAATGAGCGCGATATATTTAAGATGAATGACAGAAACGATAAAGCTGACTCGGCGATGCCTTCGAATTTTTATTTGTTTAATTTTATTGCTGTTATCGCACAATGCTCGAAAGCCGAATGGGTAATATAATATTCTATTATCATTATTTTTTTTAATTGAAATTTGTTCGGTGTTGATCTTAAGCCGCTTTCACATTGTTATGGCTGCGCTGATAGGTACACGAAGGCAAAGTTTAACCGTTTTGTAGTTTGGAAACAAACGGATTGCTATTTGACAGTCGCTCAAAACGAGGTCTCTATTGGAAACGAGTTAAATATTTTGCTTTTATTGTTAGAATAATATCGTGCTTTAAGTGAGGATGAGGTTGGTCAGAATTACTTCTATATAAGTATGTACATATGTATGTAGATTTCAATAAAGTTCCATATATTCATAATTTCGATGTCAGTGCAGTGTTCTTCTTGGATAGCTCCAATTTAACGCCAAAGCTATTGCGAAACTAGAGCATATTTTTTCAGCGTATGGTCGAATGTTTCTGTCTCATCGCTTTCCGTATTTAAATACGTCTATTTTATATTGCGAAGATCTACTGAAGCGGAATTGATTGTAACCTCGTGATCATCGATTGATCGAACAACTAAATTCTCTACATATCAGAAAACCCCCGATTAAACGCGAGTTTAGGCACTTCAGCCTTCCGTTCGAATATTTAATATTGGGTAGTCGAAAAAGTCTTTCCGTATTTATAAATTATGAACCAAATATGTACCATTTTGGTCGACCACTTTAAGCCATTTTTCCGCTAGAGACATTATTCCATCGGTGAAAAACTGCGACAAGTAATTTTACAGGCTTCTCCTCAAGCAAAGTTTACTCCATTAAAGGAGTTCTGCATTGACCGAAACAAATGGTAGTCCGTTAGTGCAAGGTCAGGGCTATATGGTGTATGCATCAAAACTTCCCAGCCCAATTCTCCCAACTTTTCCCGGGTCAACAAAGATGTGTGTGGTCTAGCGTTGTCCTGATGGAAGCGAAACTCTTTCTGTTGATCACTTCTGGCCGTTTTTTCGATTGCTTGCTTCAATCTGTAGAATAAATCGGTCGACCAGCCTGTAGCAGCTCATAGTGGATAATTCCTTTCCAATCCCACCAAACACTCAGCATAACCTATCGAGGCGTCAATCCTGGCTTTGCGACCATTTGTTGAGCTTCACCACGCCTAGGTCATGATCTTTGTCGCACATTATTGTCGTATTTGATCCACTTTTCGTTTCCTGTTACCATTCGCTTCAGAAATGGTTCGATTTCACTTCGTTTCAGCAAAGAATCGCAGATGTTAATTCGGTCCATTAAATTTTTCGCAGACAATTCATGTGGTACCCAAACATCGAGCTTCTTTTTGTAGCCAAACTTTTTTAAATGATTCAAAACCGTTTGATGGAGAATGTTAAGTTCCTTAGCGACGTCATGCCTGCTTATGTGATGGTCCTGGTCAATCCTTTCCATAATTTCGTCGACTTTTTCAACGATAGGTCGACCCGAGCGATAGCACATAGAAATTTCCAGAACGGAAGCGCGCGAACCATTGTTGTGCTACACGAACTGCATCGTCTTGGTAAACATCACAAATTTCATTGGTGGCTTGCGTGGCATTCTTCCCTTTTTTATACAAAAATTTCAAAATATAGGAACTTTCTTCATTATTTTCATTCATTTTTGAACAGCTGTAATCTTTTTTCAATTTCCCCAATTTTAATTTTTTTTGGTTAAATGAAGCTTAAAATCTCACCTTTCCAACACTATACGGCATGGTAGCACTGGAGATATACGACTGCAACGACATCTATTGACAAAGAACGAAAAGACTTTTTCGGTTACCCAATATATACATAATATCTCCTGTCATCAAACAAACAGTCGTCGCACTCGCGACTTGGCTCTCACGTCACTGTTGACAGTCATAACTTTGAAGTTGTAGATAATTTCGTCTATTTAGGAACCAGCATTAACACCACTAATAATGTCAGCCTGGAAATCCAACGCAGGATTGCTCTGGCCAACAGGTGCTACTTCGGACTGAGTAGGCAATTGAAAAGTAAAGTCCTCTCTCGACGAACAAAAGCTAAACTCTATAAGTCGTTCATAATTCCCGTCCTGCTATATGGTGCAGAGGCTTGGGCGATGACAGCAACCGATGAGTCGACGTTACGAGTTTTCGAGAGAAAAATTCTGCGAAAGATTTATGGTCCTTTGCGCATTGGCCACGGCGAATATCGCATCCGATGGAACGATGAGCTGTACGAGATATATGACGACATTGACATAGTTCAGCGAATTAAAAGACAGCGGCTACGCTGGCTAGGTCATGTTGTCCGGATGGATGAAAACACTCCAGCTCTGAAAGTATTCGACGCAGTACCCGCCGGGGGAAGCAGAGGAAGAGGAAGACCTCCACTCCGTTGGAAGGACCAAGTGGAGAAAGACCTGACTTCGCTTGGAATATCCAATTGGCGCCACGCAGCGAAAAGAAGAAACGACTGGTGCGCTGTTGTTAACTCGGCTATAATCGCGTAAGCGGTGTCTACGCCAATTAAGAAGAAGAAGAAATTATCTCAGAGGCGTGCTGTGTCGATTTATATACGCCAACTTGTTTCTCACTTGTTGGTTTTGTTTGTTTGTTTTTTGAGATATCAATCTGATCTGGTTTTATCCACTGTTTTTTCTTCTCAAGAAGCTGCTCAGTTGTCGGAACCACCGATGTCGCACCTCTATGGCATATAGTTACCATATAAAGTCAACTGTCAAAATTAAATTCTGGTATAGAAAACCTTTTTATTTGACAGAATATCTTTACGAAATTCGGTATAATTTATTGTCCGAAGCAAAACTACAATTTCCGAATAAATTGTTGAGATCGAACTTCTATAGTATATACTTAGCTGTCATACAAACCGACCAATCACAATCAACATAAAGATATTTTGCTAAGGGTTTTATTGTTTCGGTGCGGCTAAAGTTAAAAGTTTTTCTTTTTAAAAGTTCCTGTAAAATATCCATGTTTTCCAACAGTTGGAACCTTAAATCCATAGATCCAAAACGGTCAAGATCAAAAATATGAGTGCAATATAATTGAAATTATGTATTAGTATTACCTGTGTGCTTAATAAAATTCTTGTATTAACCTAAAACTTGCCGCGTCTAAGCTCGAACCTAACCTCAACTACTTCGCTAATAGGAATAATAACACTTAGAGAGGAAGGTAATAATAACAACAATAAACATATTTAAAGGCCAATAAGCCAAAAACACAGTAACCGCTATTAAAAGAGAAGAAAAAAAAACAAAAACAACAGTAATTACAAGAAAACACGTGATAAAGAGACGGTTACTCTAGCTGGACCACAAACAACTGTGTAAACAAGATTTATGAAAGGAAGGTATAAAAAAATCACTATCAACGCAAATAACAACATTTCCCTAACAATAGCAAAAAACAAGATACGTTATAATTACAACAAGAGCAAAAAAGCAAAAAAAAAAAAGCAAAAACAAAAGCAAAAACTGAAGCAAACGAACTGCCTTGCGAAGTGGCGCAGAGAAACGAAATGACGAAAATATGCAGCAACGGCACCAAAAGGCGAAAAAATGCAACACTGAGATATGAGGACCCACCAACATGCAACGTGCAACTGCAATAACAGCAGTGACAACAACAACAACAATTGCACATAACCGACTAGGCATTTACAAAAACTCGGAAAAGAACAGAACTATTAAAAGATCACAAAAAACGCAAAGTTGGAACACCACCAACGACAACAACAACCAGAGCATCAACAACAACACTGACAATCGCGATAGCGTCGTAAACAGCGGTAACAACAATAATAACAACTGCAATGACTATATAAAGCGCAGAGTTTATGTTATCTGCAAGTTTTTGCTTTTCTTCTTCTCGTTGTTGTTGTTGTTGTTGTTGTTGTTCGTGGCAGTAGTAATAGCAAGCGTAAAAAAAGCACTGTACAAATAGCAAAGACTCATCAAAGTTGTCGGCTCGTTGCGCTCAAAAGCAAAAGCAAATAGCGGCACAGGCTTTGGCACACGCTCCCGAGAGGACGGACAGACAACTGTATCTACAATGCCTCTATGTACATACATAAATATTTGTGTGGTTAGACAAGCAGATCGTGCGAGAAATTGTGTTTGTTGGTGGGGTGGCATTTGCTCCAACTTTTCAGCGTTTTTGTTTATTGAAATACATACATACATACACATGAGGAATTAAAGTGATCGGACTAAATGATCCACAAAGGTATTGCTCTGGAAGAACTAGTGCAACCCAAACCATACAGTTAAAAGAAGACTATACATAGTTTTGGAACCAAAAGCAAGTCAAGCAGCTGCAAAGTCTGATTTCGGCTCTTCCAACGCTATAGCAGAGGAATAACTTCAATCGAAGTCGAAACCCCGAAAGCTAAAGAAAAATATAGCTTCGGAACCAAAAGTTTGTATTAAATCTTTCCATGTTTCCATTTAGTTTATCTGTCAGTCCGCTCTGAAAGTACAGGAAAGGCGCGAAAAGCCAAGCCAATACACTTCGATAAACTTTCCCAGGTTTCCATTTAGTTTATCTATCAGTCCCCCCTGAAAGTACAGGAAAGGCGAGAAAAGCCAATACACTTGGAGGAATTAGCTGTGGTGGAGACTTGCGTGTGCGCGGCCAAAATCAAAGGAACTGAATGAAGTGATATTGAACTTAGGTTGAGTAATACAGGGTTTTATGAGTTTCTCCTACCTGGTATAAACCATATTTTTGGCAGAAAAGAGATCGGGTTGATTTACAGAGAGTCAAAACATTGGAAACATCGCGTATGGGGGAAATATTCTACGGATCATTCTAAACAGCTTTGCCTAAGAGACTAGGGATCTAAAACAGGGTTCAAACCTACGATTTTTAGGCGAAGTCGTGGAGATTATAAAAGCAAAAAATATATCTCCCACTCAACCGATTATTCAGACTTTTTTTAAATCGCTGGGTCGAAACTGGTTTTAGACCCATACTTTCTTAAGCAAAGTTGTTCAAAATAATCCGTAGAGCATTTCCCAGTTACACGATTTTCTAGAACCTAAAACTGCGACCTAAGATAGACGAGCAGTGAAAACCATCTGCGCATTGGAAAGGTAAACGAAAGGACATTAATTTATTAGGCGTTAACTTTCGGGATCTAGAAAGGGCTGGCAATTTGTTTCGGTGTCAAGTCCAATCAAGAAGCAACTGATGATCAGACGTTTATCAATACCACAAATGTGCAAAATACGTTGGATTCGACGATATTGATATCATCGGCATCACCACCCGCGCCGTTAGTTCTGCTTTCTCCAGGCTGGACAAGGAAGCACAGAAAATGGGTCTGGCAGTGGACGAGGGCAAAACGAAATATCTCCTGTCATCAAACAAACAGTCGTCGCATTCGCGACTTGGCTCTCACGTCACTGCTGACAGTCATAACTTTGAAGTTGTAGAATAATTTCGTCTATTTAGGAACCAGCATTAACACCACCAACAATATCAGCCTGGAAATCCAACGCAGGATTGCTCTTGCCAACAGGTGCTACTTCGGACTGAGTAGGCAATTGAAAAGTAAAGTCCTCTCCTGACGAACAAAAGCTAAACTCTATAAGTCGCTCATAATTCCCGTCCTGCTATATGGTGCAGAAGCTTGGACGATGATAGCAACCGATGAGTCGACGTTACGAGTTTTCGAGAGAAAAGTTCTGCGAAAGATTTATGGTCCGCCACGGCGAATATCGCATTCGATGGAACGATGAGCTGTACGAGATATACGACGACATTGACATAGTTCAGCGAATTAAAAGACAGCGGCTACTCTGGCTAGGTCGTGTTGTCCGGATGGATAAAAACACTCCAGCTCTGAAAGTATTCGACGCAATACCCGCCGGAGGAGGCAGAGGAAGAGGAAGACCTCCACTCCGTTGGAAGGACCAAGTGGAGAAGGACCTGGCTTCGCTTGGAATATCCAACTGGCGCCACGTAGCGAAAAGAAGAAACGACTGGCGCGCTGTTGTTAACTCTGCTATAATCGCGTAAGCGGTGTCTACGCCAATTAAGAAGAAGAAGAATTTACGTTGGGATATCAGATCGAACCGTAGCCAAGAACCATTAAACCCAAGATAGATCTACGTCCGTTCGCACGACAGTCGTGTCTACGTAGTCAGAACGAACCCGGATTTTTATCCCGCAAGGACTGTAATCTCAAGAGCATGCCTGCAAATTACTTTATGGAATATATGAGCATTGGTCCTACTAAAGTAATAAAAATTGTCAACAAGGAAACCAAAGAAAATATTCAAAATCAGTAAAGAATTCCAAAGAAACAAAAAATCTAAAAAATGCTGCTCTATTTGGCGCGACCGCTGGCTCCAAAGCTTTCAACGTACCGTCGCCGGTACGGATCGACCGGCACAAAAAATTGTTTACCCACACAAAAAACCTAGGGCAGGCAAATACTCGTATGTATGTAAGTATGTATATGGCAAAAAAACATAAACTTCATACAATTGCCACCAATGATGCGTGTGCCTACGCGCTGCACCTACCAAAACAACGACAACCACCGCCATCACTTTGCAAACCACAAAACCAACAACAAACAACGGCGCACGTTACAAAAACCCCTGCCTTAGCACTCGCCTCTGTTACCCACCTGACGCACCCAAAAGCCGAGGCTATCGCACCAAAATGCTCGTCTAAATGCTTAACGAGCGAAACTGGCTGAGAAGCATGCGCCCCTCACAGCACCTACGAGTTGGAGCGCTCAGCTCAATCATTCGCAGTTGATCTGTGCGCGCATATGTATGTGTGTGTGTGTGTGTCTGTATATCACACTTCGTCGTTTGTCGGTGAATCGTTTGTATGTGAGTATATGCGTGTGTGTATGTTTGTTTATTGCATCGTCGGCGGTGAGGCACAGCGACCACCAACATCGTATGCCAATCTTTGGTGGCAAGTTTGCTTTGACTTTAACGACGCTGTTTGTTTTTAATCGTATAATGTCTTAATTTATAGTTTTTCGATTTTTTTTCATTGTTTTTGTTTTTGCATGTGTCCAATTGCTTGGCGTACTCTAGGTACAACAAAAAATAGCAATCACAACAACTGCAGCGCCAACATTAAACAACAATCAAACAATCGCATGGCAAATAATCTCTCCGCGCACCAGATCGCAACCACCAACCCCCTTCACTGCCGCGCTCTCTCGTACGCTTTGACTGGCGAAAAACTAGTTTACAATTGCAATTGCAGTCAATCGCATAGCCATTGCCGTTACGGACATTTACCGAGCATTATCTAGCTCTAGCCGTACATTGTCTCCGCCAACCGCTGCGTTCCCCATTCCCAACAATCCGTTGTTTAGATACTATTACTGCGGATCATAGCCAGCGTAAAAGCTCCGGGCTGTTGACTGTTGCAGTGGCAGAGGCGACAGTGTTGTCAAGACAAGGTGACCAGTTGACTTTACCTTCTCTTAAAGATCGTGAAAGTAGAAAGTCGTGATCTCATGTGTTGAAATGCAGCTTTTCCAAATAAAATTTTAGAATTGAAAATCTGTTTAACCCTCAGATAGGCCGACCAAAGTGAAAACGGTCCCGAATTTTGATTTGCGTTCCTTCTCACTTTCTTTTTCATAACCTTCAAGTCCAATAAATATTATTTGTCATTAATAAGGATATGGGCCGGACCGTACTTCTTTGTGATGATCAAGACCGGCACGTTACTGTGAATGGGGATCGCTACCGCTCAATGAAAACCGAATATTTTTGGCCCAAATTGGATGATATGGACTTGGACAATATGTGGTTCCAACAGGACGGCGCCACAAGCCACACAGCGAATGTCACAATCGATTTATTGAAAACCAAGTCACGAAATGGCCCTGCAATTGGCCGCCTCGGTTGTGCGATTTGACGCCGTTAGACGATTGATGAACTTCGTACGAATATCGAACTTGAAATTGCAGCAGTATCGGGCGATTTATGCTTGAAAACCATGGAAAATTGGATTCAGCGTGTGGACTACTGCAAGCGTGCCGGTGGTGGCCATGCAAAAGAAATCCAGTTCCATACATAATGGCTTCAGATGTACTTTCACAGGAATAAAGAATTTCATTTATATCGCAAACCAAACTCTTGTAGCGCTCTTAAAATGGATTCCGGATTAGATAGGCCTATTAAAAAATAAAGTTGGGAAAACGAACCTCAAACCAATTCTTCTTGTTGACAAATCTCTGAGCAAACTTCTTGAGATTTGGCTCCCTACAGTGAGGACTTCGGTTAATTTTCACTTTGAAATACCGCTATATATTACCGAACTCCATCTGTACATAAACATATCTTGTTCTAAAGTCCGTAGCAGAGAATCTATGACGTAAAAAATAGCAGTTCGTTCCCGAGACTTCTAACTTATTGTAATCCTTCCGAAATATAGTTTTATGGAATTCCGTTCACAGAACATCTTTTTCTTGTTTATTCGCATAGTCATCGGATTCGCGATTATAGCCGAGTTTACTACAGCCCTACAGTTGTTCTTCCTTTTCGCTGTTTGGCGCCAATTGGAGATTCCAAGTGTAGTCAGATCCTTCTCCACCTGGTTTTTCCAACGAAGTGGTCTTCCACTTTCTCTATTTCCACCGGGTACTGCGTCGAATACTCTCCCAGCTAGAGTATCTTCATTCATTAAGACTCTTCATTCGCTGAAGCATGTCAATGTCGTCGTATATCTCATAGAGCTCATCGTTCCATCGACTGTGGTATTCGTCATTGCCAATGTGCAAAGCACCATTTATCAAATGTTGTCATCGTTCCTGCCTCTACACCATAAAGCAGGACGGGATGATGAGTGACTTGTAAAGTTTGATCCTTGATCGTCGAGAGAGGACTTTACTTCTCAGTTGCCTACTCAGTACGAAGTAGCACCTGTTCGCAAAAGTTATTCTGCGTTGGTTTCGAGTCTTACGGAACTATATCTTGGAAGACTTTATTTGTCTCTAACCGAAGTTTTTAGCTGTAGGGAATGACATCGGCGCCAAAATACTTAAGAACACATCATTAGTCTTTACCCGATACCTACTTACCACAGTTGGAAGGAAAAAAATATTTCGACTTTACTGGTGTTTAGCCGATAACTACGAGTACCAGGTTGGAAAGAAGAAATATTTCCACTCTTTAGCTATCCGGAACCGTCGGTTGCAAGATTTTCGTCAATGCAACCCAATTTCTCCTACTGGCTTGTAAAATGTCCATCAAACCATTTTCCGTGTAGTCCTTGCACCATGTGCCATCAGAAGAGCCTTTTAAACATTTGGCCACCCTAAACTGCCGTCTTGCAATGGGTTTCTTTTAGTTCGCTCGTTTGCAATGATCAACCAACTATGACTATTGGCATACAATGACACGGCACTTACATTCGGACACACTCTAAGCAAACATACACATACGAACATCCATACATATATGCAAATTGCACACCACCCCACCCCGTTCCACCACTTCATGAACCGCACCACGCCGCATCGTGCCTTAGATACAATTCATGCGCATTTTCTGCAACGGAGCTCCGGGTCTATGGGCCACACACCACTACCGCACAACAACAAAAGTGGTAGCGAACAACACAACAACACTAATAACAACAGCAAACAACGAACGCGCCATGGCGTCTCACATTTAATGTAATAATTACTACTTGCCACTGGTGATACTCGTCGCCGCCGCTATAAACATCGTCGTCGTCGTCGTCGTCGTCATTGTCTTTGTGGTTGTAGTCGTGGTTGCAGTCGTGGCCGTTATTGCCGTAATATCGATGCCGTGTACTTGAGGTGTAACTTGGTGCATGAATGATACATCTACATATGTATGTATGTATATGTGCATATTTGTGTTCGTGTGTTTGTCTGTCGTTATGTAAATATGGTATATTTTGCCGACCACTTTAGTATGATATGCCTGCGTGTTGCGGTTTTGAGCGCCGCTTGCGGTTAACGTTTGACCGTTGGCATTTGCGGCAGTTTGAGTTGTTGTTACGGCTACTGGATAAAACAAACGCAAATTAGTTGATAGTTGCGGTCTATGGATGTACACTAGTGCACAAATTAATAGCAGCGTGTCGATTTATGGTTAAAGGAAATGGGAAATCCAAACTTAAATTGGACTAAACTGTGAATAAAAGTTTGAATCTCGTTAGTATCTCTGTATTTAAGCGCTATGAGTTTTACATATTCGTTTTCTACCGCATCTAATGGAGGCGAAATATCTCCTGGCATCAAACAAACAGTCGTCGCACTCGCGACAAGGCTTCCACGTCGCTGTCAACAGTCATAAATTCGAAGTCGTAGATAATTTTGTCTATCTTAGAACCAGCATTAACATCAACAACAACGTCAGCCTCAAAATCCAATGCAGAATAACTCTTGCTCAGGTCCTACTTCGGACTCAGTAGGCAATTGAGAAGTAAAGTCCTCTCTCGACGAACAAAACCCAAATTCTACAAGTCACAAATATGAATGAGGATTTCTATGGAAGCGGCATTATGAAATTATCTTCAAAATGGCAAGAAGTAATTCATGAAATGGTCTATTTAGGTTAAACATGGAGAAATATTAAATTTCTTTTTATTAGACCTTGTAGATTCTTTGCTTCTCGGCAAGCCTGTTACTCTAAGTGTGGCTTTCTCGAATCGACTTGATTGGGTTAAGATAATTGCAGAATCGCTCTGACATTTTCAGATATGGATTGGGAGTTCTAATACACAGACAAATTCCTGAATGATATTGATTTTGATTTTTAGAGTGCCTCGATCTATTTTATTTTAAGGTCATCCGAAATAATTTTGAGGAATTTATTTTGTGTTTTCGTCCATAGGATCTGATCCTGAGAACATCCATTAAACCATTATGTAGTACATTTTATAAATGACCAAATGATCAGCGTGACGAACCATCTAACTGTCTGTATACTATACTATATACCCGAACTAACGCAGGAATGTGTATGGCTGCGAAAGTTTCCATCAGACTCAGAGTCTGGGTTTCTAAAAGAACACGTGTCTGAATCATGCAGTCGCCAAATCGAACTCTGGTGGCTTCTTCTCTGCCCATATACCGGCGAGGGAGTTGTAGGTAGGAGGAAGCCATTGGAGTAGAGAGACAGTGGCTCTTCACGGATGGGTCAAAGCTTGGGAGAAAGATTGGTGGAGCGTTTTACTATCAGGAGCCCTCTATTAATTCCAGTTTCAGACTTCCTGACTATTGTTGTGTCTTCTAGGCTGAAGTTGCAACCATTAAGGTATGAGTATATTTTCTGCTCCGGAGTGTGGCCTCCTTCAGAGAAGTGATCATCCACTCAGTCAGCAGAGCGGCGGTACAGTAAGGCTGGGTATCTGTATGTAAGGCTGTATGGAAGAAGATGAGGTGGAAACAATTCAAAACTTTCTTCTTGACTGTCCCGCGTTTGGCAGTCAAAACACTTGTGAGCGCATACCTTAAGACATCGCACCGAGGTGGCGGGAATGGAAATTAAGCTTCTGTGCAAATTTGTATTGTCTACTAAGCATTTTGCTAATTTATAGTCGAACACAGGACTTTCTTTTCTATGACCTCACAAAGTACTACATACTTGCGATCCACTTGCGATCTTTGATCAGCCATCTAACCTTACCTAAGCTACCCGAACTAGTCCCCCAGTGTTTAAGATATGATCTGAAATTTTGCATTAATTTTTTTCTTCTTAAGAAGCTACTTAATTATCGAAACCGATATCGGACCACTTTAACATATAGCAGTCATACAAACTGACCGATCAAACTCAAGTCCTTATATGGAAAAACTTTTTTATTTCATCAGATATTTAACCGATGATCAGATATTGTGATATCCAAGGCATAAATAACCAACAATAAAGTTAACAATTTTTTTCTATAATTTTGAATTACGTCGTACCCGATTTTCAAACCAATAATGCACGAACTGGCTGTTGTGTGCTCAACTCACTCAGTTGCATCTTTTACTCACTCACTGCTACTTTTCTGCGCCGAACTGTCGTTTATAAATGTTTGAAAGTGTATTTGTATGTATGTATGTTCGGCGATGGCATGTTCAAATTAATAAGTATGTTTGCATGTAGCTTGTGCCTTCTATCGGTTATTACTGCTATTATTTTTTGCTTATTTGGACGCTTGTATTATTATTTTTTACGTTTTCTTTTCAGTTTTTATCGTTATTATTTTTGTTATATTTTTACTCGCTGCTAATAGTGGTGGTTGGCGCTTTCGACACAACTTACACTTAGGTAAACCACAACTTTGGTGGTCTTCGTGGTGGGTATAAATAATAGCCAACGGCAACCCATGGCTAAATTAGCTCGATCGCCAACGTCTTATTTTATAGCCTAATAACAATAAATAATTTGTATGTTTTCATTAATGTGCACATTTAACTACATATGTACATACGTATTTATGTGCTAAATAGCCGTTAAAAAATCAAAAACGTTTTTCAACGGAAATATAAATTCGCAAATAAAAGGTGTTATTGCGGAATGGCAGAGTTTTCTTCGGTAAATGACTTTGCTGGGCGGTGAAAAGGCATTTTTCTCAGGTTTTTTGTTGTAAGTTATTATGATTTTTTGTGTAATTTTTTTATTTTTTTTGTATTTTTGTTTAAGTCTTTTTAAAAGAATATTTTGTGATTTTTTTAACGAATTTTTTTGTAGGTTTTTTGTTATATTTTTTATGATTTTTTTTTGTAATTTTTCATGATTTATTTTCGTTATTTTTTTGTGTTTAATTTTTCGATTTTTCCCTTTGCAGTTTTATCTTACAAAACTACCTAAATGTCTCTAGAAAGCATTAAAACAAAGCATAAAATACGCAACCGCATAAAATGCGATTTGCTGAAGACCAGTGGTGGCTGTGGCAAAAAGGTGTGAGAAAATTGAATCCTCCCCAAGCGCATGACGACAGTCGTGTCAGTGCATTAATTGTTGCGGCTTTCGGCGTTCTTTTCCACATTTTTTCAATTTTTTTTTAGATTTTATTATTGTTTTTTTTTTGTACTTTTTCGCCAACACAGCTCGCAGCGAGCAGTTTGCCACCGCCTTAGGTGCGGAAGTTATTATTATTTTTAGTCAATAATCCAGCATGAAGATTAAAAAGTCAACGATGTAGCTCCCCCTTAATGCGGCACTTTGATCTTGAGCGCTTTGAAAAATAAAAAAAAAACAGAAAGAATAACAAACATATATACATACATATGTACAGCCAGGTGAGCCCGACAGCAGCACAACAACACAAATAACAGAGCAACACAAACAATTGCCGAAACAACAATTATGTAAGTGCAATTGTACGCACTAATACATGGCTTAATGAAGATATGGGTATATGTGCATATATTAGGGTGGGTCAATTTTTTTTTTTTTTTAATTTTATACTCTGAAAAATTGGTTTCTGTATACTTCGAAAAAACTCTCCACGTTTGAGCTCTTAATATTAGTAGTAAGATATATACATACCTATATAATGGGTGATCCAAGTAAAGGTCCTTTTTGAAATAGACCGAATTTACGTCCAGACCAGTGAAGAAAATATTGATCGAACTGACGTATCGACTTGGCGCATTTTACGTCGAGTTCTTAAATTGAAAGCGCACAAAATTAAGCTTATGGAAGAACTGAAGCCGCTCGATCTTCCCAAGCTTCGCTCTTTGGGCTCTTGAAAGGTTCCAAAAAGATCCGACGTTTTCGAGCCAAATTTTGTTCAGCGATGAGGCCCATTCTGGCTCAATGGGTATGCGAACAAGCAAAATTGCAGCATTTGGGACGAAGAGCAACCTGAAGAGATTCCGGCATTTCATCCAGAAAAAATAACGGTTTGGTGTGGTTTGTGGGCCAGTGGAATCATCGTTCTATATTTCTTCAAAAATGATGCCAGTGAGAACGTAACCGTCATTGTCGCCTATTATAGCGCCATGATAACCGTCCATTTGATGCCTGAAATTGAAGCTCGTGATCTTGGCGACATTTGGTTTCAGCAAGACGGCGCCACTTCCCACACAACGCAGCAATCAATGGATTTATTGAGAAGAACACTTCGGTGTGCAGATAATTTCACGTTTGGGCCGGTCGTTTGGCCATCAAGATCATGTGATATCACACCGTTACACTTTTTTCTTTGGGGGTATGTAAAGTCTAAAGTCTGTGCAGACAATCCCGCTTCGATTCAAGCCTTGGAGCAAAACATCACGCGTGTCATTCGTCAGTTACCAGTCTAAATGCTCGAACGAGTCATCGAAAATTGGACTCAAGAAATGGACCATGTGAGACGTAGCCGCGGTAAACATTTGAAAAAGTTAATCTTCAAAAAATAAATGCCAAAGAACGTTCTTTCGAATGATTATAAATATTTTCCATTAAATTGGAAATTTGTGTGTTTTTTTTGTTTAAAAAAGCAGGGCAGCTTGAAATGGAACACCCTTTATAAAAAATTTTAAGTATAAGACACCATTCTTGTAAGCATTTAATTTTTCAGAGTATCAGTCGAAAAAACAGAATTTTTTTATACCCACCCTAATATATACATACATACATATGTCCATTAAATAATGATGTTCCAAATAATCTCTTACTTTTGTTTCTGTCTCACTTTTGTGTTTGCTATACATACATACACACAATATGTACGTATTGTTTTTTGTTTGTGACTAGTGTCTCTAGCTGCTGCTAAGCGGTAATGTTTGAACGCGGTCAAAAAATCTTAATTAGCCGTAACAGCAGTAACACCTCTGTTTCGGGTCAAACGTAAACACTTGTTGGTCGCTTACATTAGCACTTACCCATACTTAAATACAAATGTACATACTTAAAACAAATATATATATATATGTACGTAAAAATATATACATATGTACATACTTAATGTAAACCGTGTGTAAGTGTGCGCGTGTGTACTTTCGCACTGTGCCATTAAGTAATTTTCTTTTCCCATGGAGTTGCTCAAGCGCCAAAAACGATTAAGCAGCAGCTGAACTCTAGAGTATTTGCCGAATTACATACCCAAATACATAGGTACTTACCTACATCATGCTAATTATGCAGTGATTACGTTAATCTAATCTGATTTTTAGCTCTTGCAAATTAGCTCGACTGAGTACGGAGCTTCGAGTTCCAAGCTTGTTTTTAAAGAGGTTTTTCTTTCTTAAGGAAGCCAGCTTGAGACTGTTGCTAACACTGTTCTCTTTTTCTAAAGTTCTAGGGATCTTTGTTTGCAAAGTGGGATAGGTTAGGTTAGTGTGATATATTCGTAAGCTCTGTTTACACCACTTTAGTCCTTAGCGATGCCAGATGGAATGCTGTTCCTTAGATCATAAGAAGTAGTCATCCTTCAGAATGCCAGTACTGGCTGCGAATTCCAATAGATTATGCGGTCTCACTAGTAAATATTCCAATCATGTTCCCGCAGTTTCTTCCGTCAGGAGTGAGCAGAAACTTTGTTTGTTTTTTCAACTCGATAGATTATTCCATTGAGTTTTAACCTTTCTTGCCAAGCTCTTGTCCAGATCGTCGTAAATACAATGCATATTCGATGACAGCCGTCATCATTCTTGACACTCGTCCATTATCTCATTGCCATCGATACTTTTATGACCTGTTATCGAGTAGAAGTGAAGTCGTTTGTTGCTGGCGACACTGCCCACTCTGCTCTCCTGTCTTCCAAGACACTTTTGACCGAAGTGCGAAACGAGGGTGATTGCTGCTTAGCAGTGTACGTAGACATTAACTCTGAGGTTAACTTCAAATGCATTTGAGGCTAGATCCGCGACTTTTCTAATAGCAAGACCACTGCTTTTACATTATAGTTATATTATGACTAACTCTGGATAGTATATCGCCGTATCAGCACCATTCTCCATTTTCGTGGAATCCATATGAATGTTTAGTGCATTGCTTTCATCTGACATCTATAGTACGTACCTTTAGGTAAACTATCTTTTTCTATGTTAATATACGAGAAGTTGAGACTCTCTGCAATCTTATGCCATCACGATGAGAGACGCTGTCTCTTAAGGCTTTTTCGATGTTATCGTCATCATCAGAGATGGATGAGCGACTTGCATGAAACAAGTTTTTGATAACGACCACGACCACGACTTCGCCACTCAAGTACTTGTGTTCGTTATCAAGTAGACCCCTAAAAACACTTCTGCAACACTTTCAACGATCCTGTAGCCACTATTTCTTTGGAAGCAGTAAACTCCTTGTTTAATTTTCTCCATGGTACAAATTTCCGGACAATTTTTACGCGTCGTAAAAAAACAGCTGACAAACCAACATTAATTGACATTAAAAGATCAAACTTCATTCGAATATAGACTCAAGTCAGGAAGAGCTAAGTTTGGGTAGAATCTAACATTTCATACTCTTGCAACTTTCAAAGATTAAAGCCAGGCAAGGGTCTTCAGCTACATAAGTCATGTTAGTCAAATTGGGTCTAGGGCGAGTTTTCAGCTGATTTTATTCATTCTAAGCACCATAATAAGAAAAACACAACAATTGATAACTAACATATTGACTGATATATGCGGTTAAATTCATCACAAAATCCTTTATTAGGTATGTGGGGGCACACATTTTGTTTTACCGAAATATTTTCTCTCTGAGTCCGAAAAAAAGTCAACTATAGGTACTAGGGTCCACAAATTCGGTAAAAAAGGAGTTTGAACAGTTTCTATTCGTTTTGGGTAATTTTTGTCATAAGGTGGCATACCTCAAAGGCACCTATCATGTCAAGTTTTATCCTGATATATTAATTACTAGAAAGTTCCAAATGGAATTTAAATTTGTGTTATATGGAAAATAAGCGTAGAATTAGTCCGATTTCGCCCGTTTTCACATTGTGACATAAAAATGTCAAGGAAATACCACGTACCAAATTTGGTTGAAATCGGTCTGGCGGGTCTTGAGATATCTGACTTCACCAAAAAGTGGTCGGTGCCACGCCTATAGTCCAATTTTAGCCCCAGCTCCTTTAAATCTCTCTCATACCAACTCTTGGGTAAAACTGAATGTCTCTGGTTTGTTTAGTAATTGATTTATCGCGCTTTTAGTAGTTTTTAACAATACCGTTCTATGGCGAGTGAGCGGGGTTATCATCCGATTCCATCCATTTTCACACTATCGGTAGTAGTTCTTGCGCTAAGTGAATTTTATAGTGGTTTAGGAGTTATGTACACCACTTTTTAAAATGGCCCAAAGTGCCAAATGATGCCAAAGACGGTCGAGAGATCGTTGAAGACATTCCTCGTACTAGACGATCTTCGACCTCTCCGTTCGAATGATTTTGGTGGATATTTTGGGTATGAAATGCGTTCTTGTTCGACTTGTCCCGATGAAGATGAATTTTTTTTCGAAAAGAGTACGAGTGCGATCGAATTTAAAGCCCAAAACATTAGCATCAATTTACTACCGTATTCAACAGATTTGAGTCCGTGTGTTTTTTTCTCGTTCCTAAAATAGAAATTGCCGCTCCATGGAACCCGTTTTCAAACGAAGAGATAAAACAAAATTCGCTGAAGGAGCTGAAGGCCATTCCAAAAAATGCTTATGAAAAGTGTTTCGAGGACTGGAAAAATCGTTGACATAAGTGTATTACATCTGGTAGAGATTCCTTTGAAGACGACAAAATAAATATTGATGAATATGTCACAATGTATACTCTATAGCAACATGTTGAAAGAGGATAAAAAGGTTCTATCAATCTAGGAAAAATCTGTTTATCGATTCGGTTTGCGCAAGCAGTTTAAGTGGTCCATTCAAAGTTGGACCAACAGATGGTATACTGACAATTTTGTTAAGAAATTAATAGCTTTAAGATTCGACTAAAGTATCGTTATGGATCGGTCGTTCCATAAATCGTTGTTTGTGAAGATATAATATAATTATTCACTGTTTTGACTGCCCAACATCTATTTTTGTTTCCATTATTAAGTATTATTGCCCGCAGAGCTAATTACAGCGGAAAATAAGCGTAAACTTAATCAAGACATTAATTTAATGTGATGCTTCTAAGCTCTACACACAAAACCAGGCATACAAATGTATGTATGTATGTACGCTTATACTATACATATGTAAGTATATGAAATTGAGATACCGAAAATTACCAACAGCATCCAAAAAGAATGAAATGTGTAAGTAAGTATAGTAAAAAGTACAACAAGAAACAACGAAAATTGTTGTTTTGATTGCAGCAGCAAAGGGTGCCAAGCCACGCTACACGTAGTCTAGAGTCTAGACAATTTCGTCGGCACTTAAGCGCTCCCTGCGTCTGTAGCTGTGGTAATGCCTTGCCATTGTGTTGCGAAGCTTTAAGCAGTTCTGATACTATAGACACACGTACATACATGTATGTATGTATGTATATGTATATGCTACACTAAAGCCGTATGTATGTATATGCTGACGCGGTACGTCTGTCTGTATGTATGTAGGAGGTCGATTTGATACCTCCATCATAAATTAAGAATGCACTTACCCAGCTATTAGTGGCTTGCAGCTGTTGTTATTATCAAATGTTGTTGTTGCTGCTGCTGCTTACTGCAATATTGTTGTTTTGATATGCTGTGTTGCTTGTGGCAGATTCGGCGTCAAGCTTATAGAAAGCTTGGATGGCAGTGAAGACATTGAGTTCAGTTAAAAAGCGTGCGCAGTTGGCAACTTTTACCACAAGTGTACATATATATATATACATACATGTAGGGCTCTACAGCAGCTAGTATATATTTGAGGCATGAACTTCGTCTTAAAAGAATATAAACTTAATCTTAACGAGAATAAAATATTCTCGAAAGAATTTAGTTGAAAAATTTAAGTAACTTCGAAAGAATGAGCGTGCTTCATTGGAGATCGGTTGAAATGGTTCATGAGGTCTAAGGACCACAAAAAAAAACATTCGGTAGTTACCTCCGAAGAATTTATAACTTTTTCCACACTAGTGGAATAATAAGCTTTGACCAAATAACTGTACTTCATTCGAGATATGTTGGAATGACTCATGAGGTCTAAGAAATATAGAAAACAACTTCTCAAAATTAAAAAAAAAAATTTAATTTTATATTTTTTCTAAGGCAAAGAAGTCTGATAGTTTTCAAAACCGTAGATCCAGGATCCACTCATCAAAATCAAGGTCAAATTCTAAGATAAAGTGGTCTAACAGTTTGCAGAACCGTAGATCCGGGATCCAGACATCGAAATCAAAGTTAATTTCAAACAGATTCTAATAGTTTGCAAAACCGTCAAAGATCTAGGATAAAGAGGTCTAATAGTTTGCAAAATCGTAAATCCGAGATTCACACATCAAAATCGAAGTCAAATTCTAAGATAAAGAGGTCTAATAGTTTGCAAAACCGTAGATTTCCGATCCACACATCAAAATCAAGGTCAAATTCTAAGACAAAGTGGTCTAATAGTTTGCAAAATCGTAAATCCGAGATTCACACATCAAAATCGAAGTCAAATTCTAAGACAAAAGATGTCAGATAGTATGTAAAACCGTAGATCCCGGATCAAAGTCATATACTAAGTCAAAGTAGTTTGCGAAACCATAGATCCTGGATCCACATATCGAAATCAGAGTCAAATTCTAAAACAAAGAAATCTGATAGTTTGCAAAACCGTAGATCTCGGAAAATCTGCACACATCGAAATCTAAGACAAATTCCAAATCTTCATGCCGAACTCTGAGCAATCACCTAATGTAATGCTGGATTATTATCTTTTCTACTCAATTTTTCTATTTTACGACCCCTTTTTTCTGGTCCAGCTTTTCCAACCTTGGTCGGATTTGTATTTTGTGTGGAAGTTGCGCTTTGAAATTGCCTACCAATGAGTAATTTCAGTTAAAATATACTTCACAGCAACTTTGGAATCGGACGGGATTGGAATTTTAGGAAAACGAAATATTATAGAGCACCAGCACTGTTAAACCTTAAACATTTTCTTCAAAATACTTAGTGTGTCCTACCCCATTCTGCATATGCAAGCAAAAATATTTGCTTGTGTATTTTGATTATTAATGCAAACAAACAAACATCCGCCGTCCAGACTGTCCTGCGGCAATGTCCGATTTTAAGCTGACCGCCGCTGCTGTGCTGATCACGGCCGCCATGACCGCTGTTGTTTTTACAAAAAATGCTCGTACATATGTATGTACATCGCTTTATATGCGAGATCGCAGTTTTATGATGCAATCGCGTAGAACAGTGGCAGCCGAAAGCGATTTACCCCACACCCATCAACATTTCAATTCGAGACTGCGGATTACTCACATGAACGCATGCGCGTTGGCTGCAAAGCAAAGGCAAACATAAGCGATTCGCTTGTATGTGGCTCCCAGCTTCCAGCTTCGAGAATATTGCAATTTTCGGCTTGCACTTGCTTACATTCTTGTGTGCCTTCTGGTAACTTCTGGTTTCTTCGGCCTTGCCGGACCGCCCTGAATACAAGCTGCTTAGCTGCTGCATGTTGTGGGGCGTATTCGCTGTATTCGCTTATTTTTATTGCAATCGTTTTTTAATGTGTTTTCTTTGTTTAAACTTTTCTACACAAAAAAGCATCAATTTATTACAAAAAAGACGGCAGCGCACCGAAACGGTAGCTGTCCGGTTGGACCGCATAACCTTTTGCGTTGGCTAACACCGTCTACTGCAATACACATTCGTCCGAACATTGCGTACACTTTTTTCAACGATATTTATATTCACTTTGTTAAAGTGGAAAATCCGCTTAAATTTGAAAGCCGCTTTACCAACACAACTTTGTGGGTATCCTTCAATTACAACAAATGTCTTAATCGGCTGTTGTGCTGGGAGTACGTTTTTGTACTGCAATGCGCTTACTTGAGTACGGCAGGGCAGTTGGCTGGATGACCGCCGGGCGTGAATGAAATGAAAATGAATAATGATGTGCGACTCTATGCTGTTGTTTAAGATGTAGGTTGGCTTAAGACTTAAGTCACCTGCCACTGTTAAAGTTTCGTAGGAAGCTCTAGTGGAGGTCCTGCCGACTATTTTTTTTCAGCCGAAGTCAACAAACTTGGCAATGAAGCCGCACCAGAGATGCTCAGAGTAATGCTATAGAACTGTTTCCTATTTGCCGAGTGTTAGAGAGTAGCGAATCGAACAAACTATGTATATCAGATATTCAAATAACCAGGCAGCACTTGAGGTTCAACCCTCACTTCGCTTCTGATGCCGGCACAAATGTGTCGCGATGCTCGATTTCTCGAAATTCTGTACAAAACGGACTTAGGATTCGAGTTCCGCATAAACTACACTAAGCTGGGTGAAAGGAACCCTTGACATTTTTTTGTTTATGGACCTATATCATCAAACGGATATTCAATTTGAAAAAATGTGGATTCCTTCGATCAAAAAATTGAATTCGACCTAACAAATATATTTAAGAAGCTTGTGTGAAATTTTCAAGTCGAACAGTCGAGCAGTTTTCGTAGAAATTTTCCAATCGTTTCAGCTCCTTTTCCTTGAGCTTAAACTTACCCTCTAGTCGGCTACATGTCCCAACAGCCGCCTTTTATCAGGCTTTTGTCTTCAGCCCCTCCTGCTTGGCTTCTTCCAAAGCCCTCTCTTGTTGCCAAAGTTAGATTCCTCGTTAACCTACTCAGGAGAGCGCAAAAGCACTTCTTTTCCTCGTTTAAGCTCGCAGTGCATTCTTGTTCCACGTCTACATAGAAAAGTCAACGACCCCAAAAATCTCAATAAACATATTTCAAGCATGTTCATCAACATATAAAAAAAGCTTAAAAATACACCAAGCTTTTCGAGGTTAGAAAAAATCATGACGTTATGGGGCAAACCGGATTTGAGATTCAATCTCAGCATTAAAAACACCAGATTTGGGGAAAGGAACTCCTCAACGATTTTTTTTTGTGGACCTATGTATGTCATTAATCGGCGATAAATTTTGAAAAATTTTGGATTTCCTCTATCACGTAGCCGATCTCCAGGAGAGCATCCTAACCTGAAAAATATATTTAAGTTGTGTCAAAAATTCAAGTCGGTCAGTCCAGCAGTTTCGTAGAAATTTTCCAATAGTTTCAGCTCCTCTTCCTTGAACTTGGATTTGCCCTCGGATCAGTTACATATCCCTGCCGTCACCTTGTATTGTTCTTTTGCTTTCAGTCCCACCTTGCTTGTCTTCTTCCGGGGCGCTCTCTTGTTGCCACTGTTGGAATCCTTGGTAGTGTGCTCAAGAGACCGCAAACGCTCTTTTTTTCTTTTTTTCAGGTTTAAGTTCACAGCGCTTTCTTGGTCCAAGTCTACATGGACGGCGGCGGCTTGCTATATCGCTGTGCCCGCCGGTGGTAACAGTCATGTCTCTTCTTCATTTGTTCATTGTTTTCCATATGAAATTTTGAATTTGGGAGTATCTATCCCTAGCGTTTTATAACTACCGCCAGGAACCTCATTAGCAATGGGTGTCTCATTCTTCTATTCAACTACATCTGAGGTTCCATATAAACCAGTTCGTCTTCTTCTTTCTTGCCGTAGACACCGCTTACGCGGTTATAGCCGAGTTTACAGCAGCGACAGAGTCGTTTCTTCTTTTCGCTATTTGGCGCCAATTGAAGATTCCAAGTGAAGCCAGATCCTTTTCCACCTGGTCTTTCCAACGGAGTGGAGGTTTTCATTTACTTCTCCCGGCAGGTACTGCGTGGAATACTCTCAGAGCTGAAGTGTTTTCAGCCTACGCGACCATAAATCTTCCGCAGAACCTTTCTCTCGAAAATTCGTAACGCCGATTCATCAGATGTTGTCATCGTCCATGCCTCTGCACCATATAGTAGGACGGGAATAATTAGGGGCTCCTTGAGTTTGCACTTTGTTCGTAGGGAAAGGACTTTTCTTTTTAATTGCCTACTCAGTCCAAAGTAGCACCTGTTGGCAAGAGTTATTCTGCTTTGGAATTCGAGGCTGACGTTGTTATTGGTATTGATGCTGATTCCAAGATAGACGAAATTAATTCATTGTCCACCACAAAGAGATAAAGGATTAAATACATCGGCTTTCGCTGGACGTCGGATACCTGCAATGCAGCTGGAGACCACGACATTGCAAGCAGTGACACCTGCGCGCAACAAGATTTGGATTTTGATATAATCCAGACACCAAAAGTTCATTCTAGAAAGTATATTTTTTGTTGCAGCAGCAGAGTTCTGCAGAGCTGACAGTCCTTGGTCGGATGAAATCAGGATCCGTTTCGGTTACGTTGACCCGACTGTCATGGGAACGGGTCCTAATGACGTGTTGGTCAACAGCTTGTGTAGTTATATGGCCTTCAACTCCAACCTTCACACATATTGAATCAGAAGGTGAACCAGACAAAAGTCGAACCATCTTTCTTCCGATAAATGTAGGGGAGACGAACTCTGCGCGTGGGTTTCGGTTAAAAAATGTGAGGGGAAAATCGAGCAATGATAAGCGATACCATTAAGTTGTTGTATAGCTCAGCTAAATGTCTTGTGTAGGAGCTGTGTGCTCTAACCACAAACTCAAATCTCTAAGAAAACTTACAAAGCTATAGTTGTGCCGTTAATAAAGCGACCGCTGTTTATCAATTTTGTTCCTGTTTACCGCACACAACGCAACTTTGTTTTGTTTATTGGCCAACAGCAAAACAAAAATGCCACCGGCATTAAAGCGCGTGGGTATTCATCATGCCGATCGGTGCCGGCGCATATAATTTAGAAGACAGTAGATGAAGTTATTTGGCCGCCACACAGTGGCACTTCCTGAGGCAATGTGGCTAAGACAGGGGTTGGCGCTGACGTGCAGACGACGGCTGAGACGATGACAGCGACGAGGACCGTCAACGTTGGCGTTCATCGCAACGCAACGGGTAACGCGCACATTGAGTTGGCAATGCCGCTGCTCGCAGGCAACGTGGCGGTGGCACCAGCATGGCGGCCTAACATCAAAGCAAGCGCCAAAATGAAAATTATTACAAAGTGATGTAGCATGACTAAATATAATTTTATGTTTGTGTATACCAAAGTTTCTGCTGT
Organism: Bactrocera neohumeralis; assembly: GCF_024586455.1. Taxonomy (NCBI): domain Eukaryota; kingdom Metazoa; phylum Arthropoda; class Insecta; order Diptera; family Tephritidae; genus Bactrocera; species Bactrocera neohumeralis. Next base: position 78,145,398 of record NC_065921.1, read on the forward strand.
GCGGCGGCAGTTGCCGCATGCCGCATGCCGAAAGCGAAAACAAAACAGACAAAATCAATGGGGCCCACAAACAACCCAATCAACTGCAGGAAACACTGCGCGTGCATGCACAGCTACTGGCGCAACTGGTAGCTCGTGTGTGGGGGAAAATGCAAAGAAAGTCTTTTGTGTGATTATTAGTATTTGAATGTTGCACATGCAACACAATTTACATATATGTATATATGCACGCGTGTGTGTTTTGAAGGAATTACCAGAAAAGATGTTTTCGCGTTGTTGACGTGCAACATTGACGTTTGCATAATTGTTGTTGTTGCCACAGGCGGTACATTGCCCAGCTCAAAGGCATTAGCACAAAACGTTGGAGATATGGATACATACTTATAGTAAATGCCATATGCATATAACCAATTGACCGTTAGTCTACTCCACATACGAAAATGCAATATTAAAAAGAAAAAAGTTAAATCCGGTGGCACCGATGACACCTTCACAAACACAAAATATTCCTTAGAAGAACTAGATTTGGATTGGTCAGTCGTCGACGTCGAACCTGCTTCGTGTTTGTTAATGTGCGTATCTATGCTGCAACAAGATAGTGGTCCGAGTCGATGTTGGGACCTCGGAGCGTACGCACGTCTAGAACACTGGAGACATGTCTTCCGTCTATCACAACATGATCGATCTGGTTGGTGGCTTTTCGATCCGGAGACAGCCAGGTAGCTTGATGTATTTTCTTGTGTTGGAATCTAGTACTATAGATAACCATATTTCGGACGCCGGCGAAGTTGATCAGCCTCAACCCATGTGGAGATCATCGTGAATTTACCGACCGTTGTGCCAAAGATATCTTCTTTGCCCACCCAGGCATTAAAGTCGTGGCGGGAGCAGTTCTCATAGGGCCACTCCAAACACTCATAGAATTCTTCTTTGGTCACATCGTCCTTCTCATCCGTCGGGGCGCGGACGTAAATCAGCGATATGTTGAAGAACTTCACTTTGATGCGGATTGTGGCTAGGCGTTCATCCACTGGGGTGGGGGACTTGGCGACGGAGTCTTTCTCCCACCGCGAATCCCACACCGAATTTGCGCTCCTTTCTATGGCCACTGTAGTAAATGCCACAAGGACTTACTCGTCTCAGTCCTTGTCCCATCCAATGCATTTTTTGGAAGGCGGTGATGTCAGCCTTTACTCTAACAAGGATATCAACCAGCTGGACAGCGGCACCTGCCCAATTAAGGGACCGGACATTTTAGGTGCATGCCCTCAAATCATAATCCTTAACACGTTTGCAGGGATCGTCAACAAAACGGAGTTCACATATCCGAGGCTGTTTTTTCCTTTTCATTGATAGGGTTTTTTACGTAGCGAGTCCCAAACGCTTTATACGGAAGAATTAGGTTAGATGGCTGATCTTTTTAGTTTGGCGAGGGATCTCACTTAGACTGTTTTTTACTGTCAGATGAAACTTCAGTAGTTGAATATCAGCTATCGGCAAATCGCACTGACTCTATGACAAATCTGTTTAGGTGTTTTATTTCTGTTTCACCTGGATGTTTCAAAGTATGATATTCGAGATGTTTTAGATATGATCTGCCAAAGGCGTGGCATTCCAGAAGTAAGTGTTGAGTTGATTCCAACTCATCTACTTCCAAACAGCTTAAATGTTATCACATGAATCCCGATTACACAGTATCCGCCTGGAACAACCAAAGGAAGTTGGACTTAGCTAAGAGTGAAGAGTACACAAGGACTCTTGCGAGTTACCCTAGAACAGAAAGACCTTGTGACGGCACAGTTGCTAGTAGTTGAGTAAGACTTGCTGAGCTGGTCTGAGGACCAATAATTCAGTAGTGAACAAGAAGAAGCCAGCGGTGCTTCTACCTGTTCCCATTCCACGGTTATTGCGACTGAAATACCTGTCCTTGCAAGCTGATCAGTCTTGCAGTTTCCTGCAATAACGCTATGTCTAAGCACCCAAACCTATGTAAACCGTACGTGAAAGTCATAGTTAGACTTTTTAACAAAATATTACTGTGTAATCTTAGCCCCATATACGCCCTGCTGGTGGAAAAGTATGCCTCCAAACTTAAAAAAAAAATATTGTATATGTATGTAAATCGTTGCTGCAATAGAAACTTAGGTTCGTTGCTTAAGTCTTTTGTTTTTCACTTTCAGCTATTTTTATATCCTTAACAGGGCTTATATTGGGTAGTCGAAAAAGTATTTTCGTATTTTGTCAAAAAATGTCATTGCAGTCGTGTATCTTCATTGCCAAGAATCACATTGTGGCATACCATATAGTGTTGAAAAGGTGAGATATTAAGCTTCATTTAACCAAAAAAAAAAAAATTAAATCAGGGAAAGTTGAAAAAAAGTTACAGCTATTCAAAAATGAGTAAAAATAAAAATGAAGACATTCGCTAAATTTTGAAATTTTTGTTTAAAAAAGGAAGAATGCCACTGAAGCCACCAATGAAATTTGTGAAGTTTACATAGACGATGCTATATCAGTTCGTGTAGCACAACAGTGGTTCGCTCGCTTCCGTTCTGGAATTTTTGAAATTATTTATTTAAAAAAATATTGTCAAATTTTCAAAAATGAAAAAAATTAAAAAAATATAAAAAAAATCGGCCCACTCCGGGATTAGTAGAGATAGTTGTCAAATTAATTGTAGTTTTTTTGAGGAAGAAACAAAAAAAAAAAAAAAAGATGGCGAACTTTCAAAAAATAGAGAACTTCCAAAAAATTACGATTTTACTTAAAAAAACCGATTATTTTATATAATTGTTCGTGTTAATTTTTTTTCGTGTATTTTTTCGAAAAGTTCATTCAAAAACAAAAATTTAAAAAAAACGGTCCTCAAAAGTCAATTTCTACAAAAGTTATAGCTATTTGAAAATAAAAAAAAGCTTTTTTTTGAAAAATTCATAACTTTTTTTGAAGTTGGACAAAAAATTTTGAAAAAATTCTCAAAAATGTTTTTCAAAGGGTAGAAAAGGATGGATAAGTTTCAGCAAAATCTAAAGTGGTCGGTTTCAAAAGTGGTCGATTTGGTATGGAATACCCCATATAAAATATTTATAAATGAAGAATCAAAATGACGAGCTGGGTGATTTAGCCATGTACTTCTGTCTGTCTATACGTCTGTATATACACGCACTAGCCATATATTTTGAAGATCAAACTGACATTTTGCACAGTCCTTTTCTCGTTAATATGTTAAGCTATTTATTTCTCGAAACCGTCGATATTGGCTTCATTTTTTCTAAGAACATTTTCAAATATACATATGTACATACACACAGTTCACAGACGGTTATAACCTCTTAATGCGTTTTATTTGAAGAAACCTCCTTAGGACTTCATTTTTATTAGTAATAAAAGCAGTTTAGACAAAAATTGTGTTAAAATTTTCATTTTCTAATTAGCATTAAATATGCGCTGAAACCCAAACACTTCCGCTGTTTTCTCACCCCTCCTTGCAAGGCGTCGAGGTCAAAGTGGATGCTGTGTTGTTTGTGGTACTTCAATAGTGACACTTTATGTGGTGATTTACAGCGGTGATACTACTACAAACAACAATAACACTAAAGAGCGATATTCCTACAAACAACAATAACACTAAAGAGCGTTTAAAGTCATTTGCCCTTCAATCCTTTTTGGTGCAGCCGCAAATGCACTTTACATGTAGCCGAACGCTAAGTACAATATTTATTAGTTGCATTTACTACAGTCGTAATTTTTTTCCGACTATTTTTACTATTTTTTTTTTGTTTTTGTTTTCTTCATTTTTCAGCACAGCATGCACGTAGCTTCCTACATACACTTGTGCGTGTAGGAATTCAAACTCATCACATCACAGCCAATGTCAATGCCGAACGCCGCTAATGCAACGGTCCACCGCCAGCCCACACGTACTCGTGTGCATAGCGAGCGCTCCAGAACAAAACGACAGCATAAAATGCATTGCCATCAATCCATTCACAATGCTTTCCTACGCACTCGTCCGCCTTGCAATGGCAAGACAATGCATGTAAGTACGTATTGGTGATATTATAAATGTGTGTATGTATAGTGCGTGGTTGAGGAAAATAACAGCATTCGGAATTGGAAATAGAGATGTACCATTATGAGCCTACGCATTCGAACTCACAAGCACACACACATTCATATGTATGGGCATACATATATTTATACCTTGCACAAGATATACGTATTGAGTTTGTCATGAAGTTTGTAACACCCAGAAGGATACATTGGAGACACTAGAAAATATACATATCATCACCTAAAATGAATGACAGGCGAAGAAAACCCGTTATAATAGAAACCACTCATATTGAAACAAAATTTGAGTTTTGGTTATAAAATGGTTATATATTGGTTACATAATGGTTATGTATTGGTTATATATTGGTTATTATATCTGACAGCGTTTTTCGATTTTTTGTATGATGCGTTGTTTTGTTTAGGTGACGTGATATATGATCGAAACAAAAATTCAGGTTTGGTTATAAAATGGTTATATATTGGTTATGTATATCTGACAGGGTTTTTCAATTTTTTTGTTGTTTTGCATTTTAGGTGACGATGATACAGGATCGAAACAAAATTTGAGTTTTGGTTATAAAATGGTTATATATTGGTTACATATATTGATTGGTTATTATAACTGACAGCGATTTTCGATTTTTTTTTTGATGATACGTTATTTTGCATTTTAGGCGACGATGTACATATATGATCAGCATGACGAGCTGAGTCGATTGGATTATTTGCCTCAGCTATTAAGTTTTTGGCCATGCCCATGTTCTTTTTTACCAAAGAAGCTGCAAATTTCTATAAATAGCCGATATCGAAACACTATATCATAAAACTGCCTAACAAAATGATCAAAATCAAGTTCTTATGTGGAAACTTTTTTTATTTGACAAGATATCTTCACGAAATTCAACATAGATTAGTCTACGTGGACTACATCGAACCGTAACGACACGATCAACCATATTTAGCGCTGATTTAAAGATGCTCTAAACTTTGACAGCTTTTCGCTACTTTCAAAAAATATCTAGCTCTTATGGTAATCGTAGAACTTCGTGATCCTTTACGTGATATAATTGAAATTTGAATAAACGAGGTATGAATTCAAAGCAAAAGGAAAAATTTGCCTAGAAACCTCGGAAGGTTGGGTTCGATTAGGTTTCTATGTAGTTCCCTGGGAGAAAGCACACAGGAACCTCACTTGATAGCACTATCATCTACATATTGTGCAGATCGTACCACTATAACATATAGCTGGCATACAAACTGACCGATCAAAATCAAGATACAAATTTGTATAACCTTTTACGGGTATGTTAAGGGCATAATAGCATCGGTGCAGCCGAAGTAAACCTCCCTATTTGCTTTATTTAGAAATTCCCATAAAGTGCATGGAAATTGAAATGTTAACCCACATTACCAACTACAGTGCATTTGCACCGGCACTTATCTAGCCCACACACACATACATACAAACATACATCCACGTAAGTTACATAGCTGCGGCTCTATAGGCAACTTCACACCGCCGCCTTAGTCTCTCTACACTCGCTTGCGATTCTATTCAATTTCCATCCGCAACTGATTGCTTTGAAATGCATTGTGTTTGTTGTCGTCTTCATCTTTGAGCTCGTTCATCATTTGTTACATTTGTTTGAGGCTTTCGTATTGAGTTGTTGTTTGTTGCTTTGCGTTCCGTAGGACATCTTAATTGGTTGTGCGCTTCGACGTTTTGAAAAGAATACCGCACACAAAGGTGTCAGAACTGTTGCTGGAGTGTGCGTTGTTAAGCTAAAACAACAACAATAAGTCTTTACGCATACGTTCAAGAGACTAGTGTGGGCAATATGTAGCTCGAAGCAACGCTTCAATTTCGGTTTGTTCGTCGAAATTTAGTTGTCTTCGATTTTTTCCAACTACTTTTTTTAGTTTCGTTTGATACTACGAATATGTGTCTTTCTGTGCTGAGTTGAGTTGATTTGTATTGGCCGAGATTAGTTGTTTGAATGTCTTCTTCATTTCAATGTGTCGGGATTCCTTGAATTCAACTCAACGCGCCACACATATGTACATAAATAGTTGTTGTATTCATATATTTGGTGGAAATTTAAGCCCATTATAGGGTTTGGCATTGCAGAGGCAATGCTTTAGTTGTCGCTTGCGACCCTGTAAGAAACTACAAGATCCCTTTCAAATTATTTCACAAATATTTGTTAGGGAAATTTTAGTAGGCAACAGACCACCGCTTTTGAGTCAGAATTTCCATATTTCGATATTTAAATTTAAAATTGAGCATTGCAAATACTTTTATGAGTATTCAAGGAACGCTTCCAAGCGCAACTTGCTCTAATTTTACAAGAATATTATGACAGCGCGCTATTCGCGTCTACTATTCGTATGACGGTCAGCTATCTTCTTCTTCTTTATTGACGTAGACACCGCTTACTGGAGACGAGTCTTCCGTCTCAAACAACATGATCTGTTTGGTGACTTTTCGATCCGAAGACAGTTAGCCTCAACCCCTAATATCAAATCATAAAACTTAACTTACCGACCGTTGTGCCAAAGAGACCTTCTTTGCCCACCCTGGCAGTCGTCAGCGATATGTTTGTTGAAAAACTTCGCGTGAACTTCTACACATGAATCCATCCGCCAAATTTACCTAACCAATTTAAATTTTTATCTACTTAAGAGCTAGCTTTTTTGTTTTTGTGAGAGGTAGCAAACATTACTCAATTAATTTTGAGGTAAGCTGCCGGGTTACACTCTTTGGCCGTATAAAAATCAGGGTCCGTAGCGATTACATAGCTCCGACTGTCGTGGGAACGGACTATAAGTGCTATCTCCTCAGCAAATTTGTGCAAAACTATTAGAAGGATGTTTTACGGGGCTTCGACTCACGTTACTCAGTTCTACGTAGACTAAATCGAACCACGACGGCACGATCCAGTATATTTAGCGCTGCTATAAAGATTCCCTAAACCCTAACACATCTCTTCGCTCATTTCGAAAAATATCTAGTTCCAATGTTATAGAATTAGAAATTCCCAATTCCTTCGAGATGTAGTTGAAATTTCAATAAACGTGGTATGAATTCAAAGCAAGAGGAAGATTTTACTTTCTTGGTGACGTTAGGGGTGCCGGTGTTGTTTCCTGCGAGAAAACTCTCAAGGAGCGCACTTGGAAAGTTGAAGCACCGGTTCTTAGTATGTCTTTAAACTCATAATAAATTAAATTCGGGGAAGTGGAAAAACAGTTACAGCTGTTCAAAAATAAGTACAAAATAATGAAGTAATTCGCTATATTTTGAAATTTTTGTATAAAAAAGGGAAGAATTCCACACAAGCCAATGAAATTTGTGAAGTTTACAGAGACAATGCTGCATCAGTTCGTGTAGCACAACAGTGGTTCGCTCGCTTTCGTTCTGAAAATTTCGATGTGAAAGATGTACCTCGCTCTGGTCGACCTATCGTTGAAAAAGTTGATGAAATTATGGAAAATATTGACCAGGACCGTCACTTAAGCAGCCACACCATTGTTAAGGAACTTAACATTCATCATCAAACGGTTTTGAAACATTTAAAAAAGACGCTACAAAAAGCTCGATGTTTGGGTACCACATGAATTGTCTGTAAAAAATTTAATGGACATCTGTAATTCTTTGCTGAAACGAAATGAAATCGAACCATTTCTGAAGCGAATGGTAACAGGAGATGAAAAGTGGATCAAATACGACAATAATGTGCGACAAAGATCATGAGCTAGGCATGGTGAAGCTCAACAAATGGTCGCAAAGCCCGGATTGACGTCTCGAAAAGTTATGCTGAGTGTTTGGTGGGATTGGAAAGGAATCAGCCACTATGAGCTGTTCCAGCCTGGTCGAACGATTGAGTCTACATTATACTGTCAACAACTGATGAGATTGAAGCAAGAAACCGAAAAAACGGTCAGAACGAATCAACAGAAAGGGCTTCGTCTGCCATCAGGACAACGCTAGACCACACACATCTTTGATGACTCGGCAAAAACTGGGAGAACTTGGTTGAGAAGTTTTGATGCATGCACCATATAGCCCTGACCTTGCACCATCATACTACCATTTGTTTCGGTCAATGCAAAACTCCCTTAATGGAGTAAAGTTGGCTTCAAAAGAAGCCTGTTAGAATTAATTGTCGCAGTTTTTCGCGGAGAAACCACAAAAGTTTTACATTGATAGAATAATGTCTCTAACGGGAAAATGACAAAAAGTGTTCGATCAAAATTGTACATATGTATTTGGTTCATTAAAGTTCATTATAAATATAAAAAAAAGGTGAAATTTGATTAGAAATACGAAAAACCTTTCACGACTACCCAATATAACCTATTTTCCCTACGTGGAATGCTCTCGTATTCAAATAGAGACATACATACATACATATACATTTATGTACCAATAATTCAATGCATACATATGTATATGTATTTGTATGAATGTCTGTGTTTGTATGTTTATGCCTGCGCCTGTCTTCTTTGACTTTGTTTATGCGTGCGCATCTTACATTGCGTGGGTTTGACAGCTTTAAAAAATTAATTTTCGAATTGTCTTCCCCTTTTACTTATGCCGTACTCATGCATTCCCTATGCATGTACATATGTTTGCCAGTGTGTATACAGTTGCTGCATGCGTGTGTGTGGTCACAGCCCATTTGAATTTATGCCTCAGAAATGGAGCTCTCCACATACGACACCATTGTAATTGTTATTATTGTGAATGTTGTTGGTCTTGATTATGTTGTTGCTGTTGTGGCTGTTTGGGGCTATCGATGGTGGTCCACAACGTATAAATATAATAAATCGTTTTGGGAAAGAGACGATCGTTTTTATTTAAATCGGTTTCCTTAGTTTGAAACGTCTAATGTTCAATAACAACATCAACAACAACAACACAACAACTTCATTGAATTTTTTCGACTGAATGAAGATGGCTCTATGCCGTGTGTCTTTATTACCGTTTGCTTTCAAAAGGGTTTTAACAAGCCAACCCCGCACATAATAAATTCATATTATAGTGGAAATAATGAATGGCCGAGCTAAGCTTGAAGGCAGAACCGTCATAAATACATACATACATATGTACATATTCAAATTTATTGAATGTGAAAAAAGTTTGAATGCTTTTTTGTTGGCGATTCACACGATTTCCGGTTAACAATTCAATAATACAAAATAATCTCCCGACTAATCAAATCGTTACGAAGAATTGTTAATGAATCGTTTCGGGGAAGAAATCGTGTTAGTGCCGGTTCGTGCGTATATTCGGTTAGGGTGGTATTTGACTCTCAAAACCTTCAATTTACGGAATCAGTAAGAGAGTAATCCACACTCTACAGTATTATTATTAGCTCCTTTAATCTTTAATGCTTAGTGACTGATGCCGAGAGCGTACTGAAATTATGAAGGGAACACTTCTACAGCCTGCTGAATGGCAGTGAAAGCATAACACCAAGAGATGGTGAACCCGATTCCCCAAGCGATGATGATGGAATGGACATTCCATTGCCCGACCATGAAGAAGTTCGAATAGCAATTACCCGTTCGAAAAACAACAAAGCTGCGTGGGCCGCCGACCGAGTTATTCAAATACGGCGGCGAAGAACTGATAAGGAGCATGCATTAGTTTTTTACAGAATATGGTCGAACTAAAGCATGCCCGACGATTGGTATTTAAATGTGCTCTGCCCAATCCACAAAAAGAGATACCCCACAATCTTCGCCAACTAACATGGGATAAGCCTCCTCAACATCGCGTATAAGGTTCTATCCAGCGTACTGTTTGAAAGATTAAAGCCCAACGTCAACAAACTGATTGAATCATATCAGTGTGGCTTCAGTTCTGGAAAATCACCAACGGAAAGAGGATCGATACAAACCACCTCTTCGTCGATTTCAAAGCTGCTTTTGACAGCACGAAAAGTAGCTGCCTTTATCTGAATTTGGTATCACCGCAAAACCAATGCGGCTGTGTAAACTGACGTTGAGCAACACCAAAAACTCGGTCAGGATCGGGAACGACCTCTTCGAGCCATTCGATACCAATCGAGGTTTCAGACAAAGCGACTCCCTATTCTTCGACTTTTTCAATGTACTAATAGGAAAAATAATTCGAGCTGCAGATCTGAATAGAGAAGGTACAATCATCTACAAGAGTGTACAACTGCTGGTGTACGCCGATGACATCGATATCATTGGCCTCAACAACCGCGCCGTTAGTTCTGCTTTCTCCATGTTGAACAAAGAAGCGAAACAAATGGGTCTACAAGTGAACGAGGGCAAGACGAAATATCTCTTGCCATCAAACAAACAGTCGTCGCACTCGCGACTTGGCTCCCACATCACGGTTTACAGTCATAACTTCGAAGTCGTAGATAATTTTGTCTATCTTGAATAACTACAACAACGTCAGCCTCGAAATCCAACACAGAATAACCCTTGCCAAAAGGTGCTACTTCGGACTGAGTAGGCAATTGAGAAGTAAAGTCCTCTCTCGAACGAACGCAGACCAAGCTATACAAGTCACTCATCATTCCCGTTCTGCTATATTGTGCAGAACCATGACCGATGCCAACATCAGATGTGTCGGTGCTACGAGTTTTCGAGAGAAAGGTTCTGCGGAAGATTTATGGTCTTTTGCGCATTGACAATGGCGAATACCGCAGTCGATGAAACGATAAACTGCACGAGATATATGACGACATTTACATATGTATGTACATAGTTCAGCGAGTTTAGAGACAGCTCTGAGAGTATTCGACGCAGTATCCGCCGAGGGAAGCAGACGAAGAGAAAGCCCTCCACTCCGTTGGAAAGAACAGGTGGAGGGGGATCTGGCTACACTTGACATCTCCAATTGGCGCCAAACAGCGAAAAGAAAGAACGGCTGGCGCGCTGTCGTAAACAATTTCCCGATTTCTACGTGATGTATTAAAACTTAGTTCTCGAGGGGATGGCTTCTGCGCTGGGCTTGGGTAAAGCTTAACTCTATTGAAAAAATCATGTCAATACAATAAGGGAGACGCTTGGATAACATCTACGTTGCTATGGGCGTCAATTAAGAACAAAAATAAAACCATGTCTGATGAAGCGATAATGTTACATGAAGTAGTTTTGAGTTTATTTTGAAATCTTCCGCAGATCTAGTTGTAATTTGTTCCCCGTTTTTGTGCTTACTCGCACATTTTCACTGCAGGGTATTTTGAAATATCCTTGTGAACCATCTAATATGCATACCTACGGTACTACGGATACATAACAGTACAAACATATGTATGTCCGTCTTGCTGAACATAATAATATTTACGAGTATTATTTAAACTTCCACTTCAATGCAACGGCGTAGGTATGTGCACAAGTATGTCTCCGTGTGTCTCCATGGGTTTAACGCTGCGAATGTATCATCACATTTTGTCCATGTTTGTTTGTGACACACGCGACCACACACATGGCGACGCATTCGGCGCACTGTGAGTACCTCAATGGAATCGAGCCAGCAAGGCAGCCGCAAGAGGCGTGAGGAGAAGCCGACAGACGCGTAGTGCAGCTAAATGAAACGACCACCCGACTTTAAGAGCAGTGTGGCGACTGCTTTGAACAATAATAACAACAAACACGAGGGTGGTGCGATGAATACTTCACCTTAAAGAAAAAATGAAAATTTTACGAAAGTAGCGATTTATTTCTAAACATACATACATATACCCCTTTTAGTTCGATTTACTCGATCCAGCGAAGTTACAACTTCTTCAACCCGTCTGAAAAATATTATTTCTGGATATCAGTAAAGTGGGCATCCTTGGCGACGATAATCAACTACTTATTTGACGCTAATTTCTGCTCAGCGTACAAATCTGGAGTATACAGTGGTTACGGCAGGAGTTTGATATGTGTGATTCCTGGCGAGGGCGGAAGTGTTAGCAGGTGAGTTGGAAGAACATTTTTTTTCTTTGACATTAATGCAGTTTAGTAGAGCCTTGAAAATAACAGCGAGTTCACTGTGTGAAGACTCTGTTTTGATTATTTCTTTGTCTCGCCATCAACCCAAATAAAACTGAGATGGTTTTATTTACCAGAATATAAGTATAAGATCCCGCTGGCACCGCTGTCGCAAATGGGAGACATTCATCCGCAAACGGCGGATACACTGAAATATCTAGGGCTCATCCTAGATAGGAAGCTTGCATGGAAGCCGAATATCGAAAAGAGAGCAAAAAGGCATCGATTGCCTTATACTGCTATAGAAGAGCCATTAGCAAAAGGTGGGGCCGAAAGTGGTCCTCTGGCTCTACGACACCATAGCCAATCCCATTGTGTTCTATGGTGTATTTTTGTGGTGGAGGACTTTAGAAAAAACCACACTTGCAGAGAAACTCGAGAGTGTTCACCGAGCGGTGCCCATCAGCATGTGTGGTACACTAAAGTCGATTCCAACCATGACACTTAATGTCATCTTGCACAAAGTGCCCGTAGACATCATCGGAAGGTTTATAGCTGCGAAAGCTGGTATCAGACTCAGAGAATCTGAGTTCTTAAAAGAACACGTGTCTGAACACTGGGATATCCTCACACACTTTGACTTCATACGGGTTCAGTTGGATCTTCTTCTCTGTCCATATACCGACGATAGAGTTGTGGGTGGTAAGAAGACGTTGGACGAGAGGAGCAGTGAGCTTCTTTATGGATGATTCAAAGTTTGGGGGGAAGGTTGTTAGAGGGGTTCACTGCCAGGAGCGCTCTCTCCAGTTTCAGACTTCCTGACTATTGCAGTGTCTTCCAAGCCGGGATTTCAGTCATTAAGGTAGCAGTAGATCTACAGCTCCGGATGGCAGCCTCCTTCACAAAAGTAACCATTGACTCAGAAAGCAAAGCGGCGATACTAGCCATGAACTCATTAACAGTGTGTTCAGGGCTGGTCGAGGAGTACCTAACCTCGCTATCAATAGCATCGAGTGGTTTTGTGATGACAGTGGTATGGTTGCCAGGTCATAGCGGAATCGCATGAAATTGCAATGCTTTTGAGCTATCAAGGAAAGGAGCGGGTCGGTGCTCCCATGTCCTCTTGTGTTCTACTATTAGATATGTAGCTGACCTCGACTGAACCTTGACCAACGCTGGGCCACCATCGGTACATGCGCTGTCGCAAAAGCCTCTTGGGCCAAGATCGATCGCATGAGATCTAGTGATTTATTTGTCTTCAGTAAGGCTAGCTTCTCTCTAGTTGTGGGGCTTTTAACAGCCCATTGTCTTATTGGCGTCCATGCTGTAAGGTTGGGAATCTTACCGGACGTCATCTGCATAAGCAGTATGAAAGAATTTAAGGTGGAAACAACTCAACACTTCCCTCTTTGACTATCTCGCGTTTGGGAGGTCAAGATTTAAATACTTGGGGGGCGCATACCCTCAGACATCCTACCGAACTGGCGGGTTTTTTAACTAAGCGTTTAGCTAATTTGTAAGTTCGAATACAGAAGTTCTTCTTTTCTATGGCTTCACAAAGTACTACATATAGCAATCCACTTGTGATCTTTGACAAGTCACCTAACGTAACCTAACCTACGCTGGAACAGCGACAAGCACTTCTATGAAGTGATGTCATGATTGCCCATTTTGTTCGCACTGAGCAACCACGACGCCCATTTCGCTTTCTCATGACCAATACTTCACGTTATGCCCGTTCTTTTGTGAACCCAACTGTCGCAGGTATCAGGCGCTGCTTCAATCGGCGGTCTATCAATGCAAGATCGTGAATTTTTATCACTTTATCTTATGTAGTAGCTGTAGTACACAGAGCCAGAGAAAGAAAACCGGGAGCCGAGGACAACATAAGTTGTGTGTCGTCTGATCCATCAATTGTTGGAGAAAAATGTCCTAAAAAATTGTTGCCGAACACCAGGGCGGCCTGAGACCTCTAGTTCCGAGAGAAATTATCACCGTTCCACCTCCTTCACTCTCTCTCTGTATCTGATAGTACTTATTGGACCCCCTGAACTCTAGTTCCAAGAGAAATTATTCCCGATCTCTCACCTCTCTCTGTAACTGTTAGCACATATCGGACCGCTCTCGTATATCCATATGTGTGCATGTATACAATGGAAGGCACTGACGTTAACGTAACCATTGCCGTTGCCGTAAATCAGGAGGTAAGGAGGCGGCAAATTATTTCACTGACGCATGAATCAGCGTAAAAGCGATGTCAGTGCGGCAATAAAAACGACAATAACAATAACAATAATTCAATTAAAGCTGGTATGCACAACAACAATGCGAAATGCGTAAATTGCAAAACAATGCGGTGGCGGCAATGCACACAAGAAACAGCTAGGCCGTCATGTAAACATGCAGCGGAAAATATATTGCAAACCAACACATTTCAATATGCTTATAAAATACTTATAGCTGTTACTTGTAATGCTAATAATTTGCTGAAGTGCCTGCACGCGCAGGATGAGTCGGCAAAACAGCTGCTGCCCAGCAAGAAAAGCATTCGTAACAATATAGGCGCATACTCAAAGGCATACTTGAGCTTCGCGGCCAACACCGGCTGTCACCTTCGTTAAAGTAATCGCGCGATGAATTTACGATATTCGCCTGTCATTTGAATCAATTTGTGTGAGCACTCGCGCAATTTCCGCCCCACATTGAAGTGATTGAGGCAGCCGCAGCCGCAGCAGCAGCATTAGCAACAACAAACAGACCACAAATGCTCGGCGCGCCGTGTGTGGCCGCGTTGAGGGCGGTGAGACAGACCAACCGCAGCACGCGACTACAACACGAAATCGTCGAAAATAATAATAAACAATAAACAAGCAAACACCGGGTGCCGGTTGCCGTGTGCCGCCAATGTAGACCACACGCAAGCCACTCGGGCATGTAGAGGAAGTAAAATTAGTTGGCAGCAGCAGCAGCGACAGCAATCGTTGCCTTCGTCGCGCCAACCGTAGCTCACGGCCTCGGCAATCCTTTACTTTGCCCGCTTTTGATTGGCTGTCTTGGCCCCCTGCGCGCTGCTAGCCCCCCTCTGCTATTGCAAATGCGGTGAAATCTTATTGTTGCTGTTATTGTTGTTATTGCGATTGTTACTCTAGCCATTGCTGCGGCACTAAGCCTCAACCGCAACCACTGCTCCACTTACGTAGTTGTGCTTACTTTGTGTGTGTTTGCTTTTGTTGTTGTTGTTCTGGTTTTTGTTGCATGCTTTGTTTTATACACATGCTTTTGTGTTGTTGTATGGTTTTCTTGTTCTAGCGTTGTTATTATACAGTTGTTCACTTTGTTGCAGTGTTTTACTTTCAGCTTGACTGGCTACACAACAGTGTTGGTGACTTCGGCGCAGTCACGCAGTCATCAGCCGGGACTTTCGGTACAAACCACTCATTTTAGATAAAATAATATGACTAGTGCTGGGTCAGTGACCATTGCTATTTAGACGGCCATTTTGGGGTCTATTTGGATCTCTAGAAATTTGCTCTCATTTAAAACTGTTTATTAAGAAAAGAATTATGCTGTATCAGAGAGAGAATGGTCCCATTTTTGTATAGCCTAAATATGGACCCAGTGGAATCGGAGATCCTGTGATCATGACGAGCTGAGTTAACTTAGCAGTGTTCATCTGTCCATCTGTATATATGCCAACCAGTCTCTCAGTTTTTAAGATATCGATCTGAAGTTTGCATAAGTCTCTTACTCCCCAAGACCCGAAACCGCCAATATGGAAACACTATAGTATATAGCTGCTATGCAAACTGACCGATCAAGATCAATATAAAGATATTTTTATGGACCACGATGTTTGTAACTCCCAGTGGAATGGGAGACCCTATGATCTTGATGAGCTGAGTCGATTTAGTTATGTTTGTCTGTCTGTCAGTCCGTCTGTATGGTATATCGACGAACTACTTTCTTAGTTTTTGAGATATCGATCTGTAATTTTGCGTACGTCTTTTTCTTCCCAAGAGACGAAACCGCCAATACTCGTACGGAACTACTAAAGCATATAGCTGCCATGCAAACTGGCCGACCAAGATAAAGATCTTTTTGTACACTTTATATTATATAAAATACTTCTGCAAAGGGTATTCTAATTTCGGTGTAGTCGAAGTTAATGAAAATTTTGAAAATTTAAACCTTTTTGTTTTGCAAAGCTCGAAAATCTACTAGAGAGTTAGTAGAGCCTCTAAATGTCATTAAGTTTAGGACCCAAACGAATCACTTCCACAAATTTATGTTACAGATTTGGGTATAAAATGCGCCAACTCCCAACTCATATCAAAATAAGTGAACTTTTGTCAAAGCGACCTCGAAAAGAACTATAAAAAGAGATTATTACCAAAAAAACACCGAAACAAATTGCGTGGCTCAGCGAATTTAATCGTAAGATTCGCTTTTATATGACTTTTTTCCATTTCCGGAGGCTATAAAAACGTACCAGAGGAGCTGTCGATTGAGGTCATATAAAATCGCTGATAAAACTGTAACTTATTCCGTGCAGTCTCTAGAGTTTGGATCAAAAATGTTTGGATGATTAATAATTATGATCATCGTATCATTTTCGGTACACTCAACATTTTATACCAGTATTAATAGACCTACCAGTAGCACAAAGCCTTCAAAGGCGTTCGAGAGATCGTTGAAGACATACCTCGTTCTGCACGACCTTCGACCACTTCAACTGATGAAAATATAAAAAGTGAAGGATATGATGTTTGAAAATCGCTAGGCAAGTGTTAGAGAGATAGCAAGAGCGCTCGCCATCTCCCGTTAGTCCGTTCGTATGGTACATATTTTGGGTATAAAACTCGTTCTTGCTCTAGTCATCCCGATAAAATTTAATTTTTTCAAAAAGAGTACCGTAAACAACTAAAAAAATCAAGTTTCAGCTCCCTGTAGTCCATTTTTGCGAACAAGAGAGAAAATTCTTCAGTTATTGTGACATTTTTAGACCTACCAAGACTGTGCCGATAAATTCCCTTTGAGAGTAATACCTTAAATACCCACTTGTTTATGCAAGTTCTCATAGATTTAGCGAGGCATTTTCAAAAAGAGTAATTATATGATTAAGTCCTTTAAAATTTTATATTTAATACACGACAATTAACCCTAAGGACCATTTTTTCATTGTCTGGTCAGTTAAGTTTAGGTTAAGCTTACCAAAAGAAGTAGAATTGGTTAACTTAACGAGCCATTGAGAAAACGGCTATATTAAACTTAATTCTACTTAAACATCAACTTTTAATCGCTTTACGGTACATTTCATACAAATTGGTTAGTGATCCAACGATACTCAAGGGAATTTTGTCCAACACTGGCACACAAAGCTGTGGCAAATACGTTATTATGCTGTGCCGTCGACCGCGTCGCCGCTCTGCTGCCTGCGTCTGCGTGTGTGGTCTTTAATTCGCCTTTTGGGTGGTCTCATCCAAATTCGGTCGACGTCGTGTGTGGCCTGGGTGTACCGAACGTCCACATGTACATATACATATATATGTATGTATTTATATGTATGAATTTATTTATATTATCGGCATGTGTGGTCCACACCACGTCATGTGTGTGGTCCAAGCATCAACATCAATAGCGTACTTATTGTTATAGCTGCTGCTGCGTGCATCATACACCTTCTGGCGCTTCGTTGTTTTTCGCATAAAACTGTTGCTATTTTACCCCCTCGACTATAATTTATTGTTCTCCCATACAGACGTTTTGGTTTTTATTATTATTTCAATTTGCAATTGCGGTAATAAAAAACCGGTGGCCACTTAAGTAAATTCATTCATGCGGGTATACACTACATGTGGATATACATATATGTATGTGTGTATGCAAATTTCAATTGTGTGTTGGTGTGAGTATGTGCTTTTTAAAAGTCCATTTAGAATTTCTCAAGTGCCCATAAGTATTTTATTGTAATGTTAAATACATTTTTGTACACAGTCAGCGGGTCATAAACTGTTTATATACATACATACATACATATGTACATATAGCCTTGCTTTTTAGAGCTCCATTACATGTGTATGTATGTCTCATATGGCCTTACTATTGGTCTCTACAACTTTACACCACCACTGAGTGATCCGTAGATACTATATAAATGAGAGTAATCCACTTGGATTGTTTGCAAAAAGGAATAAGAGGGATGTATAAATATCTTCAAGTTGCCCATAGAGTCCATAGAGAATCATGTCATCTAGTGTTTACGTCTTATAAGCGGACTTTCCGACTGGTTTGGACCTATGTTTGTGGAAGGCTTGTTGGAATGATACGTTTACTGAGTCGATATCGTTTCGAAGTAACTGAAGTACGGTACTCCGCTAGGGCTATACCTTAGTCGGGTCTACGTAACCGGAACGGACCCGGATTTTTATCCGGCCAAGGACTGTCAACGGCAGAATTCTGACGCTACAACAACAATCCGTTTCCACGACAGTCAAGTCTACGTAACAACAACGGAAAAAGTGCTGTATTTTTATCCGCTTAAAGTCTCTACTCACAGAATATAACTGCCGCTACAACAACACCGGTACAACAAAAAAAGTGCTGTAGTTTCTTCATCTACAACAACAAGTCTCTAGCATTTATGTATATAACATTGGCCGGATTTTTATCTTAGTACAAATTGCCGGTTCTGCCGCTGGGAGCAAAACTCCAAAACAAAAGTACTAATTGACTGCATAGCAGTCTGCAGACGCAAGATACAGGCCCTGGGAGCCATGTTTCCAAATAGGAATCACATCGCCTCGCTAGCACCTAGCGGAATATTGAACTTTATCACTTTGCTGGAGCTAGGTGAGTCTTTTTGATTTAGGAGAGGGCACAGTACACCTAAGGTCGCGATGCAATCCTCGTCTATTTATCCGGGCAGTCGTTTGAACCGAACATACAAGCCATATGTAGCTATTTTTTTGTCGCTCTCAGAAAGATTACCTTCTTGCGGTTTGAGGCTATTGTGCGAATCATACCTTGGTAGTAATCTCGGCCGTGTGTGAAGTGTAGGAGCGCCGACTGTCAAAGGTAATATGGAGTATTTATGGAAATCAAGGTGAAAAAGATAGGCTCCTAGAAGTGAGGAAATTGAAAAGACCGGAGAGCTTGTTTGATTGACTTTCAAGATATTTGTGAACACTTTCGGTACCCGAAGGCAATATCTGTATATCATTTCAGGTAATTGAAGGAATTGTGTCTCCATACATAGACGAAAGTGGGGAGAGGACACAGCCCTATGGAACCCAATTGATACATATCAACTTCGACGATTGATAGATACTTATGTGCCGATATAATGGATTTCTCTTTGATAACGCCAGAACATAGAATGATAGGCAATAAAATGCAGTCTTTCAGTCTTGTAAGGTCTGCGAGATAGTTTGAGAAACGTCTCTCTCTTATTAAAGTCCGTCGGCTAGCCTAAGCCGAGGTATTCTTCAATTGCATAAAAAGCCTGAAGTTCTCAAAGTAAAGCTAGTCTTTGCAAAGTCTGACATCGATCCATTGGAAGCACCAAACTCAAGGCGCCTTTAGGCTCAAAAAAAAAGGAAATACGGTGATAATACTCCAAATATGTGTCCTGATGCTGTTAAGTCCGGCTTATATGGTACCGAACTAGAAATGAACTCTCGAAGTTTGAAATTTTATGGAAATTTCATTAAAGATAAAGTAATAAGAAAAATTATTTCATACTATTTAACATTTTAAACAATTAAAATCAATTAAAGAATATATATGTATATACAAAAAATTAAAACTATAATTAAAAGTATTAAATATTAATCCACTTGTAAAAACTGGAATGGCAATACTGTTTGTGGACATTGTATTGTTGTCATTTTTCTATTGCTCTATTGACATTTGATAGCAGCCTTTTGACAATTAGTTGTCGAATGCAATTTTCATATTTCTTTTAAGAACTGTTTTCATTTAGCCACACGGGCGAAGTAAATTGCTAAGCTGTAAGGAACTGCAAGCTTTCCAAAATGCCACCAAAAAAAGCACCAGCGGCAAGCAAAAAAACTGAACAAAAGAAGAAAGAGAAGATCATTGAGGTAAGATGTCTATTGAGTTATATACTAAAGGAATGTCAAAGTAGACCTAACCTAACTTTTTATTGCTGATGTCGATTCGTGTCCGCCGCAAACTAACAAATACATTCAACTAAATACAGGATAAGACTTTTGGCTTGAAGAATAAAAAGGGTTCCAAACAACAAAAATTCATACAGCAAGTACAGAAACAAGTGCAGTCGGGTGGTCAACACCCACGTACCGATGGCGACAAGCGAAAGGAGGATAAGGAGAAAAAACTGCAAGAACAACGTGAATTGGCCTTGATTTTCCGACCGGTGCAAGGACAAAAGGTTGAAAAGGGTACCGATCCGAAATCAGTAGTATGTGCGTTCTTCAAACAGGGTAGTTGCACAAAAGGCGATAAATGCAAATTCTCACACGACTTGTCCATTGAGCAGAAGGTGAATTTGTTTGTAATCTGAGCTATTGTTTGAGCTTAAATTTATTTGTTTCTGTATAGACCGAAAAGCGTTCAATGTACGTTGATATGCGCGATGATGATCCCGATGACAACATGGCCAATTGGGATGATGCCAAATTGAAGGAAGTGGTGGATAAGAAGCACTCCAATGAAAAGAAAAGGCCAACAACTGATATTGTAAGAAATTATATTTATCTTTTCTTCGACTTACTATTTATTTAAAATATAATTTTCCAGATCTGCAAATATTTCTTGGAGGCAGTGGAAAAATCCAAATACGGTTGGTTCTGGGAATGTCCCAACGGTGAGAAATGTATTTACCGTCACGCATTACCGCAAGGTTATGTGCTAAAGAAAGATAAAAAGAATATTGACAAACCCAGCGAGATTTCATTGGTTGACCTTATCGAAAGGGAGCGTGCCGCATTGGGTTCAAATCAAACACGCGTAACGCTGGAAACGTTTTTGGCTTGGAAGAAACGCAAAATTCAGGAAAAGAAAGATAAAATGGCTGCTGAGGAGGAGAAGAAGAAGAATGACTTCAGCAAAGGCAAACAATTCGGTATTTCAGGTAGAGAAATGTTCAGCTTCAACCCAGATTTGGTCGATGACGGCCCAATGGAGGATGGTGATGCTGCATTCGATAATTATGAGCGTTCGGACGATGAAGACGCTGTCGAATTTAAAGAATTGGATTTAACGGCGCTTTCGCTGGCAGCACAGGAAGCGGATGGTTCGGGTACAGTAGCATCAGAGTCACGGCTGCAGGAACAATCCGATGCGGCGGCAAAACAGTCGGCTGAAGAGGAAGCAGCAGCTGCACCGAACGATGATAATAGCACACCTGCCAATGATGCGGCACCCATAAACAAAGAACTGTTTATGGGTCTCGTAGATGAACTGGAAGATTTAGATATCGAAGATGGTGACGATGATGATGATGACTAATGCCAGTAAAGAAATTTTGTTGTATCTATACAGAATGGTGAAAACAATATTAAAACCAAGGAATATCATGGAATTCGTAACATTTTCAAACGTACTCCACTAATTATTATAGCAGAGGAATGCGAGATTTTATTAGAAATTCTACTTTCAAATGACATCATAATTAATTCGAAATTTGTTTGTGTTATCCGTGAAACAAAACATAAAATACTACAAGCACAATGGTTGTAAGACAATAATTGTGTACGATAAAATGAAAAATCCGTCGAGCGACTACCAGAATGAGGCTGGTAGCATCCCTTGTGGCTCAGGAATCTGTTGCTGATTCAAGTAATTCATAAAGAGCATTTCCAAGCGCGTGCGCGGACCACCTTCATCCACTTGCGCTAGTTTTGCGAAATAATCGCGTTGTATGTGTAAAAGTAGCTTCGTAAATTGTCTGCCATAAGCACGACACATCGAAAAACCTAGTGTCTGTAGCATTTCTAATATTAATGTAGCACTAATGTCGGGCAGTGGTTCAAGACTACTAAAGTCGACCAGCCAACGCCAAGCGTGCTCCAACCCAAATGGGTGTTCGGGGCCTTCAGCCCGTCGTCCATTTGTTATCATGACAGCGGCATATAAACGTGTTATACCCGCCTGACGTTTCAGATCGTTATACTCTTCCACCGATTTGCCACGTAAGGGCACTAAAAACGGTGACTCCTTAAATATGTAAGCTAAGAAAAGTTTTCCAAAATCTGGTATAAGCTTCCATAGTGAAACCACAACTGATGCGACTGGGAAAGCGGCTTGTGGATTGCTGGAAATTGCTGTTTCGCCCTGATTAACAAACCGTTTCGCTGTTAGTAGTAGACAATAGTTGCGTCCCAAGGGATGATCGTTGGCACTAACTTGCCCATCTGCAGTGGAGAGCGGTTGTCCATTGAGAAAGTTAAATATCCGTTCAAATTTATCCTATTGAGTTGTAAAAAGCATTATTACAAAGGTGATATTGCAGTACTTGCCAGAAACTAACCTGCAAATGCTGTGGGCTGACTGCGGAGATGGCATTTAACGGTATATTAATGGCTTTTTGGCAGGCGAAACGATATTTTTTCATACTCTCATCAGTCTGTAGTGGTTTCACGCTATCAACCTTTTGTTGATAGAAACCGTGAATCTCCTGATAGAAAGCCAACGCTGCTGTTGATTCCTGAGCACTCGTTGCTGTTGCAGTTTGGCCCACTTGCTCTGACTGCACTGTTTGTTGTGCTACATACTGTGTTGGCTGTTGTGGTTGCATTGTTTGTTGCGACGTCATGGTTTGTTGTGCTTCCACTGTTTGTTGTGCCACAACACTCTGTTGTAAGTCTACTGCTTGAGCGCCCGCTTGGGCTTGTTCTGCATTGGGTGGTGGTGTTGCTGCTACTGCTTCAGCTGGTACTTCAGTGGTTTGTGACAATGCCAATACGGCAGCCACCGCTTCTTCCTCTGCCGCTTTGCGCTGCTCTTCTAGTTGAGCTTGCTCTTGTTGCTTCAGCAACGCATCCAGGTCGTCATGTATTGTACTATGCAAATCATCCATCTTATTGCATAGGCTATCGGCAAGTTTCAGCTCCGCCGCACCGCATTCGTCTGTTTTTATTTTACTAGTGAGCTGATCAAATAATTCGACTAATTCTTTCAACTGGCGGTTATAATCATTACACGGCAGCAACGATTGCTTATCGATGGATATAAGCGCCTTGGCAACTGCTTCATATTTAGTGCGAAACACGCCGTGATACTTTGCAACACATTGAAATGAGAAGAGTTGAAGTTGACGTTTGGCATTTAGGCGCATAGCATCCATTTCGCGTTCGTCTTCCTGCAGTTCGAGCGCTGTCTGTTTTTCAGCCTTTTGTATGATCTGTGCATCTGTGCGTTGCCTCTCCGCGATTAAGTCTTGCACCAGCTTGGTTTGCTGCTCGCGCTGACGCAGTGCATTGTCACGTAATACTACCAATTGCTTTTCCCGCATTTCAAGCATTTGCTGACGCACTTGCTTTTTGCGTTTCTCCTCTGCGTCGCGCAGGAACATTGTAGCGCTGACAAGTTCATAGTCCAATGACTTCAATTTGAAACAAATTAGAGCGATTTAGCATTTTTAAACTTGTTACTTACTGTGGATGGTTTTAATACGGGTATTATTAGCTTAGATGAACTTTCGTTTCTCTGCGGCGTTTTTTGTTTCTGTGGTGTAATTTTTTTAGGTGTACTCGATGCGAGGTTCGCTTTCTCATTTTGCAAATCTGGTAAATCTGGCCCAATTGTGCGCTCTTTAACCAAGGATGAAATTTCAATTGCATGCTGGAACGTTATTTCATGTGGCTTCATAATATCGCCTAATTCAATAATCTCGATCTCCACACCCTTATATTAAAAAAAAAAAACAATAATAAATAATTTTGTTTTATGCATGAGTAATGGTTCTTTGACAATTATTTCACTTACCGCTTCACCCATTATAAACGATAGAGATCTGCAACTTTTTCCTTAAGATTTGTAATTACATATAATAAAAATTTAACAATCGGTAAACAAAACTGAACCAAACTGTGCAGCTGTTTTGGCGCATAAATGTTGATGAAAAGTGGAACTGAATGGTATTTTGAAACATAGAGTGGTGCATGTCAGAAAAATAACAACAGTAAATTTGCTTTCGATCGAACAGCTGATTAACAAAACAAACAAATTGACAAAACAAAAGAAAAATTTCTTTTTGTTGTTGATTTTTTAATGCATATGGTAATCATAATTTGAATATTTTAATGATATTTTGATTTTTTATTTATACCTGTACCACTTCATTAACAGCCATGAGTAATACTTACACTATACACATATTAATGTATGTATGCTTAAAATATAAAATCTATTTTAAAAGAATTTGATGCCGAAACTATCGTCCAACTGCACCACTTCACACTTGCCTTTATTTTCCAATGTACGAAACGCATTTAGTAGCACAGCCTCATCTACACCATGAAATTCTGTTCCCTCTGAGTTCTCACCTGACGCAATCTCATACAATGTACAAATCGTATTCAATTGTCCTGTCTGTTGTATCCAATCGTAAACCATATTCGCATACTCTTCCAGTGTATAGCTATATACTTGCCACTCTATACGTCGTTTGTCCAATGGCGCTGCATGCCCAGTACGTTGCAGTTGCTCCAATATCACTGTTATTGTTTCAGGCGATAAACGTCGTTTAATGACGTCATTGTTAAAAAGTGGGAATGTATTTTCATTAATGTTCACTTGAAATTTGTTTAAATATTTGAGGTAGCGCAAGAAAAGATCGGACCACACTTTAATTTGCTGATTACGTGTTTCTTCATGTGGTTGTAAGCTGTGCAGGAAAAGAAATGCTGAGCATAGTAATAGCTTTTTATGTGGTTCTTAATAAACTTACGTGAAAAATGGTGGAAATGTATATTCCCATGGCCATTCAAATTCCGTCATCATGCAAATATGTAATGTTTACAATAAATGCAGGTAAAAAATGAACTTTTGTTTTCAATTTTTAGCAAAGTGACTAACCTATGAGATATGACGTCTACAAAATGTACAGGGTGTCAGCAATATCAATGTTATACTAATGTGGTGTTCACAACATACTAGTAAAGCGTTATCGCATATAAATTTTGTAAAATCGATAGTTAACATTTAAGCACCTCGAAATACAATTTGTGCATTGTTTATGTTAACATCGTAACTATTTCCGATAAATAACTAACATTTAATAGGTGGTTTACTAAATTCGGTCGTAAATGTTGCTATATCCGATGATTTCGAAATCAGAAGTGTTATGCCGTAATAATTATCGATAACGCTTATGTGAGTAACAAACAAATTTTGTTGTTGTTGTAGCTGCAGTTAATATTCCTGTAATAATTTCGGGGAACGGTGCGGGGTTGACAGGCATTGGCCGGCTAAAATTCGGACCCGTTCCGACCGCATTGACGGGGAAACAATTTTGGTCACTCTATTCCGTTTACGTTATAAATAAAACACAAACACTTATTACATTAAAATGATTTTAGTATATTTAAATATACACATTTTTACTTATTTTTTTTTTAGAAAAAAATGCTTTAACATTTCTTGCTATATAATTTTTCTTCTTGCAATTTTCATTTTGTGTCTTTGTATTGTGTTTTTGTTGCGAATTCCTTCGATAAATATTTTCTTTCTTCAATATATTTTCTTATAGACTTTTTAATATACAAAATGGGTCCGACCAGATTTTAACCTTTACGACGTCACGCCTTCCAACCTTCAACTGCGTGAAAATATTAGCGAATTTTAAAACACACACTTTCAGCGACATAAACATGATCGATACATACTCTTTTGTTTTTTTTTTTTTTGTTTGGATTTTTATTTTCTTATATATATGTATATATACGTATATATGTGTATATATAGATTTATTTATTCATTTAATATTTATAAATGTACGCGCGAAACTTACTGCTATTTTACATATACATTTAAAGTTTTTTTTTCACGATTCCTTTCATATTTCAGCATTTGCTCTGCGCCTTCTATACGACGTTTGTGGCAACAACACAATACTAAACTTTTTATTATTTACTATTTTTTAGTGTATATATTTCTCAGTTAAACATTATTTACTCATCAATTTGTTTTACATACAATATATTTCAAATATACAAGTTACATAGAGCTATGGCAGCGTGTACACATATAAAACAAAATTAAAAAAACGTTATAATATGCAAAAACTAAACAAAAGCAATACTATGTTATTAATATACATACATACAGTGAAATTATTTGCAATACAAAATAAAAAATCAAATTCAGCCATATATAATATTTATAGTTACAAAATTATCGCAACGCATTTTTGCTGCTTTTATAGCAGCATTTAAAAAAAAAATAACAAAAATAAAAACAAAATTGCATTGCGTTTCCTTTTAGACTTACAATGTAATAAATGCCTATATCTGCTTTATTACTATTAATTTTTAGTACAATATTTATAAATGTATGCATAGTACTCAATTTTATTGCATGTATATACATATGTATATATGCAAGTATATAAATTACACAATTTGTGTGCGCAAGTATTTTTATATGCTACAAATATGCTATAATTTTAATACAATCCTTCGTGTTTTATTTTTTTTTTCGCCAAAATCACACATAACTACGCCTAAATGCTTACGCGTTTAATTTTTTGTTTTTATTTTTCAAACGTTCATGCTACTCTTTCGTCATTACTAAATACAAATTACTTGCGTTTATTGTTATTTAAAGTGTTGCATTTAATTTATTAGTTTACTTTTTGCTTTTGTTTTGCTGATTTTTGGTGCGCAGCGATTTGTAAATTACAACAACACATAGAAAATGTATACGAGTGTCCTACATGCAGATTGTTTCATTGTCGCGAACTATTTCGGGTTGCATATAAACCGTTGCTTTAGTTTTTGCTTTTAACCATTACTTAATACTCAACACTTTTCATAAAAGTTTTCATTTATTTTCTCTAGAGGCTGATTTATATTTTTTATACACTTTAAAACACTACAATTTTTTAGTTTGCCTATTTTTCTTTTTTTTTTATATTTGTTTGAAAGATTTAGTTGGTGCGATTTTGTAATTTAAGTTGCTGTTGTTATTGTTGGACCACAATTTGCTGTTATGTTTCTATATATGTATATTGTATCCTAGCAAAGGGACACAATTTCAATTTTCTTCTATGCATTAAATTTTTTCCTGCAACTAATGCGCCTCGCCGTGAAAATACACAATTAACAACAACATAGGTTAGTGCATGCGTTTGTTGTGGCCGCACAACTACACACACAATAATTATTTGAACATTTATTTGCCTTCTCATTCTCATAGGTCAGTAGCTACACTAATGTACAACAACTTTAGTTCGACAGGATTCGAGTGGAGGTATTCGATAGCGTTTTTAGTTATTTACTTATTTATTTTGTTTGAAGTTTAAAGGACCTTTGCTTTTTTTGTATTTTTTTAGCAATTATGTAAGTAGGTTTTAACGGATTTTGAAAGTTTGGTAGACTGAAAATTTATTGATTGTGAAGTGTAGGATTCTCAATTAGTTTTGAAAACGACTTTTGGAGTTTAGTTTTTAGTTACGACGCCAAATTCGCAAAAATTTGACAATTTCAATTAATTAACATATTTATGCGCTTATTTATAATTACAGTAGAAGCGTTAGTTTTTAGTTGCACTTAAAGACTATGTTGATCGCATTTAAATTATTATTTTTTTTACAATTTAAAGAGATTTAGGAAATAAACGAAATAAGTTTTAAGAAAATTTGACAAATTAGGCAGTCATTGAAAACGGTAGGAGTTTTAAAATAGCGCAAAGTTGTATATGTTGTTTTTTAAATAAATGTTGAAAAAATAATTAAAAATAATAAATCTTCATGTCAACCAAAGAAATCAAAACAAACGCAGAAAATGTATACAAATAAAATAACAGGGTGATTACGGGAAAATTTTATAAACTTTAGCATGACAGTTGAACAAAAAATTGCAGGTTGTAAATCTTAAGCATATTTTAAAGCAAACGAAGTTAATTTTTGAACGCAAAAAATGTTAAATTATTTTAATTTTTAAATTTGCTTAGAAAAAAAATTCAGTCAAACTATAAATATAGAGAGCAAAGCGAAATATACTCAAAAATATAAAATTTAGTTTAGAAAATTAAATAAAACGTATTCCCTTTAAAAATGTAAAAGCTAAAATTAAACAAAAATCCACCGTTTAAAAATCTTAAAGTCAAACAAAACAAAAATAAAATTTAACCTCCACTATTATCTGCGTTAAACGACGTATACTTGCAAGAAGCGTGCCCTAACAAACAAAAAAAAATTGCTACTTAATAGTTGCTTAAAGCTTTAAAGGTAACAACAAAAAGTTTCATACTTTTTACAACTGCAAAACTCAATGGCTTGGTTTTCTTGAGTGTGTGTGTGTGTTTCGCGCAGCTGTGCTGGGAATCGTATGGTGTGCAGTAGGAGTTTTATAGTTTCTCATTGTCATATACATACATACATTTATAATATACCTTTTGTTTTTAATTACTTTTAACATTTCATAATTTATTATTATTAGTTTCCTTACTTCAACCGACGCTTAACACGTATGACATACACACATACATACACGATTAGTAAATGCCTATAAACCGAGCTATGATTTCAGCCGAAAAAACAAAAGCTAAACACTAATGTCTTACGCTCTTATAGCCTGTTTTTTGCCATACGCTATGCAGTTAAGCTTATATATATTTATAATTACACTACCTCACCTATGTGTGGGTTGGTTGAGATGCGCATGCACTTCATTTGGGTAACGGTTCGAGATAACAACGTACCGTATTATTCTCATCCAGCATTGCAGAAATGTTCCGGCCAATTGGTTGTGTGTGCGACGATGACGGTGTTGTTGCTGTTAGTGTTGTTGGCGACACTTGTTGCCTCTTCGACAGCGGATATTGTTGCGCTGGCTGTTGATTTGCCGGCGGTAAAGGCGGACCTAGACCGCTTCCACCACCACCCGCAGCGCCGCTGCTATTATGAGTCGTCGTGAATAACTCATGCACACCTATTCGATTATTCGGTGAGATCTTTTTTATGGCGCGTATTGAGCTCGCGCCGCCACTGCCACCGCCGCTAATGCCAAAAACCGTCGCACCGCTTGACGCTGCCGCATTGTGGTGATCAAAGTATGCCGCCGCCGCTGCCGTTTTATCATTTAATGAGGCCTCGGCTTTCTTGCGTTGCCTTCTGTAGAAGGGAAAGAAAGAGATAGAGTGAATGACGTGAAACAGAAATAAGAAAGATAGGGGAGGAGAGAAATAAGAAGGGAAAGAGAAAAGAAGGCAGAGCAAAGAAAAGAGAGGGGGAAAGGAGAGGAAAGAGAGGGAAGAAGAAAGAGCGGAAAGGAGACGATAGAGAGAGAAAGGGGGAAAAGAGAGAGTGGAAGGAGAAAGAGAGAGAAAAAGGAGAAAAAGAGAGGGAAGAAGAGAAAGAGAGGGAAGAAGAGAGAGAGAGAGGGAATGAGAAAGAGAGTAATGAGAGAAAAAGAAAGAGAGAGTGGAAAGGAGAAAAAGACAGGAAATGAGAGAGAGATCGAGAGGAAAGGAAAAATAGGAGTGAGAGTAAAAGAGAAAAAGCAGTGAGAGAAAACAAGAGGGGAGAGCGAGAAGGAGACAAAAATTACAGTTATAGTCAAAAGACAAAATTAATACACGAAAAGTTTCAATACTTACTGAAACCGCCGCTGAAACTCTTCATCTTGCAAGGCAATCAGTCGCCGCATGCGTTCGTCACCCTGTGGCAGTCCGCGTCGCTGCGCGTTTTCTCCATCATCGTCGTCCTCCTCGCTGGACGCGCCGCTCTCCGCGTGACCATATCGACTGCCACTGTTGCCTACACCTGCGCCAACGACGCCATTTCGCGCCGCCTCATAATGATGCCTTTGACGCAGCTGTTGCCGACGCATAGCGCTACTACTAACACCGCCACGACCATTGTTCACTACCACATCATTGTCGCAATCGTTTACATCATCGTCATCATCATCATCATCGTCGTCGACATCGTCATTATCACGACCATACATATTCAAATCCATTTCGTAATGTTGTACATCGGAATTACGATTGCTGAGAATCTCCTCATAAACCGGCCCATCACCGCCCATTGAATTTTGATTGTAGTACTGTTCGCTGCCCGCGCGTCCGCTCGGGTCGTACTCCTCGTGGCTCAGATCACAGTTGGAATGCTTATTTCTATAGTAACGCTGTGTTGGCGTGTGTGCGACACCTATAAACTCTGGCGAGTGATGATGTGGATAATGGTAGGCGTGCGATGCGGGCGCTGGCGGTGGTGGCAATTGTGAGCTGGCGCGTCGTCCCAAATGCAACAAATGCGCATGCGCAGCGGCTGCTGGCTCCAATTGTTCCTCATCTGAGGACAATTGCTGTTGTTGTTGTTGTTGCTGTTGATGATGTGCTGCCAGCATCATGGCCGCTGATGCATGCCGCCGGTGTTGTTGTTGCTGCTGTTGATGTTGTTGTTGCTGATAGTAGGCAGCAGCACCGACCGCCTCATCGTAGTGCGGATATTGTTGCTGCTGCTGCTGCTGTTGTTGCTTCAGCGTGGTCTTCTTGTATGACGGATAGAAAAGTATTTGCTGCGACGCCGCTGTTGTGCGACTGTGCAATGAACCGCTCGGCGATTCACCGCCAATACCGCTGCCGCGCTTCTTCTTGCCATGCGGCTGATGCTTTTGCGTCCAGTAGAAGAACTCATGCGCCTGCTGGGGCGCAACCGCGTTACCGACGTAATCGCGCGGATGGGCCAGGCTCAATGCATTGTTGTTGCCGCCAACTGGATTACCCATTTGCTGCTTCCAACCATAGTAATCCGGCTGATGGTAGTACGCCTCTTGTGGTCCACCGGCCGCTCCAATCATTTGCTGCTTTTGACCACCGAAAATCAAATGCGTCGATCCAGCCGATGAGGTGGGTGAAGTGTGACCAGCGCTGGGCGTACGCAGCCCACCACTGCCGCCAACTGAGTGCACGGCATTCGCGCCACCGCGTTCCAGCACAATATGCCCTTGCATGGCATCAATAATGGAGTGGCCACCCTTGCCGTGCTGCAACGTCATATTGCCGCCGGCGCCCTTCACCGTATCCATATCGGCATCACTAGTTAACGACAGATTGCGCGCATCATTCAATTCACAATCTGATGATGCAATAATGGCATCCTCAGCGGCCGATATAATACCGCCGGTGTCATCTGATACCAAACCCTCGCCGCCGATTGGCAATTTGGACTTTTTCAATTGCACCGTGTTCGAGTTGCCACGATGTGTGCCGGAAAGTGTACCACCGCCGCTACCGTTGCCTGGACCGATACCACCGCCACTGCCGCTACCACTGCCAATACCGTTATTGCCGACGATGCCCGAGGAAATTGAGGTCTTCGAGCAGCGCAAACACTTTGGCAACCAAGAATTTTGCCGCACATATTTACGATATTCCCGACGAATCTGTAGGAAATTATAAAAAAAAAGTTAGAAAATAAGGATGTTTGAATAAGGTTAAGCGCTTGCGCAGCTTACCTTCTCATTTTGTATGCAATGAAACACGAAAATATACAATCCCATTAGTGTGTTGAAACTAATGAAAAGATAACCGCATACAACGGCCAAGTCGTCCTCCGCTTTGGCCAGGCGTAGATAATAATAGGCGGATATCCATACGGCGCTTAGTAGTAGTAGGAAAATGAAGGAGCAACGCATGTCGAAACTGTAAACAAAATTAAAAAAAAATGTTAAAAATAAGAAAAAACTTCAACGAAGCTATAAAGCTCTTCACAGATGCATTTCTTATAGCGTAAAAGAGTATAAAAGGATCATTATCTTGGTGTTGATAAGTCAGTGTGCTTTAACCGGTCCGATCTGAACAATATATTCGGAAATTGTACAATTACGATTTTACTTACCGCACATTGGCGAGTCGCGTATGCTCTTTATTTTTCAGCGTTGTGTGACTCTTGCGACACATAATGACCCATGACAAGAAGGTGTAACCCAAAGCACTCTAAAATATTACACAAATCCGCATTGAATACCATCGTTCCCAAGTAAAATTTATTTACACAAATATATACATTCGCACTTACCAGCAAAAATAGCAACACAGGTGCCACAAAACTCGAATAGAACAGCGTATTCGCCTCCATCAGCACACAAAAGTCATTTTGTGTGTAGGTATTTGGATTAATGACCAGTGAAATGGCCACAATTGTGAGGGATAAACCGTAGGAGAGTAAATAGTAACAATTCACTTTGGAAGTCTGATCAACTTCGAGTAACATGTCATCGGTGGTTAGTGTGGAATACGATTGGAATGCTGAGAAAAAATTGCGATGAATAGAAATTTTTTGAGAAATTTAGATAATTTAGAATTAGATAAAAGAAAACAAAAATTTGGAATAAAAAAATGGAATAACAAAATAAATAGTATAAAATAAATTTATAATAAATAAAAAAAAAATCAATTTAGATATTAAAAATAAAAATAATTTAGAAAAAAATTTAATGAAAATAAATTAAAATAATAAAATTTATTTAAAAAAATTAGAATTGAAAAAATTATAATTATAAAAACTAAAAATTGAAAAAATATAATATAAAAATCAGAATTAAAATAGAAAACATAATTAAAAATATTAAAAGTTAAATAAATTTTTTAATACAATAATGCGGAGTAAAAGCAAAATTTAGAATAA
Organism: Bactrocera neohumeralis; assembly: GCF_024586455.1. Classification (NCBI taxonomy): domain Eukaryota; kingdom Metazoa; phylum Arthropoda; class Insecta; order Diptera; family Tephritidae; genus Bactrocera; species Bactrocera neohumeralis. The sequence goes on from NC_065921.1 coordinate 78,178,258, forward strand.
AAACCAGAAATTAGAATAAAAAAGTTTCTTTTTAAAAACGTTCGAAATGAAGAAATTTATAAATAAAAAAATATTACAACTAAAAATAGAATTGCAAAAAAAATCTAATAAGACAGAATAGAACAAACAAATTAAAATCAAAAAAAAATTTATATAATTAAAAAAAATTATAAAATTAAAAAATAAATTATAAAATGAAAAAAAAATAATAAAATTAAAAAATAATAATAAAATAAAAAATAAATAATAAAGTTTAAATTAAAAAAAAAAAATTAAATAAAAAAGTTTTAATAAAAAAAATATTAGAAATAAAAAAAATTGAATTAATAATTAAGGAGGGCTAAGTTCGGCGATAACCGAACACTTTATACTCTTGGGTATACTCTTGGATTAAAGCCAGCTTCCTTCAAGTACATAAAGCTTCTTAGTCACATAGGATTTATTGCGAGTTTTCACACGATCTTATTCATTCTGCACCGTTATAATAAAAATATATGCGATATAAAGTCAGCCGGAAGTTCTAAAACCTTTATATTAGGTGCATATGTATATGGCGACTAAGGGAAATATTGACACTAACGACCCATTTGTAGCACACAGATATATTACTAACAGGAAAGAATTCTCTCTGAATTTCAATTATATATATCTCATACTGACCGATATTTTCGGTAAAAAGTCAACTAAAAGCACTGGGTCCACATATTCACTACCTAGGGACTTGAACAGTTTTGGTTCGATTTAATAAATTTTTAGTTATAACGTGGCACTAGGTTTGAAAAAATAGTATATTAAAAAAAAAAAAACAATTAAAAAATTAAAATTGCCAATAAAATGGTATTAAGAAATAAATTTAGATTAAAAAAATTAGAAAAACAAAAAATCAATGATTATAAATAAATAAACTAAGCAATAAAAATAGTTTAGTATTGGAAATTAAGGCTTGCCATCATAGTTTTTTTTATTTATGATATAATCTACTGTTTATTTTTTATTTTGAAAATTTCGCTCATATTTTTAGTTTTAACCTTGCTGTTACGGCCTTCGGAGTTCATAATTTTTTCCAATATTATGTATATTCACAACTATCATAGCATAAAAAATAAACTGCTCGACAAAATAAACGGTACTTATAAGAATATACTTTAAGTTATCAAAAAGAGTTCCTTGTGTATCAAATGAAATTAAAATAACGGATTTTCATAATTTTTTTTAATTACCAAAATCACTTACTGAACCTCAATTGAACACTGACGACTTAATAACTAGAAGAATCAAAAAAGGAATTATAAAACCTTAACTCACCTTCGAAACAGAACCACGCTATCGCCGATAATATCGAACAATGTAGGAAAACAGTAGTGAAACCACAAAGGATACTCGTCTCATTCTGCTCAATGCCAATTAGGAAAAGAATTTCAATGAAAAGTAGGCATATATAAATGCTGCGATAGATGGAAGTGCGCGCAGACTGCAAAAAATATGAAAAAAGAATAGCGAAAATTTGGAAAAATTCTTTCAAAAAAGTTGAAAAGCAGTTTATGTCATTCAAGTGAAAATAAAAGATAGTTTGCTGTTGTTGTAGGTGGTGGTTTACAATTAACAGCAGTTGCGCTCAGCTTTTCGTCGTAGATAAAACAGTAATTTATAATGCAAGTAATTTGTAGAGTAATAATACAGTTATATAAGCACTAAGCAAATACTTTTCGAAATTATAAAAAAAAAGAAAAAGTTTCGAAATTGCAACAAAAAAATAATAGAAAATATTCTTCGAAATTACACTAAACAAAAAAATACAATTTTTGAAAGTTACAGAAACAAAAAATAAAATCGAAATTTTCTTCGAAGTTACCGAAATAAAAGTTTAATTCTTTTAAAAATTGCAAAAAAATCGAAATATTTTTTTTTAAGTTCCAAAAAAAATTTTGAATCCAAATTTTGCTTTCGAAATTACAAGAAAAGTTCGATTTTTTTTCGAAGTTAGAAGAGAAAGTTTAGAAAAAATATTTCGAAGGTAGAAAAAAACGAAATTGTTCAAAAATTAGAGAAAAAAAATTCGAAACTACAAAAAAAGTTTTTAGTTATTTTTTGAAAGCTATTTAAATTCACTTGGAATATTCGAAAGCGCACAAAAATTCGATTAGAATCGATTCTAATGTTAGACAAATAAACAAAATTGTTTCAAAATTACAGAGAATTAAATTCGAAATTTTTTTCGAAGCTAGTTAAGTTCAAATTTCCCCAAAAAAATAGAAAAAATATTTCAAAGTTAGAAAAAAAGAAATTGTTTAAAAGTTCGAAAAAAATTTTCGAAGTTACAAAAAAAGTTGTTTCTTGAGAAAAATTATTTTTATGTAACCTAATCTGTTTAAATTTAATTCGTACAGTCAATTCGTTACAAAAAATTAAATTCGAAATTTTTTCCGAAGTTAGTTAAGTTTAAGTTTCCAAAAAAAATTAGAAAAAAAATTCGAAACTACAAAAAAAGTTGTTTCTTGATGGAAAATTATTTTTTGAAAGCTATTTAAATTTACTTCGAATATTCGAAACCGCACAAAAATTCAAATAAGTTCAATTCTAATGTTAGAAAAATAAACAATTGTTTCAAAATTACAAAAAATTAAATTCGAAATTTTTTCGAAGTTAGTTAAGTTCAAATTTCCCAAAAAAAATATGGAAAAAATATTTCGAAGTTAGAAAAAAACGAAATTGTTTCAAAATTACAAAAAATTAAATTCGAAATTTTTTTCGAAATTACAAAAAAAGTTGTTATGTGACTGAAAATTATTTTTATGCAATTAAATTTTTTTTTTAATTTTACAAGTGACAGCTGACGCTTATAGTTTTTGTAATTTTCGTACGGTTAAATTTTAAGTTAGCAAAAATTCAAAAAATAAATATTAATAAAAATTGGTAACAAAATTTAAAAAAATTATGTATTAGCAAAAATTCGTTAAAAATTGTGAATATTAACTGTTGAACTGTTTTGTAAGTTTAATATTGTTCGAAAAAACGTCAAATATAAAAATGTGTTTTTGCCATAATTTTGAAACTTAAAAAAAAAAAATATTTAAATTTAAAAATTGTGAATATTAACTGTTGAACTGTTTGGTAAAGTGAAAATTGTTCGAAAAAATGTCAAATATAAAAATATGTGTTTTTGCCATAATTTTTTTGCAGCCATAATTTTGAAACTTAAATTTGACTTTTTAGAATACATATAAGTTTTTTTCTAATTTCGTGCTTAAATTTAAGTATTTCTTTTGTTTTATAACTGTATTAATAATTTTATAGTAAAGTGGTGGTGGTTTTTGGTATTTTTGGATATTATAGGATAGGTTGTAGACAAACAGCAAATGAGACGAATATTAAAGAACAAAAACTACACAATAATTACAACAAATTTAATTAAATTAATGAACACAATGACAAATGAACGAAAAAATTCAAGTTTTCAAATAGACAAAATGACATTTATTATTTTAATTATTATTTTGCATGAAATGTGATGTGATAAGACTTGAAATAAATGTCAAATTTAAATACATATATTTTAAGCTAACTTATATAAAAAATATATATAAACAAAAATTAACATAAAAATGGATATGCAGTCTAAAAGCTAAATTTACTAAAACGAAACAAAAAATGCTACATAAAACATACAAACTAAATAGCGCATAAAACTAAGAAATGTATGTTATGAAATTCTATAAGAATACACATATATTATAAGGCACTAAAATATAAAATTTACTTACGTCACTGCTAAAAAAAATTATACTTAATAGTATATCACATTTACTACTACAGTAATCAGTACAGATAACAATGAAATGCGTTTAAAATTAAATAAAAATAATTTAAAATTAAAATTAAATTTCTTTCAAACATGCTATGCAATGCTACTTAAGTAAATACGCTGTTTTTCAGTTTTTTCACATGCGACTAAACTAAGCTACACATATACTTACATATACATAACCTATAAACTACTTAAAATAAATTTTAGTTATTATACAGTAAACAAAGCATGTAAATTGCTTTAAATATTTCACCACCACCACCACTTATACTGTAAATCTTCCATATTGCCTTGCATTATAATATTATTTGTATTCGTATTCGCATCGCTCAAGCGATTGTTGGCGCCCACATTGTTGTTGCTGTTATTGCGATTGACATTCAAATTATTATTGCTGCCGGCATGTTGCAGCGCCGCCGCGATTGTGGCAGCGGCCGCCATCGCCGCCACCGATGTGGTGTTACTCATCGACGTCTCCATGCTGCCGTGATGCGGTGTCGTATGTGCCGTAGCCGTACTAACATGCATATGTGTGGATGTCGCCGGCTGATTGAGGTTATGTCCGTGCGGATTGTGATGATGCGGCGGTTGCAAGTTCAAGTTTAAATTCAAATTATTCATTTGTAAATTACGTTGATTGTGTTGGGCGACGACAACGGCAGCGGCAGCAGCAGCCACAACTTGTTGCTGTTGCTGCTGCTGTTGTTGTTGTGCCGCCGCCGCTTGCTGTTGCAAGTTGAAATTATTCGCATTCAAATTGTTGCGATTGGAATTGCGTATGGAATTGTGTTGTATGAAATTTGTGGGCGCCGTTGTGCCAAGATGACTACCCGCCGCCGCACCCATTATATTTGGAATGTGTTGTAAATTCAATTGTTGTTGTATATTTTGTATATTATTTGTGGGTGCCGGTTGGCCGCCCGACGCAGTTGCTGCTGTCGTAGAAGAAGTTGTGGTAATCGCGAGCGTTTCATGCGTCTGATCGCGTATATTATTTTGACGACGGCCACTGCGTTGACGCTGACTGCCGCCGCCGATTTGACTACCACCACCACCACGTCGATTACGTCGCCCGCTTACCTTTATGAAAACGCCATTGAATATCTTCAACGTGAGCAAGGCGATGACGACGAACACCAGGCAAATGGCGACACTTATGTAGATGAGTATGCGCATATTGCCATCGAAGACGCCGAACAGCGAATGATTGTGCTCGTCCATGACATCCATGAGTATGGCAAAGTTGGTGAGATGATTGCACATGCAAATGCTGTGCGTGCGATTTGTTGACTCCAAAGTGCAGCCATTCGCTGACCATGCGCTGTGTGAGGCAAATTAAGAGGTGAACAATAAATTTAAAATGTTATAATTTAATAAATTTAAAATGTTATTATATAATTTATGTTATAATGTAAGCGTGTGTGTACAAAAAATGTGACTTACTGATCAATATAGTTCCAAAAGACGCAAGTCGGATTGGTTACATTTTCGGTTTTGATGTGTCGCAAGACTAATTTGATCGGTTGTGAGAGCTGTATGTGTCGTCCTTTACCCAAACTCGCTGATATCACCTTACTATTGAGTATGCGTATGCGTTGTTGTTGTAAATCAGCGCTTGCGCCCGAATCGTTGCGCTCGCTGGCCAGCAACGCTGTGTTGCGTACTATTTTGAAACGTGTTGAGTAAAAAATTAAAGTTTAATGTTTTTTTATAGTAAAACTTACCATAACTGCGCGAACTTTTTGTGTCAAAGTGGTCGTAAGACGGTTTCAAGATCGACTCCAAACGATCGAAGGCGGCGAATACTATGCGCACAAGGCCGCCTTCGCTGTTTTCCACGAGCGCGGTGCGCGGCAACTCTATGCGGTCGTCACTGATTTGCCATTGCTCGAGGTCGGGGAACACTTCATTGCCCTGAATGTTCTTAGTCTCCAAAACACGCACAGACAACACTGAGAAGAAGTAAAAGAGAAAAATTAAATAACTATGGCTTGGAAAATAATTTCTTTGATTTCGTTAAAAACAAAAATAATTATATCAATAAAAATATTATTTTTTTTTGTAAATTATAATTAAATTTAAAATTTTTTTAATAATATTTTTTGGGATTATAGTTTAGTATACATATGTATATATGTATATATTTTTTGTTTGGAAAATATAATTTGATATTTTTTTGTAAATTATAATTTAAGTTTTCTAATTATAATTCAATTTGTTTAATTATAATAAAAACAAATATTAATAATGTAAATAATTATTAAATATTTTTTGGGGATTTTTTTTTTAATTATTATTTTATAAAATCCACAATTATTTTATAATTTCTTTCAATTATTTCAGAACAGTGACTCAAAATAATCTGTTTGGATTGGAAAATAATATTTTTGACTTCGTTAAAACCAAAAACAATTATATCGATAAAAATATTATTTTTTTTTGTAAATTATAATTAAATTTAAAATTTTTTTAATAATATATTTTTGAGATTATAATTTAATATATTTTTTTTCATTTTTTAATTATAATTTAAAAGTTTTTGTTTTGTAAATTATAATTGAATATTAATTTTGTGTACATCATATATACTAATTCATATGCATATTTTTTGTAAATTATAATTTAATTTTTTTTATCAGAAATTAATTATTTTTTTAGAACTTAATTATTTTATTTTTTGGATAATTAAAAAATAATAATAATTTGTATAATTATTAATATTTTTGTTTTTAAGTATTTTTAATTATAATTTCATTTTATTTTTAATTATAAATTTCCAAGAAAAAATTATTATTAAATATTTTTTTGGAAATTATAATTTATTATTTTTTTAACTACAATTAAATGTTTTTAATTATAATTGCATTTTTTTTTTTTGAAAATTATAATTTATTAGAATTTTTTGTAATTTCCTCCATCATTTCCTTTACTTACGTATATTCTTGACCTTCTGCACAATATTGCGTTCACGTATGATGGTGTCGGCTAAAAGAAATGCATTATACTCCAGTCCAGTCAGCAATGATGTGGCAACACGCATTTGATCTTCCTGATTCAGATCCATCCATGAGGACAATTGTGATTCATCGAGCAAATTTGAACCAGTCTTTACCACACCATGTAGCAATTCTAATATAATAGCCTCACGCTGGCGCTGATCTGGTAAGGTCTCTTTGTCGTGGAACATTTTCTCCGACATGGTTTGTATGATTTTCGTAGTTACAAGCATGTCACCACCATATAAGGTTTTGCTACTAGTCACCTATTAGCAAGTAATTAAATGTCAACACATAATTTTAGTACAAAAAATGTGCAAAGCTTTATACAAACCTCCGATAGATCGTTTGCTATCGATATAACAGATGATTCGCGTTGATTTACGCGCACCTCCAAGCTATTTAGCCACAGACTGCGGCATTGCGTAAGATCTGGCGTCATGGGATGCCAAGTGGGCTCGAAATTGCCGATGCGTTGACTTAATCTATCAGCGGCATTTTCACAGCTACTGTTGCCATTACTGCTGCTGCAATTAGTACGTGGTATTGCACGCAATGTGGTGGTTTCCGCTATGCCACCATCCTCATCTTTGTAGTTGACGCGCTTCATAAGTACACAACGCCATTTGGCAATGCCAGTTGCGCCACCTAATAAAACAATTTATATTTACATATAAACATAGGGTATATGTAGTTATTGCATAGTATATTACCTGGACAGGGCTGCACATTTACATCGCCCACGCGTGTTATATTCCAGAAGAGATTACGCGCATTTGTTGGCCCGCAGAACATATTCGATTCATCCTCGGCCACCGCACCCAAACCCATATTGAGGTTATTTATATTGTTTATGGTGCGTATACCATTACTGCCACCGCTACCTTCAGCGCCCATTACATTGTTATTGTTGTTGCCAGCAGCATGTTGTTGTGTGGCGGTACTCTGCTGTTGATTGCCACGATTTTGTGCGGTTTTAGCGGTGAGTATGGTGCCGTCATCTGTGCCGCTGCCACCAACACCACTCAGTATGCGCGTATTGGGTGTGGTGGTTGTGTTGGACGGACCCACATGTGATTTGGCTATGCGTAATCATGTGTTTCAACTTAAGCATATAAGAATTAAATGAATTTGCTTGACTTACTTTGATTTGTGCCCGGCGTACGCGTTGATAAATCATTTTTCGCCGTTGGTCGCGTATTGCTGGCAGTACTATCAGCCGCATTGACGCCTTCCACAGGCGTTGCTGCATGATGTCCCGTATGATGATGATGATGCAACGGCGGTGGTGGTGGTAAACCATCATGTCTGTTGGAATTCTTTATCACCGTTGTATTATAGTTACCTTTCAGACGGCCGCCTGGTAATGTGGGTTGCGGTGGACCTGGCGTTGGCGGCAGTGTATGCCATAGGCCACCTGCCGATGGAATGCCACCATTGGCAGGTAGTGGTAGGCGCCCTGGTCCTTGCGGTTGCAACGGCACACTTGGATTAATTAGTGTGCTGCCATTCGCAAGCAATGGTGGATTATTCGCTAACACCCATGGCGGACTGGGTCGATTGGTGGTGGTTGATGTTTGTGCCGCCGATATGCATTGGTAATGCGCCTCGAGATACTTGTGTGTACCAGGACAGGGATCGCCAAACATACTCGTCGTTGCAAGCACACTGCAACTTTGTTTGTGTGCGCATCTAAAACACAAAACGAAATGTAGAAAATAATGGGATGTCGTAATGCATGCCTATAATTGTGAAATGCTACTTACTTTGAATTCAAAACGGTCAAACTCTTTGGGAACATGCAGTTTACACTCCATTCGACATTGCCATGGTCATTGCATATCGTTATCGAGAAGCGTCCGTAATTCGCACGTATTAAGTTGATCAGGTCGCCTGGATCGCATTCTATTGTTAATTTCTTACCTTCACAGGCGTATGCAGTTTGGTATTTGGGCGCTATTAAAAGAGGAAATCATATAATTAATAAACAAAAAAAAATTGTTTAATTTTTAATTTTTGCAACAGAGCAAGAAATTTTTCGTACATAGACATATGAAATATACAATGTAATGAATTATATAATGTATTATATGCATTTTTATAAATATAGTAATTAAAAGGTTGTGTTAAATGTCGTTGTTGTAGTTGATTTGGTTTGGTTTAGATTGGTTGGATGATGTTGATCTGAAAATAGATTAAAAGCTATGCATGGCAAATGTATGATTTTATAAACATGTAACATTTAAATACATAAGTATACAAATAGCAATAATTTGTGAGCACAATCATGTTTTTAGCCTACGTTAGATACTTAGAATGCTTCCAGGCATGCCTGCCACATGATTTCTTAGCTTTGTTGCTTATGTTCATAAATACCAATGCCATCTGTAATAATGTTAAAACTCAGCGTACACCTCCAGACATATTGTGAACCAGTTCAAGATACATCGCCATGTTGATGAGTCACCATATGCTGCTTTCTTTCCGTCCGTTTTTTTCGCTCATGAAATGAAGTCATAGTTGAAGTGGAGATAAGTGCGGCTAGACTGTAAAAAAATGGACAAAATTAACAACATTTGAACAAATTTCTGTATATACATCAATTTTAGTTCTGCATGTCGCCGAATTCAATCAAACAATAACGAAATGGCGACTTTTAAGCAAATACTGATATAGGTTGTACCTACACATTCATGAACCACAAAACAAATAAAATGTATTGAAATACCATAAGCACTAATGTGGTGTGTGAGGATAAGTAAATACCAGAAGGTATTACTGGATTTCAATGGAATGCACTCACGTAGTCCGTGTTCAGCAACGCTTTGTGTTTCTTATTCGTAGCAGTTCGCTGCGACGTTTTTCGGCATTCGTGTTCTTTTTTCTTTCGTAGTACAGCACTTTTAGCGTTAAAGCACACAGTGAAAGGGAAAATCTCCATTCACAGCACATTCCAATTACGACCAAAGAGATAGCAATAAAGCAACGAGCACTTTTGCTGCAAGCATGAAAATAACCCGAACAACGAGCAGTTGTATGCATCGGCATTGACACAACACGAAATGTGCAACGTTCAACAATGCATTCTCAATGCAATGCTAAGTGTTCCAGTTCTTAATATTCCATGAGCTACATTTTTTATAACACACTATCCGTAAGTGCAGTCGACTTTTTTAAAGTATGTATAAAAAAAAATCACCGAAAAACTTTGATTTTGTAACACAATTTTAGTATTTAAAATCTATTCAGCTAATTTTTTCCTGTTTTTAATACACTTTTTAGCATTTATTTTACTAACAAAGGCCAACACAACCATCTGCTGCTGCACCACTTTACATTATAAATGTTATTTACAGCGGTTAGCAACATCATGCTGTTAAAATTGCGCTTCAATTTACAGCGCGGCTTGTATAAATAGCATTTTAACAGCGGCGCCCGACATTTTTCACTTGCCTACTGTTAAAAACTTTCCCCAGTCAATTGATGGCTCAAAGTTAAACAAAGAAAAATTCTTCAAATTTCACTTTTTTCGAAAAACCTTTGATGCAATCATCATCTATAGTTGCTGTTTACTATATTTATGCACATTTGACTATTTAAATGTAATTAAAATGACAAATAACACAAAAATATTCTGGAGCTACACACCTTTGATTTGACTACTTGTAAAAATTCTCTACACTAAATAAATGTCGAATGCAAAGCGAAAATGTTAATTGGGCGAACAAAATGGAATCAGAAAACTAGTGGATTTCAGAAAAACCAAATTGAGGGTTTGCGGAGACAATTTCAAGTCTCCAAAACTACTTAGATACGTAATTGCACATACATATAAATTAATATTAAATGAAATTAAATGCGTTATGTTCAAATATTAATTATTTTATTTCTATTTTAAATAAATTATGTATGTTTTGATTGACATTTCTGTAGAAATTTATGCTTGCGGCAAAGCAGTTTATCATAAAAAATCTAAATTAAAACGAATTAACTCAGTTCATCTTCCTTAATCAACGAACATGAAAACGACAGACGAGGCTCCAAATTAAGTGGATAAGTTTTGAAATACCCTCCAATAGAAACGAACTTAAGTCAACTTTCTTCTGCTATCGATATCCAATCGATAACTATTTATTCCCACAGGCTCGCTAAAAATTAAAATTTATTTGTAGTCAAGTGCTGTCTCTTCAGCATAATATTTATTTTTGAAGCATTCTGAGCTGTACCAATAGGAACTACTATCGACTAGCTGTTAAAGCATTTGCTCCCTCATATGGGTAAGAACAGCTGGTGCTTTTTCCTGTACAGATATACATAAGTTTAGTTAGCTGCTGGCTAAGAAACATACATACATAGTATGTACATATGTACATATGTACAATGCGTATGTGTACAAGCTGCTTCATTCATTGGTCTCAAGGTTGAAATGTGTTCGGGTATTTTATTTCCTGTCCCCAATTTTACCCCTTCACTCCATATACATATGTATGTATGTATGTATGTATGTACGTCGGTATGTACAAACAAAAGTAGTTTGCTTTACTAAACCAAAGACAAAATATTTAAATATTTGCATTTTGAAAGCCTTTCATACATAAATTCCATCATCAATTAAAATTTTATAATTTTTGTATATTTTCTTAGCCAAATAAAAGACATGACAAATTTAATACTTTTTTTTAAATTTTATTGACAGACACTATGGCAAACAACGACATCAATTTTATATTGACAAATTTATAAGTTAGTGGGATTATTGAATATAGAGTTTATACAGTGCCGCTTAGACACTTTGCAATAACAACTATCACATACAATGTATGTATGTATATACACAGTTCCAAATACTTATACATATCTATACAAATATTAACTATGGCATTCTTCTTTATTTAAGTAACTACACATTTTATCGCATATCATAAGTTTAAGTACTAAAACAATTAATCAATTCCTTAATCTTAAAACTAAAAAAATTAAGCATAATTAAATAAAGTATAACTCACTTGTTTTAATTTTTTTTTTGTTTAATATTTGATATATTAAAATTTATACATATGTATGTTAACATGTGTTGCCTGATATGTTATAATTGAAATCGGTTGCGACAGGCTTAATACAATTTGTGTGTGCCTGATGCCTCATGCATCTTTATTAAGTAGAATATTTTTCATTCTGCAGACATACTTATATACATATATGAACATATATTATTGTATATTTTCTGCCTGTATGTACATATGTAAGAACATGTCAGTGTAGATGCACTTCAATTGAATCCGCACAGACATAAAAATAACTATTTCTAAATATTCCGTTGGTGAAATTGCCTTAAGCCTCAAACTAATTGCTACATACATACATACTGTACATGTAATGCTTAGAGTCATCAGTCTGTGATAAAATAATAATAAAACAAAATTAAGTAAATTGTGTCCACAATTGTACATTTGTCCGTTGTTACTTACGAGTATATGGGTCAAAGCAAATGTATTTATTGTATTGTACATTTCATGTTTTCAAATTAATTGCAGCCATTCAATTAACGATCACAAATGATCACATATTCGATAGAAAGTTATTAAGAGTATAGCTTTGTGAAAGACCGTCTTAAGGGTATTGAGTGGCTTTTATTGGGGGTGACTATTGATAGTAATCTTGTGTTCTTATTTATTGCGGGGAAATGCACACACACGTCAAATGCACTTATATATATGTATGTACATATATTTATTTATGTGTATTGCTGGCAAGCGTGAGAAAATGATTTCCGAAACAATATGACATGATGGGAATGGCACATGGTTGGTCATGAATAGCAGTGTTCGCAATTAATTTTATTTCTAGCGAAATGTTGTTTAAACAAATTTATTGATAAAATATAAATTAATAATAAATATAATTATTAATAAAAAAATATTATAAAGAAAATTATTAATAAGAAAATATTAAATTAAAATTAAATATTAAAAAAAAAAATAAATAAACGAGATTGAAAAAATTAAAAAAAAAAATACGATTGAGAACAAGAAATTCATAATAAAAAAATATTAAAAAAACAGGATTGAAAAAATAAAAAAACATAATTGAAAACATGAAATAAATAAAAAGAAAAAATAAAGAAAAACATAATATTGAAAAAAAAAATAAAAAGCATGATTGAAAACAATAAAGAATTAAAAAAAATTAAAAAAACGAGATTTGAAAAAGTTAAAAAAACATAATTGAAAACAACAAATGAATAATTAGAAAATAGTTAAAACAAAAAATTAGAAAAGAAAAAAAAAACAAAATTGAAAAAATGTAAAAAGCATGAAAACAAGATTGAAAAAAATTAAAAAGCATAATTGTAAACAAGAAGTGCATAATAAGAAAATATTAAAGCAAGAGAAAAAAAAGGAAGATTGAAAAAATAAAAAAAAAAATAATTGAAAACAAGAAATGAATAATAAGAAAATACGATTAATAAAAGATGATTAAAAAAAGATTTATAAAAACAAAAATTACAAAAAAAATATAAGAAAAGCTAATATGAAATGATTAATAAAAGATTTAAAAAATGTAAAAAGCATAATTGAAAACAAGAAATGAATAATAAGAAAATATTTAAAACAAAAAATAAAAACAAATAAAATTAAAAACACATAATTGTAAACAAGAAATGAACAATAAGAAAATAAATAAATATATTAAAAAAATTTTAAAATAAAAAAAACTTAAAAAAAATATAAGAAAAAATTAATAAAAATGTATTAATAAAAAAAAAACATTAAAAAATATATTAAAAAAATTGTTAATAAAAAAGCTTATACTCAAATATTGTATTTTGACTTTCTTTGTTACACACCAACTTAACCTCTTTAAAAAAATTTCATTTTCAATTTTTAATCCCAACATTTTTTTGAAAGTCTTCCATTTAATTGAAAAATTTTATTTAAAAAATTCGCAATCCTTATTCAGTCATAAAAACTCATTTAAGTAAAAACTGCGTAAATATTATGTTATCCCCGTTCGGACTAGTAAAATTTTTTATATTAGAAAAATTTAAAATTTTTTTGAATTCACCATATTACAAAAATGTGAAATTTAATTTTTTCCTATTAGTTAAAGAAAATTAACATATTTCAAACCGCAATTACAGTAACAATAAAAAGTTTTATTTAACAAAGAACTGCTTTGTTATTGTGTTTTTCAAGAATGTCTTAATACCCTGCACTATCACTAAAGCAAATAAAAAAACAAACAAATTTAATAGACAAACGGCCAGACCTTGTAGGCTTTCTTGGTAAAAATAAAATTAACTGTAAATGCAGTTGTGGTGGCGCATTCATAAATCATTTGCACGTATGTATGTACATATGTACATACATGATACATATTAAATTTTTTTTTTTTTAATTTAATTTTTATATATTTTAATTTTTTCTCATGGATTTATATTTTTTATATTGCGCTACGAACAATATCTTTGAAATATTAGAAGAAAACTGCTAAGTATTGTCTATACACGAGCAGAAAATTATTGTAACTGTAAAATAATTTATAATGAAAATATTATTTGCTTGCATTGTATTTGGAAAATAAAAATAATTTTTGGATACATAGATATGTGCCATCTGATCAAATTTGACCCGGACTGTGAAAAAACTACATTTTCGCGTATTTTAATGCCAATCTTTATTATAACGTTTGCATACGCAGTTTAACTGGAACGATTTGGGTCAAATTTGGACAGGTGGTAGGTATATATAAAAGTAAAATGGGTAGCTGTTTTGAAATACGAATACATATATAACTTTTGTTCTTGTAGTTAAGTTACTGAAATTTCGATGTTTATACAGTGGGCGGGAGAGGAGTAACTTTTTGGTCATAGTTTTGCTTTCCGCAGTCGCAAGTTTCGCAAATGAAATGTCCGTTACAATTTTGTATTAGTTTTTCAAGGGGTTACAGAGGTTTACGGGTTTCAAAAAATCGATTTTTTTACTATCTTATTAAATTCTACAACATCTCCTAAATTTTCAAGTAGATCGGAGTAATAGTTTCGGTATACAACCTTGAGAGCTTGTGCGCTCGAGGCCAGCTAAGCTCGGTGCGCCGTCTTTAAACGCGTTTTTTCGAAACTGTGTTTTTGAAGTCGGTTGGCAAGATTTTTCGGGAACTACTCAACCGATCTTCATGAAATTTTACATAGTTCTTTAAGATACAATACTTAAAGACTTGGACGAAGGATTTTTTTGATTACAACTATTTGGAAAAAATTGTTGCAAATTTTAATTTTTTTTGTAAAAATGTCTGCCAAAAATACAATTTTCAGTTTTTTTTCTTCGTCCAAGTTCTAAAATAAGGTTTTAATTAAATAATGTATTCTTTCACTTTAAATGATCTTGTCAGGAGTTATCCTACCAACGCGGACGCATCTCTTTTCTGAGTGGTCACCGGAAATGGCGTCGCAATGGTCGAGTATAAAATATTTTTTTTTCCAAAAATTTCGGTATTCCTTTGTTAATAGTGTATGTTTGTAACAAAAAAAAAAATTTCTGAAGAAATATTTAATTTTTTATATGAGAAAAAAGTTTTTGAAAAAGGCTGTTTTTTACCCGAGGAAACCCATGTAACCTCTTAAGCATCTTTACTCTATAGAAAAGATAAAAAAAATTCAGAAATTATATAAAAAACGTACAATGAGTTTCAGTAAAAAATTTATAAGTGTATATATGTATGTACATATGTATATCGTCGCTTTAAATGGAAAACAATGTATCATCAAACAAAAATTGAAAATTATTGTTAGATATAATAACCTATATATTGGTTATTTTATAACGAAAACTCTAATTTTGTTTTAATATGAGTGTTTGATAACCATTTTATAGCCGATTTATAACCAAAACTATAATTTTGTTGCAAAATGAGTGTATGATAACCATTATATAACCATTTTATAACCGAAATTCAAAGTTTGTTTTAATATGAGTGTGTGATAACCATTATATAACCATTTTATTTACTATAATGTAATAATAACGTTTTTCCTTCGCCTGTAAACTTTGTGAAAAGTGATTTTACGTGATTTTGCATTTTAGGCGACGATAGGTATTGTGACGTGTGCATGTAAAACTGCTTTCAGTTTCGCAAGTGACAACCGTACTGTAACTACTGTAACTAATCTTGCATTGTGCTTGTCTTTTTTTAAGTAGCTCGATTTATTTGTCGGAGTATGACGTTTTAGACACTAGATAAAAATTCTATTGTTTTTACAGTTGTTTAAGCGCGTAAACGTGTGCAAGTGCATAAGTGTAGATATGTATGGCGCGAAGTAAGGTGTGTAAATTTTTTGTTTAATTTCTTCTAAATGCTAAGTGAGGTTACTTTTGACTACTTAACAACAATTGCAACACTATATTATTTATTGTTGTTTTAATATACATATTTTTCTAAAGTTTTAGTCGAGACCACTCCAAAAAGCATTCAAAATGCGCTGGCAGCTTACGTACAGATGTTTACATTTATTTTATATACATATGTATGTATATGTACGTGTGTGTTGTGGTCTACTACTCGTAAATACCGCTAAAGGCACTTTAAAATTGATTGTGTGCATAATACTCGTAATTGTTTATTTTACTAACAACTAACAACTACCGACTACTCATTATCAACAAGCTAAGTACACGCTTACTTACATATGTACGTATTTATATACATAAATATGTATTACTAACTGTTCATATACTGGCATTTTCTATTTAGGATTCGTTTAACCTTAAAAAGTAAAATTAAAAATAAAAATTAATAAATACGCTAATAACTAAGTTAAACATTGTTTGAATCACCAGCAGTGAAGTAGCAATATTTTACCAACAATTAAAATGCCACATTTATATACACGCCAATCCTCAATACTGTACCATTTTCACCCACATCACTGTTCCATCTGTTCGTGCCGCTTATCTTGCGCTTGCGCATGCGTTTTACGCTTGTGCCAACGCACGCTGGCGAATTGTGCAAAACGCTGCCCGCAAATGTCGCATTTGTACTTCTTCACTGGCAAATGCAGTTCGTTGTGCTTCTTCAGATTGGCGAATGTGGTGTAGGCCTTGCCGCACACATCACAAACATGCTTACGTATATTCAAGTGGCCATTCATGTGATCCGTATAACGGTTGCGCTCGTAGAAGGCCTTGTCACAGATGGGACAATGAAAGTTGGACTGGTTGAGGTGGGCGCGTCGGTGTGTGTCGTAAAAGGACCAAGTTTTGAAGGATTTGCCACAGAAGCTGCAGATGTAGGGACGCTCGCCTGAAAGTATGAAAGGTGGAAATGCGTGTTAATAATGTGATAAGGTGTATATGAGATTATAAGGTTATAAAATTTATATTTTTTTACAGTAGAGGAAAGCACCGAAAGCCGGAGTGCGGAACTTTAATCCACCAAACGTAATCTACTCCCAACTCAAGATAAGACTATGCTCAATAATGTACAATAGGTTCGAATAAAATTACTCAATCCATTTTTAAGAAATAAATTCGCAAAAAAGTATTTTATTTTTACCATGAAAACCCTTTCCCCCCTTAAGCACTTATTACATTTGTTTCTTAGGTCGACTAATTGTTTAGTCACTGGTACCACCATGAGATCGTCCGCATATGCTACTAATTTCAAGACTTTTGTTTCCTGTCTTCTTAGTGGGCCTAATACTGTGCCTTGCGGTACTCCATTCGAGATAGAGTAGCTCTTGGTGCCTTCGTCCGTATCATAAATCAGCCCTTCTATATTTAAAATAACTCGTTATAATGTTTATGAGGTATTCAGCGTCGCGTAATTCATCCAGTATTTTGATTAAGACTTATCGTAGTGCATCAATAGTGGATCTCTTTTATAATTTTTATAAGCCGTATTGTCTCTCTGATAAACCGCCGGCTTCCTGGATTGCTAACTCCCAGCGGTTTCGTACTATATTTTCGTACACTTTGCCCATTGTGTCGAGCATATACAGAGGTCGGAACGATGAAGATTCTTCAGGTTGATTCTTTGGTTATGGAAGGAGAACCAAACCTTGTACTTTCCACGGGTCGGGGAACACCTCTTCCTTTATAAAAGCGATGTTTTTTTTAGCAAACAGTTGAGGTTTTAAACCTTATAGCTTCCTTCAGGGCTGTTGGGTATGCCATTTAATCCAGGCGCTTTGGTGTTTTTAATTTTCTCTGCTTTGGTTGATATAGTATAAGAGGCCCTCAGAGTGGACCCTTAAAGCCGGTCAGAAAACAAGAAAAAACGTTAACTTCGGCTGCACCGAAGCTAATATAGCCTTCACAGCTGCATTTCTTTTAGTAACTACATATGTGTTCAGTTTGTATGGTAGCTATATGCTATAGTTAACCGATCCGATCAATTTCTTTGGAGATTACATTGTTGCCTTAGAAAATAATCTGTACCAAATTTGGTGAAGATACATTGTCAAATGTGAAAGTTTTCCATACAAGAACTTGATTCCGATCGTTCAGTTTATATGGCAGCTATATGTTATAGTGGTCCGATATCGGCCGTTCCGACAAATGAGCAGCTTCTTGAAGAGAAAATGACGTTTGCAAAATTTCAAAAGGATATCTTAAAAACTGAGGGACTAGTTCGTATATATACAGACGGACGGACGGACGGACATGGTTAAATCGACTCAGCTCAACATACTGATCATTTATATATATACTTTATAGGGTCTCCGACGCTTCTTTCTGGGTGTTACAAACATCGTGACAAACTTAATATACCCTGTTCAGGGTATAACAAGGTAATACACATCATTTTCTTTGATTACAGTCTTGTGGTTCCAAACGAAGTCGTTCCACAGGGTCGAAAGATACTACGGAATACTACTTGATTGTTTTGTGGCGTCTACCTGAAGTAAATCGTCGTAGACGACTGATTTATGTCGACGAAAATTCTTGGAATCTTTACCAATACTCGTATAGAGCGCAGACACATACTAGCCTTGTGACCGACTTTGCAAAAACAACTTTTAAGTTCCAAAGAACAACTGCACCAAGTTTTATTAAATTATCTCAGTTTTTACTCAAGCTATAGATTGCATGGACACACGGACGGACGGGAATTTAATTTATATTTGAAAAAAAATTAATAATAATGGAAAGCTCACCTGTATGACTACGCATATGAATGGCGACCTCGGTGGATGTAGCAAATTTCTTATCGCATACTTCGCAAGCATACGGAAAATCACCTTTATGACGCCGGATGTGTATGGTAAGATTGCCCGGTATTTGGAAACCCTTACCGCAAAGCGTGCAAATAAATGGTTGCATGCCATCATGGCCAGACTTATGAATCTTATACTGATCGGAGGTCTTAATTAGTTCAGCGCAAACATCACAGCGAAATGGTCCCAGATTAACATCGAGAAATTCCATCAGCTTCGTTTGTATAATTGACGGTGGCGGTGGTGGCGGCGTTGTGTTGTTTTGTGTGGTTTCGACTAGACGCTTATGCTTTTCGGCTGAAAACTCTTTACGCATTTCATATAAGGTTTTCTGCAATTCTTCCAATGTACTATCAATGCCAAGCATCAGATTGACTTCCTCGAGCATTTGGTTGAGTTCCTCATTGCGGTATGTGGTCGAACGATAATCGGGGTGCTCGACATCCCAAAGCGCTGAATAGCTCTTGTAGATCTCAATGAATGTCAGATGATCATCGTTACTTTTGAACTCGATAGATTTAGCCTTTAAATATTGTATCTTTGGTTTGCAAGCGATAACACCTTTGCGCTGAAAGACGTTAAATACAGTTTGTTAGCGGTTGCTTGCGATTAAGGAAACCTTATTTAACTCAATGTTGAAAACATATTGTATATATGTAAATATATATTTAATCACAGCTGCACTACTATGTCATGGTATATAACCAAAATTGCTTACCTTTTTTAGACGATCGCATAACTGATCTTCGAAGATCTTCTGCAGGAACTCCATTTGTTCAAAGCACCACAATTTCGGCGCATACAGTCCTTTTTGTTCGTGTACTATACGTAATTCGCGTCGAAAGCGCGTTCGTAGTTTTTGTATCTCGGTGGCACATTCATCGGCGGTCATGTTAACATCCTTCTCCAGCAGCAAATTTATTGAGATCTCACGCATCAGTTCATTCTTATTACATAGTAAGTAGTTGGGATGCTGCGGATTCCAGAGCGATTCCTGTTTACGAAAGGCGTCCAAAAGATAAGTAAGTACGGTACGATTATGTGTGGAACGTGTCGATTCTGTGCAGTCTTCATCCAATGATTTATCCGAACTGTCCAATTGTTTCTACAACGAGAAGTAAGTCAACACATAGAAAGAGTTCAATACAGCAGAAAACAGCGCTCGCTCAACTAATCGTACCTTAACTCTACGTGCAGCACGTTTATTCTCAATGATATCACGGAGAAACTCCATTTTCTCGAAATATTTGAAACGTGTCTTATATTTGCCCTTACGTTCGCGCGCTTTAGCCAATTCCAGTCGATAGCGTGAGCGTAGACTCTTAATGATCGCATAGATCTCGGAGCCGTCCAATGAGTAGTTCATATCTCGCAAGAGTGGGCGCGATAATTCCTCGAACATCTTACGATTCGCGTTGTATTTGTATTGCGAATGATTGGGATTCCAGAGTTTTTCGTTCTTTTTGTACGCTTCAAGCAGGTAAAAGATCACTTCGGTACTATGCTCATTTTCGTTGACCAAGGGCTAAAAGGACAAACGAAATCGCTATACAAAAATACGTATTTATGAGTGCTCTTAAGTTTGCTAAGTACCTTTTCGCCATTTGGCGTTTTCGATGTGTTCAACGGCAATGCTATAAGGTTTCTACGCAATTCTCTGTCGCTATATGGACTGGATACATCATTTTCCGGACACTGTAAAAATGAAAGGGAAGACGTGTAATTTTTCATTTTACTTTTTTCAGTACTAATCATCAATCACAAGCAGAGATAGAGACAACTTTTCAATAAAATTTAAGGAATCTGGAGGAATGGTGAATTTTACAAGCCAAAAACGAGTAAATAACGGATGATCCAGTGAAGAAAATATAGCACCCGTAGCTGAGAGTGGACACGAAGATCGTGGAGAGTCGATTCGGCACCGTTCGTAGCAACTCGGACTGACATATGGAACGACTTGACGCATTTTACGTCGAGATCTTAAATTGAAAGCATACAAAATACAGCTTGTGCAAGAACCGAAGCTGTTCGATCTTCCCAAGCGACATCGCTGCGCTCTTTGGGTTTTTGTAAAGTTCCAAGAAGATCCGACGTTTTCGAGCCAAAGTTTGTTCAGCGATGAGGCCCATTTCTGGCTCAATAGGTATGTAAACAAGCGAAATTGTCACATTTGGGACGAAGAGCAAGTTAAAGAGAACTGTCATTTCATCCAGAAAAAACTACGGTTTGGTGTAGTTTGTGGGCCAGTGGAATCGACGGTCCATTTTTCTTCCAAAATGATGTCGATGAGAACGTAACCGTCAATGGCATCTGTTACGGCGCCGTGATAACCGACAATTTGATGCCTACAATTGAAGATCGTGACCTCGGCGACATTTGGTTTCAACAAGACGGTACCACTTCCCACACATCGCATCCATCAATGGATTTATTGAGAGAACACTTCGATGTTCACGTTTTGGTCCGGTCAATTGGCCACCAAGATCGTGTAATATCACACCGTTAGACTTTTTCCAGTGTTGATATATGAAAAAATGCTCGTACGAGTTATCGAAAATTGGACTCAACGGATGGACCATCTGAGTCGTAGGGAAAGGGTAAGCTTCAAAAATTAAATGTCAGAGAATGTTCCTTCAAAGGATAATAAATATTCACCATTAAATTTGAATTTTCTGTATTTTTTTCTTTAAAATGGATTACCCGTTATATTAGGGTTCAAAAGTTGAGGCACTTTGTAGGTGAAAAAATCGTTGATAAATTCCATTTAAAAATATTCAGTTTTATAGCTTGAGTTTTTACTCTCATCATCTCTATATTCTAACGCTCAATTTGGCGTCTTCTCTGCAGTCACAATTTTGTCCAAATGTACCGGTGTACTTATTAAATGTTAATGGGATCATTTTTTATTATTTTCCTTTGCATCAAAGCTATTAACTACCAATTCATAGCTATTAACTAGCTTGGACTTGCTCCACATTTACAGGAAATACTAAATACATTTGTATATATTTCCAAAAAAAAAGGCCGCTTCACCCAAGTAGAAATGTTCATGTTTGTTAAAGACTTGCTTTTCCTGACTTTTGGTATCGTAAAATTAATTGATTGGCGAAGTAAATTGCGCCCCATTTTCGCGAATTCAAATGTCTAAGCATTTATTTGACATTACTTGTACATACATACAGTGCACAATTATATACAGACGTATTGTTAGTACTCGTAATCATGCACAAACAACCATAAAATTATTTTGATTGCCTGGACTGCCAAATATAAATATTTATTTATTCATGGTACATACATAAATATGTAGGAACATATAGTAAAGGTTTCTAGCTATGTCTGTATGTTTATATATGTGTAATAATTCGAAGTCCAAAACCCTGATAAACCAAAACAGCAGTCATTAAACAAGATATATATCTTGATTTGCCACGCAGGCATACAAACATACCTGACTAATAAATTCCATATTTACATTTGATTAGATTGAAGACTTTGATTTTTTATTAAGTATTCAGACCGTCATGATATTATTAGATATGCCTCGTTCTGGACGGCCTTCGACCTCTTCAACTGATGAAAATATTAAAAAGTGAAGGATATGGTGCTTGAAAATAGTCAGGCCAGTGTTCGAGAGGTGGCAGGAGAGCACTACATCTCTCGCGAATTCGTTCAAATGATTTGGTGGATATTTTGGGTATGAAATGCGTGCTTGCTCGACTCGTCTCGATAAAGCCGAATTTTTTCTCAAAAAAGAGTTCGATTGTGACCGCCTTTAAAGTCAAAAACACAATGAATACCATCGATCAACCACCGTATTTACCAGGGTTGGCTCCGTGTGATTTTTTCTTGTTCCCCAAACTGAAATGGCCGCTCCGTGCAACCCGTTTTCAGTCAATCGAAGAGATAAAACAAAACTCGCTGAAGGAGTTGAAGGCTATACCAAAAAGGTCTTATAAAGAGTGTTTCGAGGACTGGAAAAATCGTTCGCATAAGTGTTTTACATCCGGTGGGGATTACTTTGAAAGTATTGATATTATTAGATGCCGTCAGATAATTTTCTTTTTGTAATATTTTTTTGTAAATTTTTCCGTTTTTTTAAATGTTCGGCAACACTGCTTACCACATAGTGGCTAATAGTCGCTACATAATCCAATTTTTAACGTCAGAATTCGAAGGAATTATGAAATTCTATCGTCACCTATTTGAAAATTAATTTTTATGAAAGCTTTTTTGGAGTTTCGGGCAATACCCAAAGACAACTAGCTCAATTCACTAGAAAAAAGTATAAAAAAGTAAAGGTCAAAAGCAGAAGAGGCGTGGTCAAATAAAGAATTCGGCTACTCGCAACTTTAAACAAGAAAGTAAAACCTCCTGTTGTTTTTATCGTTGTAGCGGCATAAAACATTCCTGAAGTAATTTCGAGGAATGGTGCCGAGTTTGCAATCCTTGGTCGAATGAAAATCCGTGTTCGTTCCGGTTACTTAGACCTAACTATCGTGCGAACGCTAACTCACTTATCATTGTCTCTCCAAAAATTAGACTAGTGGCAATCACTAGTTACCAGGTCCGCACAATAAAGGATGTATAAGAGCTTCCCAATCAAGCTTCCGGAACTTCTGGCGAGTCACTATCGATATGTAAGGCCTGGCGTTGCTCTGATGGTACACAATTCCTTTCCTATTTTCACAAGCTGGCCGCTTCCAGCCGAAAAAATTTCTTCAAACGATCCAATTGTTAACGAACAGGTCCGAAATAAGAGTTTGGCCGTTTCGAGAGCAGCTCATAATAACTTAATCCTTGACAATCCCACCAAACACATAATAAAACCTTTCTCAACATCAATCTTAGCCTAGTCACTGTTTGCGTAAGCTCACAGCGACCAGTTTCGCTTGATGATCGTAAGTGTTTCACTTTTCATCAACAGTAATCATCAGCTTTTGGGACCATTCCACAGCGGAATCGCAGGAAATTGTAAAGCTGATGAGCTAGCAAGGAAAGGCATATTAGAAACGCTATCACGAAAATGGGAGTGGATCGGTGCTCCCGTAACCTTTTGTGTTCTAGATATCTGGGCTTCGCGGCAGCTTGGCCAGCCCTGGGTCACCATCGGTATATGCGCTCAAGATCGATCGCAAGAGATCTAGTAAACTCCTTGCCCTCAGTAAGGCTAGCCTCTTCCTAATTGTGGTTCTTTTAACAGACCATTGCCCTATTGGCGTCCATGCTGTAAGGCTGGGAATCTTACCAGACGCCATCTGCAGAATATGTATGGAACAAGATGAGGTGGAAACAACTCAACACTTCCTTCCGCATACCTTCAGACATCCCATCGAAGTGATTGTAAAAATAAAGCATTTCTTTTTACTAGACCTCGATGTACCCAGCTAACGCTGATTAATCCAAAACTAAAGATACTGACGGAGTCATGTAACTTGAAGTGGCTTTAAGCTCATTTTCACGTATTCGTACACTTGCAGGTTCCACTCACTCCTCATTACACCCCCGTTAGTATACGCATGTAAGCTTTGATGATTGCCTGAAGACAACGTCTGCTAATTTCTTAATCTGCTGATGTTGCCACATCGGTTTCTGTAAGAGACTCTTAATGTATTAAGGCGTTGGCTTGACGGAATCTGTATGTACTAAATATACAGAACGAGTATGTATATACTTGTATATACATAAGCTGCATTTTAACCGACAAGAAAGTCATGTGACCACAAGAATGTTTGTGGTAGCCGTCGGTATCAAGAAAAAACTTCTTCCTGCAATGCCGCTGCTAAGCGAAATGTCAACAGCTGGATTAAAATTAATGCGTGTTTGACTTTGTGGAGTGCCTCGCCGTAAACGTACTCGCACATTTGTACATATCTAATGATATATGGAATTATTAATCAACTTATGATGCTCATGTCCTACATAAGTAATTATAAAAGCAGTGAGTGTTGACATAGCGAGCACACAATAGCTGATGGTTGGCGAGCACTCCTGCTTGGTAAGAGTATTTTTAGATTGAACATCAAAACTTGTTTTTATGTGACGGCAAATTTGCCGTTTTATCAAAGAATTTCAAATTCAAAGCATAAAAAATAATGTGCATAAAGTTGTGTGTGCATATGTGGCCACCATATCTGCAACCAGAAGACCGCACAAGCACACATATTTTATGCAAGCTTGTATGCATGTATGTGTATAAATATGTAGGTATACAGGACTAGGCTTACATATGGTCCTAACAGAAGTTTTACAGCAGTCTTTTTCAGTCAGTCTTCGAGTAAATTGAATGAGAATTCAGACAGGTCCTAAAATGCTTGAGAAAGTGAATATGAAAACGAATCCAAACAAAGCGAAATTGCTCTGAATATGAACTTCAAGCATATATTTATAATAAAAATCGTTAATGGATTCCAGAAATCAAACTTTTGTTTTTGAGTACTTATCACAAGTTGTCAAATCTAAACTATATATATTTACTTAAATACAAGTATACTTCTTGTCCTATCTATTTTCGAAACGAAAAAGTCTGCTTCCGGCAATCGCTGAAGGCACTGACTATCCCAGTTGTTGCTGTAGCGGCAGAAAATGTTGCTGTAGTAATTTCGAAAATGGTGCCGAGTTCACAGATCTTGGTCGGATATAATTCCGGATGCTTTCCGGTTAGTTATACCCAACTGTAGTGGAAACGGCCGAATCGAGGCTTTTAATAAGTGTATAGGCTTTGAATTAAGCATTGTCATCTTTGTATAGAGCGATTATGAAATTTTTATGAAAATACGTCAAAATGTGTTTTTTGTGAGTTCAGGACAACTTTGGTATATATGTATGTATATACCAAGCTTAGACCTGTCATTTACTCTACTGGGATATAAATAATACATATGTTCTTACATACACTCAGTTGATTAAAATCCATGTTCAAACACTAGTCTACACTTGTTTCAGCCAGTGCGCCGCTTGAGCTTTCGTAACCCTTTTCATTTTCGATGAGAGCAGATATACATACATATATACATATGTATATACATCATACGTACTAGGTTCATAATACAGGTAGTCAAAAAATTGTACAAGAATATATTTTGAGGTTTCATCAAACACCTGTATATTTAAAATTTCCAACCACTTAAGGACCGAATTATAGTTTCTGACCAGACTTGGAAGTGCCTTTAAGGTCAGAACTTAGTAAATAAAGAAAAAAAAATTTTGAATAAGAAAGAAATAAAATTAAAAATCAATAAAACAAGAAAAAACGTTAACTTCGGCTGCACCGAAGCTAATATACCCTTCACAGGTGCATTTCTTTTAGTAACTAAGTATCCAGTTTGTATGGCAGCTATATGCTATAGTCAACCGATCTGAACGATTTCTTCGGAGATTACATTGTTGCCTTAGAAAATAATCTGTATACCAAATTTCGTGAAGATACATTGTCAAATGCGAAAGTTTTCCATACAAGAACTTGATTCCGATCATTCAGTTTGTATGGCAGCTATATGCTATAGTTAACCGATCTGAACAATTTCTTTGGAGATTACATTGTTACCTTTAGAAAATAATCTGTACCAAATTTCGTGAATATATCTTGTCAAATGCAAAAGTTTTCCATACAAGAACTTGATTCCAATCGTTCAGTTTGTATGGCAGTTATATGTTATAGTGGTCCGATATCAGCAGTTCCGACAAATGAGCAGCTTCTTGAAGAGAAAATGACGTTTGCAAAATTTCAAAACGGTATCTTAAAAACTGAGGGACTAGTTCGTATATATATAGACAGACAGACGGACATGGCTAAATCGACTCAGCTCAACATACTGATCATTTATATATATACTTTATAGGGTCTTCGACGCTTCCTTCTGGGTGTTACAAACTTCGTGACAAACTTAATATACCCTGTTCAGGGTATAATAAAACTATTCGTCGAATTCTACCGTCATGTAAGCTCTACCCGTTTGTACAGTTTATGTTAGTTTAGGTTAGTCTGGTAGGCTAATGAGCCACGCATAGACCAGTTTAAGCCCTTTACGATATCACATTCAGTTACTAGATCCATGAGGAGTAGTTATCCTTTGGGATGCCTGCGCTTGATGCGAATTTTTACAGACTTTGTGATCTCAGTATTGATACCTCTTCCAGTGTATCATACCGTGGGGACCGCAGATGCTTACAGCGTAGTCTTGCCAATACGGGACAATTGCACAAGAGATGCTTCGATGTTTCCCTGGTGGCTTGCTCTAGACATTTCCTGCAGTCTTCTCGATCTGTCAGCCTCATTCTGCGGGCAAGTGTCACCACCAGACGGTAACCAGTCAGTATGCCGATCATGTTTCTATAATCTCCTCTATCGAGTGCCAATAGGGATTTTTTTACTTCCGATCTATCGTTTTTCATACGACTTTTGCAGTTTTGACCCAAGTAGCTCGTTTCATCGGGTTTTGATTTGCTTTGCCATACTTTTGTAAAGGTCGTCGTATGGACGATGCATGGGTTTCTCAATGTGGATCACGTTTGCGGGTGTTAGCCGTCCAGGAGCTAAACATTGTACAAAAAACCGTCTGGAATCATTTGAATACGGCTGGATATAAAAAATAACCGATGTACATACTTATGTATGTATTTATAAGCTCCACATGAGTTAAGGCAAAAAACCTCATGGATCGAATTTTCATCGCGCCATTCCTAAAGCGGATGGTTAATAGTGATGAAAAGTGAATCACTTAAGATAACGTCAAGCATAGTTGAATCGCGGTAAGTCAGCGCAAATGGTGGCCAAGTCCGGTTTGCCGGACAGGAAGGTTTTGTATGTGTTTGGTGGAATTATCAGGGAATCATTCACTAAGAGCTGTTCTTCGTACCCCAGTACTGTCAACAATGGGATCGTCTGAAGGAATCAATCGACCGTCAGAAGTGCCCAGCATCAGTTAATAGGAGAGGAATTATATTCTTTCAAGGCAATGTTAGGCCTTACGCAGCGATAGTGACTCGCAGGATGCTTCAGGGGCTTAGTTGGGAGATTCTAATGCACCCACTTTATAGTGCAGACCTAGCAACAAATGATTATTATCTTTTCTTGCCTATAATCAATGATTTTGTGAAAGATTTCAGTGTAGAAAATACAGCAGCCGTAGCTGAGGATGTACACGAAGCCCGTGGAGAGCAGATTCGGCGCTGCTCGCAATAACTGGGACTGACGTATGGAACGATTTGGTTCCTTTTTCTTCGAGATCTTAAATTAAAAGCGTACAAAATATACAAGAACTTTTTGAACCAAATGTTGTTCAGCGATGAAGGCCATTGTTGGCTCAATGGGTATGTAAAACAGCAAAATTGCCGCATTTGGGTTGAAGAGCAGCCTGAAGAGATTCAAGAGCTGCCATTTCATACAGAAAAGAACAACGGTTTGGTGAGGTTTGTGCGCCCGTGGAATCATCGGTCCACATTTATTCAAAAATGATGCCGGTGACAACGTAACCATCAACGGCGGCTGTTACCGCGTCAAGATAATCGACCATTTGATGCCTGAAATTGAAGAAGACGGCGCCACTTCCCACACATCGCATTCATCAATGGATTTTGTCAGAGAACACTTCGGTGAGCAGATAATTTCACGTTTTAGGTCGGTCGATTGAACATCAAGATGTGATAACACACCGTTATACATTTATCCTGTGGGGGTATGGAAAGTTTAAAAACTATGCTTCCATTCAGAACTTGGAGCAAATCATCACGCGTGTCATTCGCCGGTTACCAATCGAATTGCTCGAACGAGTTATCGGAAATTGGACTCAATTGATGCACCATCAAAGACGTAGCCGCGGTCAACATTTGGAAGACATAATCTTCAAAAAATAAATGTCAAAGAATGTTCTTTCGAATGATAGTAAACATTTCCCAAAAAATTTTAAGTTCTGTGTTTTTTTCTTTTAAAAAGTGTGGAGCCTCGAAATGGATCACTGTTTACGGGAACTAGCCCTACAGTTTTTCAGATACCGATCTGAAATTTTGCACACTTTCCTTTCTTCACTAGAAGTTGCGCGTTAGTCGAAATCGCCACTATAGCTTATAGCTGCAAGATAACTGATCCTTGTATAGAAAACTTTTTATTTAATAAAATACTTGTATCTTAACAAAATTTGGAATGGATTATTGTCCAAGGTAGCGGTACAAGCTCTGTATATTGAGATGGGCATACTATAGCATACAGCTGGTGTAATTTATACTATACACTTGGAGGTGGTCTCACATTTACAACAAATGAGACCAGTCTGTACAATAGAGTAGACTTAAATGTCCTCTGCTCTCAGTGGTCCCGTGGGAGAGACATGAGATGGAAGTAGGCTAGAAAGAAATACAATTTTTAATGAACACTGCCAGCGTTCACTGTAGCTGACATGCAAGAACCGCTAGGAGCAACGCTAGTATCTGCATCCATTCACGTCATATTGACATGTGTGACGTAATTTCACAGCGACAATACAATCGAGTCTTTATTCCCGACTTCAATGATTCAAGCAACACTAATTGCTGTGAACCAAACAAAGGCACATACATGCTTTGCACATAGCACACATACATATGTATATACATATGTACATGTAGTGAGTATGGTACACGCAAAGTGTGCTCCACTTGTGAAATGAGCATAGAATTTACGAACCATTGTAAGTCCTTTTTTTAATAATTTATGCATAGCCTTCATTTAGGGTTTTTCGGTGGCAACTTGTACAGAGTCCACAGCATATTTATACACACAACAACAACTGCAAGTGTGTACGTGTCATTTTGAAAGTACGTTTATTTACATACGAAGCTCATATCTAAGTGTGTGTGTGTTTGTGTGTGTGTAAGTCGGTAAGCTGTTATTTGCAGCCATATTTTATGCCGCTACTAAGTGGTATTTAATGAAAGCAACATGACTTTAGTCACACCCGCACTATTGAACACAAAAAGCTCCGCTATTTGGTCCGCTATTTGCGCGCTGGTGCTAATCAATCTTTTATGGTTTAATTAAGTCGTCTAATTTGTGGTGGATTTTCCAGTATCAAATTATCTCTACATGCGCTATTTGCTTAACTTAAAGCTTTTTGTAACTTTTATTTTTTTTAGCTTATTTTTTGGGGCATAAAATATTAGTTTTCTACTTAGTTAGTTGATAGTTGTTAATTGAGTGGTGGCATTAAAGTGCAAACCTTCAGCGCCTAAGCGTGAAATCGCATAGCAAATAACGCTGTTTTTAAATTTATTTATTTATTCTACCATTATTTGCTTGGCGTGGCTGGAAAACCGCATTGCATGCCACCTTGACAGGCATAAC
The DNA here is from genome assembly GCF_024586455.1 of Bactrocera neohumeralis. NCBI lineage: Eukaryota > Metazoa > Arthropoda > Insecta > Diptera > Tephritidae > Bactrocera > Bactrocera neohumeralis. The sequence continues at coordinate 78,208,590 of NC_065921.1, forward strand.
GCATCCACGAATGTGGAAAATGAAGCATTTCCATGCTTAGCATTCTACAATGCGACCCAGAAAAGCATGAAAACGCGCTGGCGTATATGTATATATAACATATTTAGTATTTTATATACATATGTACAAGTGCATGTGGTTACGTCACAGTGATTCAACGATCGATCGATCGTTCAATTGACTGGTTAACGAGCGTCGATAAACGCGATCATTCCATTCCATCATGAATGGATACAGAGAACACTGATTACTTTGATATGCAAGCAATTGGCGGCGCTTCAATTTATGCGTACATAAACGGGCATACTAGCCGTGCAAGATCGCGTCATTTTCAGTACTTTCGAAGTAAAAAACAAGAAAAAACGTTAACTTCGGCTGCACCGAAGCTAATATACCCTTCACAGCTGCATTTCTTTTAGTAACTATGTGTTCAGTTTATATGGCAGCTATATGCTATAGTTAACCGATCTGAACAATTTCTTCGGAAATTACATTGTTGTCTTAGAAAATAATCTGTACCAAATTTCGTGAATATATCTTGTCAAATGCAAAAGTTTTCCATACAAGAACTTTTTTCCGATCGTTCAGTTTGTATGGCAGCTATATGCTATAGTTAACGGATCTGAACAATTTCTTCGGAAATTACATTGTTGTCTTAGAAAATAATCTGTACCAAATTTCGTGAATATATCTTGTCAAATGCAAAAGTTTTCCATACAAGAACTTTTTTCCGATCGTTCAGTTTGTATGGCAGGTATATGCTATAGTTAACCGATCTGAACAATTTCTTCGGAGATTACATTGTTGCCTTAGAAAATAATCTATACCAAATTTCGTGAATATATCTTGTCAAATTCAAAAGTTTTCCATACAAGAACTTTTTTCCGATCGTTCAGTTTGTATGGCAGCTATATGCTATAGTGATCTGATATGGGCGGTTCCGATAAATGAGCAGCTTCTTGAAGAGAAAATGGCGCTTGCAAAATTTCAAAACGATGTCTTAAAAACTGAGGGACTAGTTCGTATATATACAGACAGACGGACGGACAGACAGACGGACAAGGCTAAATCGACTCAGCTCAACATACTGATCACTTATATATATACTTTATAGGGTCTCCGACGCTTCCTTCTGGGTGTTCCAAACTTCGTGACAAACTTAATATACCCTGTTCAGGGTATCAGAATCACAAAGTTAACAATTTGCAACGCGCTTTAAACAAAAAAAAAAACGAGAAAATTTGCGATGAGCTCTTCCTTCGACTCCAATTTCTGTATGGCAAGTGATTTTTTCAAGCCTGGAAGCAAAAAGAAGGTGTCAGACATGGTGAGTACGGTGCTGGGGGCAACAAATTGTATCCCAATTCGACCAATTTGGCCATGGCGATGGCGAAGGCTCAAGGTAGTGCGTTGTCTTAATAGAAGAGCACTTTTGCCTTGCCAAATGTGGCAGCGTTTTTTTGCTATAAGAAGTCAAGCCGGCTCAATAATGTGGCTGAGTAGAACCTGTCGACCGTTTTGACTCTTTTTAAGTTGTCGATCACATCTTGTGAATACCAGTTGGCTATCACCTTTCTGGCCAATAAGATAGTATCCGCTTTCTTGCGAATAGGTTCGTCGGCTGAAATCAATTGTTTCAATTATTCCTCTAACTCAGATGTCTAGCAGTCGATTCATATTAAGTTGACGGTCACAACGCGACGCAGAAACCTCTACTGGTTGCGATGCAACAGTGTCAAAAACTGGTGTCCCGCTTGCGCTTATAGTCCTGATATAAAAAAACGACGCATTGTCATAAAGTGGCGTCTCGGTTGTCTGGTTTGAATAGCAGCGACACGAACAACTTTCTCAAGGCCAATAACAGATAAAAAGTCCCCAGCCTACCATGGTAAAACATTTTTTTGGCAACATTCGTTTTTTTTTAAGTCAACACAGTTTCCTTCAAGGTTATACACTGGTTATAGCGACCACTTTTGGATACGGTTTTTGTAGTACGATTTGTTCTTTTGCTTCAAAATAGACTCAGTTTCGACGTTCACCTCTTCATTCGACGAAAATTTCTTCCCGGTAAGCATTCTTTTGAGATCTGAGAACAGGAAATAGTCGCTGATGGCCAGATCAGGAGAAAACGGTGGATGCGAAAGTATTTCGAAACTCAATTAATGTGTTTTTGCCATCGGTTTCACTGAGTTGGGACTTTTATTGTCTTGTTGAAAAAGTTCTTTTTTTTCCCTTCAAATGCAGTCGTTTTTCGGCGATTTCGTCCCTCAAACATTTCAATAACGCTATGTAATAGTCGCTGTTGATGGTCCTTCCTTTTTCGAGGTAGTCAATAAAAATTATTCCATGCACATTCCAAAATACCGACGTCATAACCTTGCCAGCCAACTGTTGCTTTCTAACACGCTTTGGAGCGGGTTCATCGTGTGCGGTACACTGGGATGACTGTTAATTGGACTTCAGAGTAAAATGATGGGGAGATGTTTCATCTACTCCACGTATCGAAGTAAAAAGTGGGGTTTATTGGGCTTGAACATCTCCAAACACTGGTCAGAAATATTAATTCGCTGTTGTTTTTGGTCAAAAGTGAGCTCGCACGGCACCCATTTTGCACAGAGCTTTCTCATACAAAAATATTCGTGAATGATATGATGTACACATTCAGTTGATATCTTTAGGGTCTCAGCTATCTCGAACAACTTCACTTTACAGTCATTCAAAATAATGTTATGGTACTTTTTTGAAGTTTTCGGCGGCAATAAGCTCTTTTGGGCGTCCACTGCGCTCACCATCTTCGGTGCTCATTTCACTACGTCTAAACTTAGCATACCAATCCTTGATGGTTGATTTTCCTGGAGCAGTGTCCGGAAACTCGTCATCAAGCCAAGTTTTTGCTTCAACTATATTTATTCTCTTCCAAAAGCAATATTTTATCAACACGCGAAATTCATTTTTAACCAATTTTTTCTCAACAACAAAAGTTGCTTCATTCAAAATTATGCAATTCACAAAGTTATGATCCGACAGCTGTCAAATTTATACACTCGCCTTTTGAAGGTTAGGACTGATTTAAAATCATATGGATTCAATTCTAGTAGCGCCATATTTGTCCGAGGACTTTTCAATTGATCTGTTATCTAAACGCTCTTTGGTTGCATTGCGTGATTTCTGTTCTAAAAACAATTATGGATCATAGTTCCAGTGGAGAAGAAATTATCTACAGCTATATTATGACTGGTTTTCTCAAACAACACAGATTTGATTATTGTATTAGCTTGAGAGAATTAATTAGGAAAGAAGTAGGGAGGGACGTTTGAATAGAGGGAAGTATTTAGCCTAATTAAATCTCTCTGTATTTGCACGACGATCGCATATTTCTTATAACTGTCAGCAATCCAGATCCGACTGAGAATCACGACTCAAAAATAATAACAGGTACTCCAATTGGCAGTTGTATTTGTCGAGCTAAGTTTTCAACGTACTATGAGTTATGCATACATACATATGTACAATATACGAGTATATACTACTGTTATCAAATTGAAAGGTGAATTTTTTCCATTTCATCTCCTTCAAAGTAATTCCCTCCCGCTGCAATACACTTATGCCAACGAATTTCCCAGTCATCATAGCACTTGGAAAAATCCTATATCGTGATAGTCAACAGAGGTTTCTTCGATTCAGCTTTTATATTCTCAATTGAGTCAAAATGGTGTCCTCGGAGTGGTCATGTGAAGTTGCAAATACCCAGAAGTTGCACGAAAGTAAATCAGACGAATGCGGTGATTGCGGCACGATATTAGTTGAAAATGTAGCGAAATGATCACGAATAACCAATGCAGTATGCGATGGTGCATTATCACACCACTTTGTTCAATAAATTCAGACATAGTAAAAATCGAAGAATTCACTTTTAGAGCCTCACAAAACGACGCGTTTCTCGTAATACTAATGAATATTTTGACGTGCAATTCAGCATAGATGTCAGTAACAGTACTACCAACTTACAGAAAAAAAATCTTACCGATTCAAGAAACATGCGAAGTATAAATTAAAAATTCACCTTTCAATTTGATCACAGTTATATATTTATAATATTTTATTAAGTCCAAAAAAAACTAAAAAATATATTTTCATTTGCGGCGTCTGGAAAAGCGCATTCATCTCAAATGCCACTTTATATTCTTCCATATACCATACATAAATATGTATGTACTATATATTTACAATATATAGGGTGTTTTCTTTTAGAATTATAGAATTTTACAGACGTAATGCTGACAGACCTGCTGTCATAATCATGAGTTTGGTATTTATGTTAGTTTAGCAATTGAGAAATTACCGTGACAAAACTCATGCGCACAATACGGAAGAGACAAGAGACTCTCTAACGTCTCAGTGCAAAATGGTTCCATCACCAACAAATTTTTACTAACTTCTGTCTACAAAGAATATGTCTAGAAAGTGATTGTTCAATTGATTTCCTGACACTGCTGATAAACCAGCTGCGACTGTGCAGTTAGAAGCCAACAATTGCTGAATCCTCCAAAGAGGAGACTTAAATGTCTTATCACTACCACGAAGTAATACCTAATCAAGTGGTTCCGTGCGAGAGTCTGAAATTGGGAGTAAGTTAGGTTTAGCGAATGGAAGTTGCGCACTCCGGCTTTTGATGCTTCCCTCCACTTAAAAAAAAACAGCATATCTCTTTTGGAGAATGATACTAACTTGTACACCAACTTGTACTGATCGCCTCCATAAGTTTTTGAAATTTGGTACAAACACTAGATGTCATGTCGATTATGAAATAATCAGCCTTCTACTTGAATTTTCTGCGTTTCAATTGAAACTAAAATTGTATATCTCTCGAAAGAACACCCTTTGTATTTTCATGTATATATATGTGTTTTGTTCGTTCGTGCGATATAGTAATATTTATATGCATGGGTCTGTATGTATGGCATGCATTTGCGCCAATTGATTAGTTAACAACAATTCGTTTAAAGTTAACTAACGAGTGCATTCACTTGTCGGCCAATAAAATGTGCGGAATTGTTGTTGTGCTAGTAGAGTGTCTTAATTGAGTAGGCGAGAAAAAAATCTTAATTTTGAAATTGGGACAATAAGTGCCTTTAAGAAAGGGAAAATAAGTTTTTGATTACAAAAAACAATACTCTTATTAGATACTAATATATACATATATATACATAAGAAAATAGATGAAAATTTTAGAACAATTTTAGGTCTTAACGCTACCACGCTGGCTGCCAGCTGCCTCCATAAAAGAAAGGCAGACACCGTGCCTTGATTTGTTGTGATGTAAAAGTCGCAAGGTAACATCACTGTAAGCTCGCTGCTAGCTGCACCTATAAAAGTAAGGCAGGCACCGTGCTTGGCCAGTGCTAAGGTGACACTCGCGCCTTGATGTGTTGTGATGTAAAAGTCGCAAGGTAACATCACTGTAAGCTCGCTGCTAGCTGCCTCCATAAAAGAAAGGCAGACACCGTGCCTGGCCAGTGCTAAGGTGACACTTGCGCCTTGATTTGTTGTGATGTAAAAGTCGCAAGGTAACATCACTGTAAGCTCGCTGCTAGCTGCCTCTATAAAAGAAAGGCAGACACCGTGCCTGGCCAGTGCTAAGGTGACACTCGCGCCACGATGTGCTGTCGCAAGGTAACATCACTGTAAGCTCGCTGCTAGCTGCCTCTATAAAAGAAAGGCAGACACCGTGCCTTTGATTTGTTGTGATGTAAAAGTCGCAAGGTAACATCACTGTAAGCTCGCTGCTAGCTGCCTCCATAAAAGAAAGGCAGACACCGTGCCTGGCCAGTGCTAAGGTGACACGCCCGCCGCGTTGTGCTGTGATGTAAAAGTCGCAAGGTAACATCACTGTAAGCTCGCTGCTAGCTGCCTCTATAAAAGAAAGGCAGACACCGTGCCTGGCCAGAGCTAAGGTGAGACTCGCGCTTTGATGTGTTGTGATGTAAAAGTCGCAAGGTAACATCACTGTAAGCTCGCTGCTAGCTGCCTCCATAAAAGAAAGGCAGACACCGCCTTGATTTGTTGTGATGCTGCAAGGTAACATCACAGTAAGCTAAAAAATAGCTGCCTCTATAAAAGAAAGGCAGACACCGTGCCTGGCCAGAGCTAAGGTGAGACTCGCGCCTTGATGTGTTGTGATGTAAAAGTCGAGAGGTGTCATCACTGTAAGCTCGCTGCTAGCTGCCTCCATAAAAGAAAGGCAGACACCGTGCCTGGCCAGAGCTAAGGTGACACTTGCGCCTTGATGTGTTGTGATGTAAAAGTCGCAAGGTAAGCATTACTGTAAGCTCGCTATAGCTGCATCTATAAAAAAGGCAGGCACGTGCCTGGCCATAAAATATTATTTTCCGACTAAGCTGCTAATTTTAAGGCAGACACGTTGGCCAGTAAAAAAGTTACTGCAGTTCTGTGATTAATAAATCAAGTACATCACTGTAAGCTTTAGGCCAATAAACCATTAAACTGGCTGCTAAAAAATTCACGATAAAATATTATTTTCCGACTTGCAAGTGGCTATAACCGTTTAAAAAAGTTACAGTTCATTTCAAGTAATGCAGAATATATCTGCGTAGAATCCGAAGCTGATATACATAATTATAAAGAGCAATAAAAAATATTTCGAAAATATGCAAAATCTGCTTTTAATGCATTGCATGAGCATTTAATTTCTTATTACGCCTAGCACTTTTAAAAAATAAAAGATTTTTTTTTTCAAAATAAAAAATAAGCGCCCGTTAATAACAAAACAACAATAGCTTATTGGTTGCATTGTATTTGTTACTCATACGACCTGTTTGACATAAATCTCAAAGTACTAAGCTGCTTTGCGGCGTCACAGAAACCACCACGTGATAACACAATAATTTTATACAAAATCAGAGTGTTTTTAAATTGCAATTTACATTATATTTCATAGCAGTTGATATCGCGTCTTATGCAAATTGCAAGATGAAACCACGTCTGGTAGACGGGTCGTATGAGTAATTTTTTTTTTTTTGATAGAAAAGAAACACTAATAACCTATGAAAGCACTGACATTTATTATAAGCTGGAAAATTAATAAATTCTTTCAGCGCACTGAAATAACTTCTTGTAAGATTAATGCAGATAAGCAGTAGCTAAATGTGTAGATAATATGTTGAAATAAATGATTTTTATTCACTAGAAAATTCTTAGTATTTTCAGTGGGAGCTTAAGGATAACCTAAGTACCATATATGATTTTAAAGGAAATTTATTGTTATGTATTAAATTAATGGCGGTCATATATTATTAATAAATGATAATTTGCTAAATTTAATTCACTTGGCAGTAGACAAATAATTTTTAAGAAAATTTCATTGTCAAAAATATAGAAATATGAATAAATTAAAAAAAAAACAAGAAAAAACAGTTTGTATGGTACTGGCGGCAAATATATCTTGTCAAATGTGAAAGTTTTCCATACAAGAACTTGATCGTTCAGTTTGTATGGTAGCCTATAGTTAATCCGATCTGAACAATTTCTTCGGAAATTACGTTGTTGCTTTAAAAAATAATCTTTATCAAATTTTTTGAATATATCTTGTCAAATTGAAAGTTTTCCATACAAGAACTTGATTCCGATCGTTCAGTTTGTATGGAGCTATATGCTATAGTTAACCGATCTGACCAATTTCTTTGGAGATTACATTGTTGCTTTAGAAAATAATCTATACCAAATTTGGTGAAGATACATTGTCAAATGTGAAAGTTTTCCATACAAGAACTTGATTCCGATCGTTCAGTTTGTATGGCAGCTATATGTTATAGTGGTCCGATATCGGCCGTTCCGACAAATGAGCAGCTTCTTGAAGAGAAAATGACGTTTGCAAAATTTCAAAACGATATCTTAAAAACTGAGGGACTAGTTCGAATATATACAGACAGAAAGACGGACGGACATAGCTAAATCGACTCAGCTCAACATACTGATCATTTATATACATATATACTTTATAGAGTCTCCGACGCTTCTTTCTGGGTGTTACAAACATCGTGACAAACTTAATATACCCTGTTCAGGGTATAAAAAATTTTAAACTCAAGAGTCAACAGAAAGTTTCGAAAAAATGGGGGAAAAAATTCGAAATTAAAAATGTATAAAAAATTTTTAGCTAAAAAATTACTTTTCAAATGAAAATCTGAACTGAAAAGGGGAAAAGGAAAGATTCCCAAGAAGTGGTGTAGTGACTGATGCCTAGAACATACCGAAATTATGGAGGGAAAGCTTCTCCAACCTGCTGAATGGCAGTGGAAGCATAACATCTGGAGATGGTGAACCTGATTTCCCAATCGATGACGATGGAGCACACGTTCCATTGCCCAACTATGAAGAAGTTCGAATAGCAATTACCCGTCTGAAGAGCAACAAAGTATTCAAATACAAAGATGAAAAACTGATAAGGAACATGCAACAGCTTCTTTGTAGAATATAGAAAGGCTGTTCGACGATTGCAATTTAAGTGTGCTCTGCTCAATCGACAAAACAGGAGACACCACAATCTGCGCCAACTACCGTGGGATAAGTCTCTTCAGCATTGCATATAAGGTTCTATCGAGCGTATTGTGTGAAAGATTAAAGCCCACCGTGAACAAACTGATTAGACCTTAAGCCTAGAAAATGAACAACTGACCAGATATTCACCATGCGCTAAGTCTTGTAAAAGACCCGACACACACCACCACTTCGTCGGTTTCAAAGCTGCTTTTGTCAGCACGAAAAGGTGCTGCCTTTGTTTGAATTTGGTATCCCCGCAAAACTAATACGGCTGTGTAAACTGACGTTGAGCAATAACAAAATCTGCGTCAGTATCGGGAAGGAGCTCTTCGAACCATTCGATACCAAGCGAGGTTTCAGACAAGATGACTCGTTACCATGCGACTTTTACACTCTTCAACTGGAGAAAATAATTCGAGCTGCAGATCTGCAAAGCAAATGGGTCTGGAAATGGACAAGGGCAAGACGAAATATCTCCTGTCATCAAACAAACAGTCGTCGCGACTCGGCTCTCACGTCACTGTTGATAGTCATAACTACGAAGTTGTAGATAATTTAGTCTAACACCAGCGTTAACACCAAGAAAAACAACGTCAGCCTCGAAATCCAACGCCGGATAACTCTTGCCAACAAGTCCTACTTCGGAGTGAGTAAGCAATTGAGAAGTGAAGTCCTCTCTCGACGAGCAAAGACCAAATTCTATAAGTCACTCATCATCCCCGTTCTGTTATATGGTGCAGAGACATGGACCTTGACAACAGCTGATGAGTCGGCTCACGAGTTTTCTAGAGAAAGGTTCAGCGAAAGATTTATGTCCTCTTGCGCATTGGCCACGGCGAATATTGCATTCGATGAAACGATGAGCTGTACGAGATATACGGTGACATTGTCATACTTCAGCGAATTAAGAGACAGCGGCTATGCTGGCTAGGTCATGCCGTTCGAATGGATAAAAACACGCCAGTACCCGCCGGGGGAAGTAGAGGAATGGCAAAACCTCCAGTCAGTATAATAAAATATACCATACACATAGCTACACATATGTAAACTGTATTTGAAAAGTATAGGACACTTTCACCTTTCCATTTAACTCATTCCTCTAACGAATTTTTGATTAAAATTTTTAATTAAAATCGTTTTGACAATTTCCGTCAAGCACCGGTAAGTCGAATTCATTTCTGCAATTTCCATATTCAAATTGACATGCTAAATGGTTGATTTCAATTAATGCAAACAGTCGTGCATGTTGCTTGCCCATGTCTGGGGACGGACATCAATTTCTATGTTTGCATTAAAGAAAAAAAAACATTTTTTATACAAAGAGAGAATGCCAAAAAGGCGTGAATGAAAGTATATGCGTTATAAATATAATAAAAGACGCGTAAATCAATAAAATAAACAAGTGGACAATCAGAGACACTCACATACTGACACACAAGCTGACATTTGATATGTTCTACAAGTATATATGAAAAAAGACCATTGCCTGCCTGGCATTGTTGGTTTCCATTTGTTTTCCAATACAAATATTTATGTCTGCACTTATAAGTGTATGTGTGTATGTATGTGTGTATTTATGTATGTGAATTTATGATTTATGTACTCGTCTGCTTGTTCCGTACATAAATATATTTATAGCACTGTGTACCTTTCTAAGTGGAATTCATTTTTATCGCCTTTTGATTGGACATCACTAATGGACAGTTTAGCGTCTTTTCACGTAAACTCGACTGATAGCGCAAAAACATACTCGTACATGTGTCAAACGGCGTAGATATCTTCAATTAGACAGCTGGAGGTTGTACATATGTACATATGTATACATATATATCTAAGAATAGCTTCTGAAGTGTGCAATACCGAAACAGATAGGCGCACTAGGTACAACCAAAATGTTGATAACATCCAGCTGCCAATTTAAGGAGGTTTCAGTATTTAATCGAAGTAATGTAGACAGACCAAAGCTTATTTGTTATGTTTTTGTTATGAAACCTGAAACTCCAGAACACCTGCTTCGCCTCTAGATTGCGTGAATTCAAAGAGCATTTGATCACTCAAAAAACCACGTCGGTCCTATTCTGCATAAAATATTGGGCATTAAAAAGCTAATGGCGCGATAAGTGCCCCGTTTGCTCACTCCGAACTGCAAATACAATCGAGAGAGTACTTTATACCAAGCTATGGCGCTGTTTTTGCCGAGGTTTCGAAGTTTCTGCGTCATCTAGTGACCGTTGACGAAACATGGACACACCTGGAATGGTCGAATATGTGGACGAACTTGATTCGAACAGGTAGAAGGTTGTCCAATCGTTCGGAAATATGATCACTACCGTTTTTTGGAAAATATATACGTATATTCCGTGTGAACTAATTGGTTTCTCAATAGGAACGCTACAAAAGTAGATCGATGGGGACAGCAAAGGACGCTATATTTTTTCCCGTTCTCTTGACATTTCTCTTCAGTAAGGTTTGCCATTTCATCATGGAAATATATACGATCCAACAACGAGTCGAAATGATTAAAATTTACTACCGAAATTCGGAGTCAGTGGGCCAAACTTTTAGAGCCCATTTTATGATCGTCCTAATCGTTCTGACAGATCAACAATTGAGCGTCTAGTGGAAAATTTCAATCCACAGGCACAGTACAAAATGTTCCCATGCCACTAAGACAAAGAGGTGTCCGTAGTGTCGAGAATATTGCTACCGCTGGCGCATCAATTGAGGAACACCCAAATCAGTCTCTCACACGTCGTTCTCAAGCGTTGGCCACCCCCGTGACGTCGTTGTGGCGAAAAGATCTTGAACTACATCCTTACAAGATCAAATTGACGCAAGAACTGAAGCCGCTTGAGCACCAGAATCGTCGTATGTTCGTGAATTGGGCTGAGCAACAACTTGAAAATGATCCGGATTTTCATCAAAAAATCGTCTTCAGCGACGAGGCTCATTTCAGCCTGAATGGCTTCGTCAATAAGGAAAATATGTGTTATTATTCACACAGCAATCCACTCATGGAGAGTCACTATTGCATTTCGAAAAAATTACGGTTTGGTGCGGCTTATGGTGGCGTCATTGGGCCGTACTTCTTCCGTGATGATCAAGACCGGCACGTTACTATGAATTGGAATCGCTACCGCTCAATGGTAACCGAATATTTTTGGCCCGAATCGAATGATATGGACGTGGACAATATGTGGTTGCAACAGGACGGCGCCACAAGCCACACAGCGAATGTCACAATCGATTAATTGAAAACCAAGTTTGGTGAAGTTGTTATCTCACAAAATGGCCCAATCAATTGGCCACCTCAGTCGTGCGATTTGACGCCGTTAGACTATTTCCTGTGGGGCTATGTCAAGACTATGGTCTATGCCAACAAACCAGTACCGATTGTTAAACTTTGTACGAATATTGAACGAGAAATTGCAGCAGTATCGACGGATTAATGCTTGAAAACCATCGAAAATTGGGTTTAGCGTCTGGACTTCTGCAAGCGTGCCCGTGATGGCGATGCAAAAGAAATGGAGTACCATACATAATGTCATCGAATATACTTTTACAGGAATAAAGAATTTCAGTGATACCCAAACCTTTTTTATACCCTAAATAGGGTATATTAAGTTTGTCACGAAGTTCGTAACACCCAGAAGGAAGCGTCGGAGACCCTATAAAGTATATATATATAAATGATCAGTATGTTGAGCTGAGTCGATTTAGCCATGTCCGTCTGTCTGTCTGTCTATCTGTCCGTCCGTCCGTCCGTCTGTCTGTATATATACAAACTAGTCCCTCAGTTTTTAAGATATCGTTTTAAAATTTTGCAAACGTCATTTTCTCTTCAAGAATCTGCTCATTTGTCGGAACTGCCGATATCGGACCACTATAAAATATAGCTGCCATACAAACTGAACGATCGGAAAAAAGTTCTTGTTTGGAAAGCTTTCACATTTGACAATGTATCTTCACAAAAGTTGGCACAGGTCATTTTTTAGGGCAACAATGTAATCTCCGAAGAAATTGTTCAGATTGGCTTACTATAGCATATAGCTGCCATACAACTGAACGATCGGAAAAAATTTCTTGTATGGAAAGCTTTCACATTTGACAATGTATCTTCACAAAAGTTGGCACAGGTCATTTTTAGGGCAAAATGTAATCTCCGAAGAAATTGTTCAGATCACTATTGCACAACAAACTGATATATAGAAAACTTTTGCACAAGATAATTTTTGGTATAGGTTATTTTCTAAGGCAAAAATGTAATCTCCGAAGAAATTGTTCAGATCGGCTTACTATAGCATATAGCTGCCATACAAACCGAACGATCGGAATCAAGGGCTTGTATGGAAAACTTTCACATTTGACAATGTATCTTCACTAAATTTGGTATAGATTATTTTCTAAGGCAACAATTTAATCTCCGAAGAAATTGTTCAGATCGGTTAACTATAGCATATAGCTGCCATATAAACTGAACACATAGTTACTAAAAGAAATGCAGCTGTGAAGGGTATATTAGCTTCGGTGCAGCCGAAGTTAACGTTTTTTCTTGTTGTAGCGCTATATGGCGAAGGAAAAAACCACAAACAACCGAATTTGGATTCGATGGCGAATTAAAGAAGAAAACCCCAGTGGTTGAAGAAATAAATGGTCGAAATGATTTCTTCGATCAATGAAGATATCTAAGAAGATCAAGCATAAATACTAAGTTGATCGGTGTAGTAGGTTGCGAACCTACAAATCAACGTGTTTCAGTCAAAAGCTAATCTACATCTACTTCCCTCTGCCTGCCATTAAAATATTAATTTAATAAATTTATAGTTATATGGTTCGAATAATAAACACTTTTAGCGGCAATAAATGTTGACGTCTATAGTTTTTTAATATTTTATTATTTTAATATATGCATGTAAAGTTGCATACTTATATGTATGAACCATACATAATGTAAGCGCATATGTATGTGTGTGTAGATTAAAGGCACTTCACTGTTTCCATAACGCCAGATAAGCAATTCAAAGAGCGCTAAAACTTATACTAATAGCAATTAATTATCACCGTCACAATGTTAATTTACTGTGCTAACTTAACACCCGCAACCAAGCAAATACACACCGACATGCATATGCATATGTACATATGTACATATATACATACATATATGTATATGCATATATTGATTTTAGATAGACAACTCACTAAACCAAGGTGTATTCCTCGTTTATTTTTTCAACGTCACCCAGCTTTGAATGCGCGTGTTTATTATAATAGTCATCACAAGCAACTTGTTGCTGACGTTCTGCATTAGCAACATGTTGCTAAATATATTTGTCTTTGATTTTAGTTAAATATTGACTGAAATCAAAGCAAAGTCATAATTAAATTGACTTAAAGCCAATAAATTCAGACATTAGTTATCTGAACATGCACCGATTTATTATATTTATGGGTAGTCTTCGATACGCTAAACCTTAGAGAGTAGCGAATCGAATAAACAACGGGTATAAATCAAATAATCCAACGCGATAGCGAGTGTACCACTTTAAGGACGTCCCAACATACCATCTTGTATTGAATTTAACTGATTAATTTTGTGGTTACTGTCACATGAACAGTTTTTGATAAGACAGGTGACTAGAACTCCACTTGCCGAGCAGAGTCGCATTAAATACGGCTAGTTGAACGATAATGATTTAGTAAATCGATTCTTACATTTCTGGGTTAGAAGGCCTCCTGTGAATAAAGGTATATGAAGTAGTTTTAAGTAATGACCGAATTTCATATCAGAAATCGTAATTTGAAATGACCTTTAGAAGTATTTAAGTTTTTCCCTATAATTTTCCCATAAATATTTGCTGAAAGAACCTGACAGTCAAAACACAACCTCGGCTCAATTATATTTTTTAAATCACTGGTCTGAACCTATTAAGAATGCAAATAATGGTTTGAGTGCATGGTTTGTCAAAGAAAGAGAAACAAATTCATAGGTCCCTCAAGAGAAAAAGCTCTATCGAGCGTTTTGTGTGTTAGATTAAAGCCCTCCGTCAATACACTGATTGAAGCTCGATTTAACAAACTGATTGGAACTTGAGTTTGTTGACGGTGGGCTTTAATCTTTCACACAATACGCCCGTCAGTGTGGCTTCAAGCCTGGAAAATCAACAAGCGACCACATATTCAGCATGCGCCAGATCTTGGACACACACCACCTCTTCGTCGATTTCAAAGCTGCTTTGTTTGAATTTGGTATCCCCGCAAAACTAATACGACTGTGTAAACTGACGTTGAGCTATACCAAAAGCTCCGTCTGGATCGAGAAGGACCTCTCCGAGCCGTTCGCTACCAAGCGAGGTTTCAGAGATGGCGACTCTCTAACGTGCGGCTTCTTCAATCTACTACTGGAAAAAATAATTCGAGCTGCAGATCTGAATAGAGAAAGTATAATCTTCTACAAGAGTGTACAACTGCTGGTGTACGCCAGTGACTTCGATATCATTGGCCATAACAACCGCAAGTTTAGTTCTGATTTCTTTAGATTGGACAAAAAACGAAGCAAATGGGTCTGGTAGTGAACAAAGGCAAGACGAAATATCTGCTGTCATCAAACAAACACCCGACGCACTCGTGACTGTCACTTGCCTCCCAAGTCACTGTTGACAGTCATAACTTCGAAGTGGGAGATAAATTCGTCTATCTTGTAACCAGCATTAACACCAACAACGACGTTAGCTTCGAAATTCAACGCAGAATAACTCTTGCCAACAGGTGCTACTTCGGACAGAGTAGGCAATTGAGAAGTATTGTCCTCTCTCGATGAATAAATACCAAACTGTACCAGTCATTCATCATCTCCGTTCTGCTATATGGTGCAGAGGCATGAACGATGACAACATCTGATGAGTCGGCGTTACGAATTTTCGAGAGAAAGGTTCCGCGGAAGATTTATGGCTCTTTGCGCATTGGCAACGGCGAATACCGCAGTCGATGGAGCGACGAGCTGTACGAGATGTAGGACGACATTGACATAGTTCAGCGAATTAAGAGACAGCGGCTACGCTGGCTGGGTTACATCGTCCGAATGCATGAAAACACTCCAGCTCTGAGAGTATTCTACGCAGTATCCACCGGGGAAAGCAGAGGAAGTGGAAAATCTCTACTCAGTTGGAAAGACCAGGTGGAGAAGGACCTGGCTACATTTAGAATCTCCTATTGGCGCCAAAACCGGCGAAAAGGAAAAAAGACTGACCTATTCGATTTTAAGGAATAAAGGTGATGTATTTTGTATATTCAAACGCGACACCGTCAAGAACCGATCGTTGATCCGACTGCAAAATCTTCAAAACTACAGCTGAACAAAGGTATACGCTCTGGCTACAGCAGTCGCCTATATACTTAAATACTAATTATGATAAAAGTATCGAAAATTATAGCAATTCAGCGTGAGTTTTTCTCAAGTAGTCCAATTTCAGCTAAATATCATAAATGTATGATATTGCAATATTGAAGTAATCGCTCAGGTCGCAGCACTCATTGTTGGTATGTTCTAGTGTAGTTCTCAAGTTTTTATTAAGTCTATTGATTTTTATGCTAGTTATAAAAATTTGCTGTTATTAAAACACAATTTGGCGGTATTTAATTAAACATTAAATTCTACTTAAGACTTATCGCTCCGAATACATGCTACAAACATAACAATAAAATTCGACAAGCTTGAGATAGTGTCACAGTTGGCGGCAGTAATTGGCATGCGTTGCGTATCTTGCGTCGTGCGTTGGCATACGAATTCGAGTCGAAAATTCAGAAAACTTGTACCTGCTCTGTGCAATATTTACCAACTTTTAGTGCAAATAAATATATCGCATTGATTAGCCCGATGAGTCAACTAGCAGCGCAAGTCACGGTACAATGTGAACGAACAGCCCGTTCGAAAATAACGGTAATATAAAATGTATGTAGATTTAACTCTCATGTGAGCTTAAAGGAACTCCTTATGGTTATTATTCTAGGCAACAGCAGTTCCTTTAGCCTCGACACCAGGCCATGCATTTTCATCTAAAAAGATGTTCTATGTTTCTCAAGTCCTACTATGAACTTTATATTGGAGAGATTGAGAAAAAAAAAAATTATTAATTAACATTTCCATGTTCTAACAGGCTGCTTGACATCGTCATAAAAAAATGTTTTCAGAGCAAACTGTGTCAGATCAACAGTTCTACTACTAAGAAGTTGTAGCAATGGCCTTTTTAAAGACATGGCTTCAAAAGAACTCCAACAACTTCCGTTGAACTGAAAGATAAGACAATCCACGGTCAGAAAGAAATCTTTAAAGCTTTGTAGCTAAATATTATGCACATCTTCTACATACATAGTTATGAGAAACATGATTTTCGACTAACTAAACTCATAACTTCTTCTTTAATCGGTCTTTTCAAACTGCTATGTAGTTTTGAAAATCAAGATTTCCGACTAACTACTTATGTAAACTCATAACTTCTTCTCTAATTAATCTTTTCAATCCGATTGAGTTATGACCTTATGTAATGTTTTTCTCTGCTACGGACGCGATTTCTCAAGACTTGACACTAAGTTTCTTCATTGCTTCATTTACTTGGTTACCTCTACGTCTTCTACCACCGATTCCCTCAACAAATACCTTTTTTCTGAAGGATCATTAGCCCTGCTCACAATGCGACCAAGCCAGCCTAGCTGGGTTTTTACACGCAAAACAATGTCAATGGCGTAGTACAGATCGTTTGTTGTTCGGTTACGATAGAATATAATTTAATTGAGTTTTGCACCGCGAGTTCGGTTACGGAAGTTGTCAGGACGCAATAGCTTCAGAAGGACCAAAAATTCTCCGAAAGATTTTTCTCTTGAACACTCCAAGCGCCAGCTCATTACCTTTTGACAATGCAACTAATCCAATATAATCTTTTCAGTCTCCTTTGTCGACATTTTCTTTATAAAATCTTCACAAGCTTTAAGGCATTGCTTTTGTGACCAATTCTATCGACATAATTATTCATTAATACTTTCATAGATCTCGTAATACTCAGCTAATTCTTTAAAGCGAGTTCTTAAACTATTACCATTCTATTAAAATGAGTCTTTCCGTGGATGGTTTATAATGTAATCTAGTCGGTTTGAAACCCGCGCATTGTCACGTCTTCTCTATGCCGTTAATCGACAATAAGTCGAGTGAAGATTACCTAACAAGGAAACACGATTTTTTATGAAGGTTAGTCTTGGTTTTGATGTCGTTGAATGTCGTCCGAATGGATGAAAACACTCCAGCTCTGAGAGTATTCGACGCAGTAGCAGCCGGGAGAAGCAGAGGAAATTACCTCCACTCCGTTGGTGGAAAGATGAGGTGGAGAAGTTCCTGACTACACTTGTTATCTCTAATTGCCGCCAGACAACGAAATGGAAGAACGACTGGCGCGCTGTTGTAAACTCGGCTATATCCGCGTCATACACGAAGCGTTGTCTACGCCAATTAAGAAGAAGAATTCACTTCAAGGGTGATATTCTCATAAAGCGACGTTCCGACTTTTCGATACCACTTTTGTAGTATGATATGTCTTTTGCTTCAAAATAGGCCTCAGTGTCGGCGATCACATTTTTATTCGCGTAAAATTCCTTATCAGCACGCATTCTTTTGAGACCTGAGAACAGGAAATAGACACTGGGGGCCAGTTCTGGAGTATACGGATTTCCAGGCGCCAATTTTTAAAGCAAAAGAAATCAGTTTCGATATATTATAATGCAAGACCAATAAAAGCAGTGCATAGGCCTTCAGCAATTATGGAATAAATGCTTTCCGAACGCTATCAAGCGATACTGCTGAACTACCAGACAACATGCCGCCTATTAAAATCCAAGGAAACGAATTCTTATGACGATACCAGCTATCAGTGCCGTCTACAAGGCGGACAAAAACAGAGAGAACCAAAAGCCTTACAATGAGGCAGCAGCGGTGGCAAATCTCATCCAAAAGGATGATGGACCCACAGACTGATCCCAGACATTCATTCGTGTATTGGGACCTGAATTTCCACCTAACCTAAATACTGAGTGGCCATGGATGCTTTAGAAAGTATCTGTGCCAAATTAATCATGACGTTAGTCCGTATTGTCCGACGTGTACAGAGTGCATAGAAGACTTTGAACATAAGGGAAAATCTGAAATTTATACTCGACAGTGGTGTAACGGTGGACAATTTGACAACACATACATAAGTATGTACATATGTGTCAGTCCTCTGATAAATAGAAAGCTGTCAGCGGAGCGTTAGCTCTAATTATGACAAAACTAAGAAACTTGCAATAGATTTAGAGTCAGTCAGACCGTATAAAAGAAGAGACTTAAATGTCTTTTTCTCTCTCATGAAGTAATACCTACTTATGTAATCCGGTGGTTCCGTGGGAGAGACATGTGTTAGGAGTAGATTACTTTTAGCGGACTAAAGTTCCGTTCTCCGGCTTTTGATGTTTCCCCCTACTGTAAAAGAAAAGTTTTTTAAACTTTGTGTCACACTTAAAATACCCTGTTGAGGGTATATATAGAAACAATTATATCGTAGCAAAGATTAAAGATTGTCGTTTAGCGGGCTACGAATATTTGTTTACTTGTGCGCGCATTACTTGTCATGAAGATCTCAAACGCCTGCCTTTTAATATAATTGATAGGAAAGGTGCTTTTTATCGATTAAGAACTAGAGCTGCCGGCACTGGCGTGTACGACTAAGCATACAAGAAATTAAGCAAGGCACATACAAACATACATATGTATGTACGTATGTATGTAGAAGTGTGTGTTGACATATCTAAAATAATATGTCGGCTGATATACACCATATATGTACGTATGTATGTACATACTTATGTATATACTGAAAATATGAAGTTGAGTATGCGTGTAAACAGTAACGCAAATTGGAATCTATTGAGTACACATAGCCATGGAAGAATGTCAATATGTGCATAGGCGTTAGAACGGAACTTGCGACTGCGATTTTGCGATTTAGTGATTCTAATTCGGTCACGCACCCAACACGTTGCACAACAACTAACGACAGAAGCTACGAGCTTTACGACGGCAAAGAAAGCAATGGGAAATGACTGCTTAGGCACCTGCCGGCACAGCTGGTTTGAGAGTAATAATTATTATATGTAAATACATATCGCTCATTTGCTGCAAGACCGGCATAAGTCAAAAAAATCGATTTGCCAGAAAACGCGTTAAAAGTTTTCAACTGACTCCAACCTTACACGGAAAACAGGAATCATATTCTCTTCTCAAGCGGAGCATATAAGAGGTATTCATATGAATTTTTCACTCAACATGAAGTCTGATATAACGAACAATTCTGCATCATTAACTCAAAAATCACGTTTTTTGATTTATGCCGGTCTTGCAGCAAATGAGCGATATGTACATACAGGCAAACGTGCTTACATAAATAAATAAATATATAAATTAAACGGTATTTAAAATATCATATTGCAAGGATTTCAAACGAATTTTGCTAAAAAGACTTCGCTGAAGTTGAACGAAACAGCTGAACAGCTGATAGTCAGCAAACGGCGCTTGACAAGTGTACATAACTATTATTTTTAACTAGATAAGTATGTATGTATATACATATGCATGTAGGTACATATGTACCCAGACTTTTGTATTTATGTGTTTACATAGCAAAATAGTGCGCACACAAGAAAGGGATTTCAATTTCGATTTCAATGGCAGCATGACGTAATAGGATAGACTAAATGTAACGGTAAATATGTAACTTTTATGCGAAAACAACGCTGCCGCCCAACAACAACCAACGCACACTTCACACAAGCAGCGCAGCAACTTCTTCGGCGGCAGGTGTCGGGAGGAAAAGTGCGTGTGACGAAGCGCGTTGCGATTCTTGTCAATAAGGTAACTATAACAAGAAGAAGCACTTCTATGTACATATGTACATATGTATGATAAATGGAAAGCTATCAGCGAAGCGTCAGCGTTCATAATGACCAAACTGATCTTTTCAACAGACTTCCGTCAGTAATAGAGGTAACTATAACAAGAAGAAGCACTTCTATGTATGTAAAGGTATGCGTGCAAAAGCTATTTATTGCAGTTGTTTTGTTGTGTTTTATTGTCTATGTGCACAAGTGCGGCGATATCGGTACATGGAATGTCATTATGCTGTTGTTGTTATTATTATTGAGCAATATTATTATTTTTTGGGCGAATGTTTCAAGCACGTGTGTTTGCAGCCACACATACATACATATACATATATATAAATAAATAAATATGTACATATGTCTGTAAGCATATTTTGTGCGAGTGCTTTTGGCCTTGTTTACTTTGCTAAAGGTTATGATAAGCAGATAAGGCGCAGAAAAGTTCAAATGAAAACGAACGCACTGCAAGCGCTACAAGTGGAGCGGTGAACTCATGCCGATGTTGTTATTAATTTTTTTTGTATGCTTGTAATGTATTTGATATCGGGCATAAACAATATTTTATTTGTTATCTTGCAAATTGAATGTCGGTTGTCCCACATTTTTCTATGAATATCGAGTGTGCATTTTTCTTTTTTATATCGTCTGCACACAGTTTTAAAAATATCATTATAGATAATATAGAAGTAAAGAGTTATTAATTTTCTGCTGAACAAGGTATTCGGCGACGGAGTCTCTTTCAAAACATCGAATTTGCACTCCTTTATATGGCCACTGTCGTAAATGCCACAAGGACCTACTCGTCGCAGTCCTTGACCCATCCATCGCACTTCTTGGATGGCGGCGATGTCAGCCTTCAAGTGCTGAACACATAGAGCGCGACAAACTGCAAGCGACATCTGTCAAATATTAAAATGCACACGTTCTTATGGACACAGTTATGTTGTTGTGCAGCTGCTTCAATAACTGTGTCCCTAAGAACTTGTGTATTTTAATATTTGACAGATGCCGTTTGCAGTCTGTCGCGCTCTATATGTTCAGCACTTCACTCTTACGAGGACATCAACCAGCTGGTCAGCGACACCTTCCCAATTAAGGGACCGGACATTCCAGGTGCATGCCCTCAAATCGTAATCCTTAATACGTTTGAAGTGGTCGTCCTCAAAAGGGTGGGTCTCCCATCTTTTGCAACGCGACCTAGGCTCTATTGTGCCCTTTCATCATATTCATTACCAAAGGACCAGTACTCTGACGAATTCTGGGAACTTGCCGGAAGCTTTTGATTGGTGATGTGATCCCTATCCACACAAATGGATCTAAGGGTCTTGAGCCTGTATCTGCAAATTGCTGTGAAACCTGGAATCAGGTGTTCTGGAAACCAAAACCGGCAGTTTTTCACTATTGCATCCAGCCAGTATCTTTCTCTACGCACTCTCTCCTCCATGCGGAGCAGCTCTTTTATGTTATGGAGCGCCACCGCAATACATGATTCTAGCCCCAACATCCTAGAAACCAGAGCAGAGCGGGCGAGTTCTTCGGCGAGCTCATTGCCGACTTCTCTTTATACCCCGGCACGCAGATAAGTGTAAACAATTGCAAACTGGTAATAATAATCGGTTCAGCCATCCTATACACTCTTCTGCTAATAGCGAAATCGCTATATCATAGACTGAGGTCGCTTTTAGTGCCGCTTGACTGTCGCTAAGTATATATGTAGATACGTTGGTTACGATAATTGCTTATAGCAAAAACTTCTGCTTGAAAAATGCTTGGTAAACCATCTCATAAGTATGGAAAGGTTGGTATGCAAAGCCCAACGATGACTTCGAGCCGTCAGTATTCTACCGAATAGTGCTGCCAATCAGTAGTAGGTGAAGTGTGGAATCACTACAGTGCGTCTTACTGTAGATACTAACTTTCAACTTCTTCGTGTAGTTTACTCTCTTCGAATGCCGTCTCTTGGAATAAGGGCTAGTTATATATCTTCCCCAAAGGCTTTTATATGTTGAGACGAAATTATCCTCCCTCTTCTATAACCAGCGTGGTATGCTCCGTTGTCTGTTTCTTCACTAGATGGAGCGGTGTGAGCTCCCGTATGACCTGAAGTGCTGCGGTTAGACAAGAACGCATTGCCCCAGGGGTGCATACGCAAGCAAGTTGCAGTCCTATCGAAGTCACAATGCCTTCGAAGCCCAAGCCACTGCTCCATATGTGATAGGCCTCACAAACCTGGTATACCGCCAGCTGATGATGGATACCCAGGATCTACCGGCTAGCCGTCTGCATGCCAATATTACATATACTACTGTTACTACTACTGTGAAATTAAACACAAAAACTATTTTTTCAAACTATCATTTCAATAGTTTCAAAATTACATACTAAATTTTAAATCGATAGATAATTATCGATCAATAATGATTCAAAGAATTGTATGAAATATCGGAAATTCCACAACTGAGCGAATTTAAAAAAAAAAATTAAATTGAAGTGCGTTACTATATTTGGTGTTAAAAGATAAGACGATGCTACAAGAACAACTTTGATTTGTGAATTTACTTATTGGAGTATCAATTATCGATTTTTCTGAAATTATTTTTTACAATCAATTAATTTATTATCTATAGATAACATAAAACTCTATCTATATAGTTGATTGTTTAAAAATATTTTAGAAGCTGATAATTCAAGATTGCTTCCTGTGCCTAGGCCACAAGAATAGTTGAAACCGGTTCACAGTGTTTATCATTATCTGTTCCTTTTTATTCAATAAAACACAAGAACAACTCCACTTTGTGCTTTTGAAGAAGTATTCGAGAAACCGATTCCGAATTACTGTGCTACTAGCGGCACTATACACAGGAAGAGGAATAGCATAGACCGCAGCAAAAATTTTTGCAATCAGTCATAGCTTAAACTGTTTTTGGGATAACTGTAGAATTCACGTCGCCGCAAAGCGGATCACCTAGGCAAAGTATCTATTAAATATATAGATATCTGGTCCCCGTTAAGAGTTGCCATCGAGGTCATCTAACGGTATGCCCAGAAAAGCTGCTGTTTCGACGGGGTTGGACCATAAGGAGAAGGCTGTCAGATGTGTAGGGTTAGCTGGGCATGTGTCAGATGTGTGTGGTTAGTGTCAAGTCATGTCGTTACACGCTGGACATATGTTTGATAAGTCGGGGTCGATTCTAGATAAATAGGAGTTTAACCTGCTACAGTATCAAACGATTCTCACGGCAACTCGTGCTTTTCGTCTGCAATAGGTGGTAGTTTGACTTCAAGTACGCCATTCACTGAGAGGAAGTCGGTGTAGTTTCTTGCGTCTAAAGTCTGATCGGCGTATTGTTTTATTTTTAATCTATGAAAGGAGAATAGCAAAAACTGCTGGAGAGGAGTTCATTATGCTCTTTAACGGGGAGCATGTGGGCCTCAGTGTGCAAATATTGAATGGGAGACATCAGGAGGCATACCGTTGTAGTCTGGATAAAGTAAACGTCGGGATATATAGTACAGTTCTGTTCAAGGCTTTCCAGATATTTTGGTACGCGGTCCTTATTGCACTATTATTTTCTTAACTTGAGTAAGTGCTGAAGGGCAAAATACTTGGATATAAGGAGCTGCAGGCTTTAACTGTGAGAGAAATAAATTTATCGTGAATGTAGTTATAAAAATAATCGATTAATCCATAATTTTGTTGGGAAAATAGTAGTTCGATAAGTTCGCTATAAAATCAACGATTAACTGATAATTTGGTTGTGAAAATAGTCCATTAACTTTTTTGGTAAAATAATCGATAAATTTTGTTGATAAAATAATCGATTAATCGACGACTTTGCATTAAAAAGCAGCTTTTATTTGTAAAGCAAACGATTGGTCAGTAATTTTTGTTGTAAAAACAACAAACGACAATTTCATTGTAAAAACAATCGATCATTTTATTGCAAGGCATTTTCGATTAATGTTATTACAAAACAATCAATTAATTCATAATTTCGTTGGGAAAATAATCGTTTGTTCGATGCAATTTCAGTATAAAAACAATCGATAATTTTATTGTGAACGTATCCATGTTAATATAAAATAATCGATTAATCAAAATAACTTTGTTCTTCAAAAAAACAGCACTAACCTGTAGAAAAATAATCGATTAGTTTTGTTGGTAAACGTTGGGTCGATAATTTTGTTGTAAAACCAATCGATAATTTTATTTTAAGAATTTTTGATTAATGATTTTACAAGATAATCGATAGTTTTGCTGCAGAAATAGACAAAATGTAGATATTTTTTTGTAAATAATCGATTCATTGATAACTTTGCTTCTGATCTTAATGAAAAGCTTTTCTCAAAAGTACAATAATGAATATATGTATGTATGTATGTAGGTATACATACCTACATTTGCAGTATATATTTCGCAATTAAAAAGCATATCACTTTTAATTTGCTTCATTAAATTATAAACAATTTGTTTTATTAATTGAAATAGCAATTAATCAGATGTTGTAATGAAGAACGCTTACAACTGTAATCAAGTGCTGCTACTCTTCTTTAGGTATAACGATGGAACATGTCAGTATAACACAAGCATGCGCTCAAGCATCGATGAAAATTATGAAATTAATTTGTAACGTCACGTAAACGACAAATTGCCAGCGATAAAGTATAAATAATACAACAGACGATAGATTATAAATATGTATTTCCAGTTCTATTTTAATGCCACGATGCTGAAAAGTATAAAGTATGTAAGTGTATGCATGGCATTGCATTAATTGCCGCAGATAAGTGCTCTTTTTGCGCTGGAGTAAACGAACGGGTTACCGATAAGCGAAGTTCATTGTAGCCACAAACAAATATTTACGTAAGGAGTGTACGTTTAACATGTGGCAACCATATGCTAGTCAACCCTAGAATGTAGAAAAAGGTCAGGAAACAAAGCCGACCGCACGCTATTGTTTATAGCCACGGCTGTGTTTCTAAGTAGGTACTCTGTGTATATATGGGTGTCTATGTAATACAAGTATGATTAAAACAATAATTATCACAAAATATTTAACTTCAGAGGGCTACTTCGCCTACCAAGGTGACTAATAATGTAAATATTTCAAGTGCATGGCCGTAAGCTTGGTTGGGAAAGTCC
Source organism: Bactrocera neohumeralis (assembly GCF_024586455.1). Lineage (NCBI taxonomy): Eukaryota > Metazoa > Arthropoda > Insecta > Diptera > Tephritidae > Bactrocera > Bactrocera neohumeralis. The sequence continues at coordinate 78,234,253 of NC_065921.1, forward strand.
TCATTTGAATAGGGAAAAGTAAAATATTATTCAACAAATTTTAATATAATGAGAAAGAAACCATTTCTTTTTTCTTACATACTCCAAAAAACTTAATTAATTGCTGGTTCGTGGACTTAAACAAAAAAAAAAATCTTAAAAGCAACGATTAAATTAATCTCCATCTTCAGAGCATTGAAAGATACTGGCGTTAAAACTTTTCTTTATAACCAATTTGGCTGCCTTAAACTTAAGTTCAAAGAATAATTCATCTTTTTTAAAAAACCAACTGATCAAATTTGATCCAGACTGACAACATTTTCACTATTTTAATACAAGCCTTTATTATCAGCTTCAAAATAGACTTCTTTTTAAACCAGTACAAGCATCCCAACGCTAAATTTACCATACACAAACAACAATCGGCTGGAATAGACTTCAGTGCCTTCAGCGAATGACTTTTGATAGATTTTTCAGTTTAGAATATAGAAAAAAGTCAGAGAATCAAAAATCTGGACAATACGTTGGTTGACGGACGACTCTCGTTTCGTGTTTAGCCAAATATCAGTCACAATAATTCCAGAATGTGACGGCGCATTATCATGGTGAAAAATCCATGAAATCAAAACTCAAAACAACCAAGTTGTATTCCGCTTAACTCTTTTTTCCCTATTGAACGAGTTCTGAGTAAACAACCCCATCATGCAATCAAAGGACCAAAGAGCATCAATTTGATTTTTGACCGACTTTGAAGTGATTTTTTCGGTTTCCGCGCAATTTTTGGAGCGCCATTGGCTAGATTATTGGTCATTGGCTACATTGTTGGCCATTGGCTAGATTGTTGGGGAATTTCGACGTCATATTGATAAAATAATTTGTAATTGAAGATGATGTATAATAATCACATCGTATTAAAACATGCTCATGATTGCATTCTTATATGTAAAATACCCACAGATTGATTTTTTAGCAGAATTCACGGACTTCACGGACATTTCTGACTTTTTTCGGATCCCTTAAAATACCACTTCACATAACCTAACCAAATTTATTGTCAATTAGTTTTCTGCTTTTCAGCAAATTAACTTTTCTATACTTCAAGATCATGGTTTTTTCTTAATAAGTCCAATGAAATGGTTGATGGCTTCACTATAACACCGAGAGTAGTCGGTTTGAAACTTGAATGCGCTGAATTGCAAAATTATTGCAAAAGAAATTTTCCCAACAGCTGTTGAGGCACAGTGGACTAATATTGTAATGAAAGTTAAATCTAAGAGAGTATTCTTGCTATAAAAAATGGTATTCATAAAAACATTTTAGTCCTTCAGCGAACGAGTTTTAAGCTCAGCACGTTTAGTACCGATTTGAGATCGAAAGGTTTCAAATTTGTCTAGCTATCATACTTTTGTGAGACCACTTCTTCAGCTGACGATTAAAGCAAAAATATATTCTCCTTCTTTATTGACATAGACACCGCTTAGCCGAGTTAAAGCTTTGTTTTAATTAAACGGAGTTATGATTTTGGAAGTCTCAGCATATTTAACAGTACAAGCACCTCAAGTTGCCGTATAAACAAGGCTACAACAATGAACTTTCCTTTATTGTCAACCTAATTTATTTGTTTATTTATGCATTTTTTTTTTGAATATTTGTTTAATGCGAGCAATTAGGAAACGAGTTTGTCTATGCAAATTGGTTTTATAAAAATTAAAAACCAGAACAGCAGACAATTTAAGAAAGCTTTAGCGCATTCGCCGCAAAAATATTCAAATATGTGTGAAGAAAGTCTAATATATTCGTGATTAAGAAATGTTTGTGAAAAAATATATTCATACATACATATATGAGTCTATAAAATGTATGTATATGCAATCACTTAACCTCTCCCTTTATTGCAATACTCAAATGCAATTTAAGTCATAGAGAGTACGTCATATCAATTCACATTTTTACACACTCACACGACACCAGAGATACAAACTACAGCAACGACAAGTGCTAGACGAACAGCCAGTTCGCATACGAAGCAAAGTGTTTGCGAGTAAAAGTGGCGAAACGAAAGCGCAAATGCTTAACAGAAATTGAATTGACTGCACTGAAAATGATTTCAGATATTTTTAAAGCAAAAAGTCGTCAATATTCCGTAGAGAGGCTTTAATGAGACAAATGTATGCTATTCAGTGAAGAATCAATGTCGTTAGCAGAACAAACGCAAACTGAAAACGTGTTACATAAATATGAAACTCTCAATGTTTTATTGGCGAGAACATTTTTCAAGTTTTACAGTAATTCAGTATACCTCCACTCATTAAGGAACCTTTAAAGTTGTAGGAAATCACTTGAAATCAAATTAAATAACGTTTCATATTTCCATAATTGCAACTCTGTATCTGAATTCTGTAATTCTGAAGCACTCCTATTAAGGGGTTGCATGGGTTTACGGGTTTCAAAAAACCGATTTTTTTTATTGTTTTATTAAATTCTACAAACCTCTAGAATATTGTCCTAAATTTTCGAGTTGATCCGAGTAATAGTTTCGTAGATATTGACTTGAGAATTTCTGCGCTCGAGGCTAGCTATGCTAAGTGTACCGTCTTTAAATGCGTTTTTCTCGAAATTATATTTCTGATTTATCGAGAACTACTCAACCGATCTTCATGAAGTTTTACACAGGTCTTTGAGATACAAATCTTAAAGACTTGGACGAAGAATTTTTTTTGATTGCAAAAATAAAAAAAAAAATATCGCGAACTCTTTTTTGAGATACAATTCTTAAAGACTTGAGACGAAGATTTTTTTGTTTGTTTACAAAAATTAAAAAAAAATATGTCGCGAACTCCCTGAAATTTTCCTTTTTTTGTAAAAAAAATGTCTGCCAAAAATCCAATTTTCAGTTTTTTTTCCTTCGTCCAAGTTCTGAATTAAGATTTTAACTAAAACACGTATTTTTTCAGTTTAGATGACCCTGTAAGGAGTTATCGTGCAAACGCGGGCCACAGGAAATTGCCTCGCAATGGCCGAGTTTGAAATATGTTTTTTCCAAAAATGTCAAAATTTCTTTCTTAGTAGTGTATGTTTGTATGTTTGTAAAAATAAAAAATTCTAATAAAATATTACATTTTTTATATGAGAAAAAATTTGTTGAAAAAAGGCTGTTTTTTATCCGAGGAAAAATTCTAAAATTTGCACAAATATTTAGCCCACTTTTCTAATATAAAAAATACATGTTCCTATTTGTTTGGCCGCCACTGTATATTGATAGGTTTTTATCAGTGTGCAGAACAACGAAATGCCACAATTTCTTACAGATAAAAATTGAATACAATAAAATTACTTAGCGTTTTTATTTTGCAGTATCAGCAGGTCATTGCGTCGCGCGATACCGACAACGAATACTCTGAATTTTTTTTCTTTTAAACGTGTTTACAAATATTGGCTTGTGCTTTGTACTCTTGGGAAAACAAAATGTTTTTTGCCTGGCTATTATTATGTAAACGAAGAAACAAAAGATTGAAAACAAAAACTACAAATCTTTCATATAAATAAAATATGTATAGATATGTAGATACATATGTAATGTAACATGCCTGTACTTGATAGCTTTTCTGCTTTTGTTTAAATTGTCTGGCCGTTTTACTATTTTATGATAATGCAATTTTCACGCAAAGTTGTGTGAGAAGCTCTTTACGCGTTTATCCTTTGTTTTGCTGAGTCTGTATTGGCTAGGGGGTGCTCTTTTCGAATATACATATGTATACGGTCATACTTATTTCAGTCTTTCTTTCTTTATGCAGTAATCTTGGTTCAAAATAGCATCTAAAGCTTGAGCTCAGCAAGGAACCAGAAACAAATGTCGCAAATTAAAACTCCATGCTTTCACTTTTCTATAGAAGTTGGCACAACAGTTCCTCTTTTTAAAGTGTTTTGAACCGTTTTCGAATATCAATATCCTTCAATGAGAAAACAGATGCAGTAAGCATTGCTTTTCTATTGACAGTCCTTTCTTAAACACTTGTGGAGTCCTGAAGGTGAAGATGAGCGTGATAGACAAGATAACAAGTTTTCTGAATGAAAGACGGTTCCCAACTACTTTATACATATCGTATATATAGATCTGGGGTTCACTTGTCGTATCTCTCTATCTCTCTCTGAGAACAACCAATGTTTCCTAATAGAAGGTATGAACTGTTTATAAAATTAGAACCCCTTAAGCTTACTGTCAGATTTTTCAAACACTTTTGCTAAAGTTGTGCTTCATTCGCTCCAATAAAATCTATACTTTGTAACCTTTATAGCTTTTCAACAATGATATTTAGTGACGACATATAATTTACAAGAGTATATAGAATATAGGAGAAAGGAGTATATAGAATATATTAACAGTAGTGGAGCAGTAAGATTTTTGGTACAGATGAATCACAACTTGTGAGAAGGATTACTGAAATAAGAGTTTGCTGGATACTGTCCATGAGCTGGGCACTTTATCTACATACTCTTTCAGGCTTACTGACCTGCCTTTTCAAGAGAAATATTGAGGCAGCAGTAAATTTACAAAAACGGTGCCCAACCGCCTTTAGAGAGGTGAGCAACTACTCCGACAATGGATCGTAAACTCGATAAGACAAGTATTAATGCTTGGCGTTAGTGATATTACAAAATTTCCTAAAAGTGATAAGTTATAAGCCGAACCGGTTAAAGCTGCAACTTATAGTAGCACAGAAGAAGTGGCGAATCGAAGACTGTAATTAATAGAAATCAGTAAGAACTTTTAAGTAAGAAAATACCTGGTATTTTAGAGTAAGTGGTTAAAAAAGACAAAGTTTGGCTAAATACAAAAAAAAAGAAAAATCCGCTGCTGCACAAGACTTAAAGGGTTATATATGGTACATACCCTAGTATTGGTCGAAAATATCGAAAAAATTTTAATGTGTTTTCTCAAAGTATAACCTTTTGAGATTACTGCTTCCAAATTTCATAAAGAACTGAGCACTATAGCCAAAGTTATAGTTGTCAACAACGCGCTTCCTCCAAGTGACCCCAAGTATGTGTCGACCGTTTAAATTCATTAGTGATTATCTCAAAATGAGGTTTTTCAAAAGGTCCCATTGCGATTAGCAAAGTGTTTCAAGAACCATGTGACCTATTGATCTAATTTTTTGCAGCCTACCTAAAAACTACAATATATCATACTGGTTTGAAGGAATTTTTATTTGAAGCGTAAGTTTTTTTGACATGAAATAACTGAAATTAGAAAAGAATCGAGCGACGGTGCAGACTGTTGTAAGAACTTAGAAAAATAGTGTCTTTACTGAAGTAAAGCTACTCGGTGCGCATTCGAGAAAGCTATCTCATAGAGACCTCAACTTGAATCTCATAAAAGTGGACAAATAGTGGAGGGTCACTGCTGCAAAATGAGCCGAACACATAGCAAATAGATCACTAAAGAGTAATCATCCAAAAACAATAAAAAGAACTTAAAACAACTTCGGATTCCACAGCAGAATACTACACAAGAAACCTTTTAAATCAGAATACAACGAAAATTCCGTTTAGAAGTCGGCAAAGAACGTAAAGAAAAGGTTATGGATTTTTGCAAAAAATACTTTGTTTCCAGATGTATATATTAATATTTTTAATACCGATGGAAGAAAAAAGTTTGCAAAACTAAGTCTGTGCTTGAACCGAAGAATTTAGTACCAAAACTACAGTACGATGGGAGCAGCGTTAGGTTTGTAGAGCTGTTGCGGCCTCCAGAGTTGGAATTTTAGACTTTATTCAAGGTAATATGGGCAATTGGAGATTTCAAGCGAAACCAGGTCCTTCTTCACCTGGTCCTTCCAACGGAGTGGAGGTACTCCTCTTCCTCTGCTTCCTCCGGCGGGTACTGTATCGAATACCTTCAGAGCTGGAGTGTTTTCGAACGCCAATAAAGGGAATAAGAGGGTAATATGGATTCTTACAAGTAAAAGTCGCAAGTGGGACATAGTAAATTTTGGTGGATAATTTCGACTTCGCTTAAAGTTGAATTTTCCAACATGATAAGGATTCAAAGCACAGGGTGCAAATCATTAAGGTTTGGCTGCTTTATTATGATCTCTGACAATTAAACATACTAACTAAAATAACAATTTTCAATTTATTTTAATGTATCTAAGAAATTTTGGGGAGAAGCTGTAGAAATAAAAAAAAAACAAGATTTTTACCGCTGTTATACTCAAAGAACGCATAGTAAGAGCTTGGAACAACATTATCTCTGCATAGTTGCCAAATTTAATAGAATGGATGCCAAGGCGGCTTCAAGCTGTTATAGATGTAAACGGTCCCAACTAAATTCTAAAATACAATAATACCTAGAATTAATTCCTCTTGAAAAATGGTGTATATGTAAACTTTTGCCCGCCACTGTTACACACATGTCACATTTAGGTATTTCTAACTGTCAAAAACATGATTTCTACCACCTAATCAACAATTCTAATTTTTTTTTCCATTTTTTCAAAATTAGGCAAAATCGAGTTTGGCTTCTCTGTGTTTTAGTTGCAAATTTTTGCTTAAATTGTATATATTTTGCTTCGTGCTAAATTTGCATGTGGGTTGAGGAAATGAAAGGCAAAATCCAACGCAGATCGGCTATTCTGCAATTTTAGTGAACAAATTTCGATAAATACTCGATTGAAGGAGAAAAATATCAAATTGAGCGTTGCAAGATGCAAATACGGAGCCAAAAATGCCAAATATGACTTGCATTTGCAATAATTTTGGTAATAAACTATGCATTTTATAAAAATAAACACTTGTGGGTGCCAGCAATATGCTACATACAAATACATACATTAGAGCGGGTCGTTTTTGTTTTTACCATTAAATGGCGTATGCGGGAAATGGTCTACGGATCATGCTGAATCACTTTGCCTTAAAGACTACGTGTTTAAAACAGGTTTCGTGACAGCGATTTTATAGCGAAGTTTTAAAAATCTGAACAAACAAAATGTTGGAAAAGCCTTACAATGATTCAAAAACACAAGCCTTCGAGTGGTATAAAGCATTAAAACCGGTCGAGAGATCGTTGAAGTCATGCCTTGTTCTGGACGACCTCTTCAACTGATGAAAATATTAAAAAAGTGAAGAATATAGTGCTTGAAAATCGTCAGCCAAGTGTTAGAGAGATGGCAAGAGAGCTCGTCATCTCACGTGAGTCCGTGTGAAGGATTTGGTGGAAATTTTGAATATAAAGAGCGTCCTTGCTCGACTCGTCCTGATAAAGATGACTTTTTTTTCGCATCGAGTCACGGTTGTGACCGAATTTAAAAATAAATACGCAACGAATACAATCGATCAAGCAGATTTGGCTCCGTGCGATTTTTTCTTGTTCTCCAAACCGAAATTGTCGCTCCGTGGAATCCGTTTTCAGTCGATCGAAGAGATGGAACAAAATTCGCCGAAAAAGTGATTATGAAAAGTGTTTCGAGAATTGGAAAAATCGTTGGCATAAGTAGAACTTACATGTGGAGGGGATTACTTTGAAGGAGTCAAAATAAACATTGATGAATAATGAAATATTTAGCGATTTTTTTTTTCATTTTCGGGTACTTTTTTGTCACAATGTTCGTGATATAGTTGTCCGCTCTTGCCGATTCCGACAAATGAGCAATAGAATGTCAAAAGGCACCTCCGTAGTAAATTTCAATTGACGAGAAAAATTTATAAAATACTTGAAAAACATCGCCTTAAAAATCGCTGGCTCGAAAGCGGTTTAGACCCGCAGTCTCTTAGACAAAGTTGTGCAGAATGATCCATCTGCTCCTTAGATAATTTACCGCAAACGCGATCTTTTCGTTTTTTTTTTTAATTTTTTGGTTCCCTTTGAAGCGACCCGCTCTAATATACATACATTTAAATGCATATTATTAGATATTATTAGATTTTGCAATAATTTACTATTGGCTACGGCATTTGCAACGCTAGAATGTTTACTTTACTGTAATTTTATTATATTTAAACAAAGTCTGTCTGTGTTTATTGCGAAAATATCGTGCATTTTCTACGGTTGTGTGTGTGTCTTATATAAAACACGACTTGGAATTGCAATCTGCCTTTGATATAAAAACAAATATTCGTGTCAACAACACTTTTAATGCCATTTAAATACAATTCTCTAAGAACTAAGTCAGGAGAATGCATTGTGCGGAATATTTAGAAAGAAAGAAACCAAACAAAGCAGCAAATGAAAGCAATTATGTAAATATCGGACTAAAAACCGACGCGAATTTTTCCATATCATTTTACATTCACCTCACAAAGCGCTACAAACATACGCAAACACACATAAACGCTCAGCGCACAACTCGCGCCGCGCATCCGCCTGCCGCCGCTTACAATAATAAACTGACCGGCCAACCGCGCCGCCTACCGCACGCTTTTCGGCACACCTGCCCAACGAGGAGCGCTACTGTTCGGCGCAACACCTTTTTGCACACAATACAAACATATACACATACAAACATACATGTATGTGGATCGCATTAACCCATTTCAATTTATAACAGTATTGAATTAAAACCACACACACACACACACACGTGCGCTCTCGTGCGCTGCGCAACCCTCCACTGTATTTCGCACACTAATTTATGGCCACACGTTTTGCTTTTTCGCACACCAAGCACTCACCTCCGATGAATCTGTTGAACGCCGCCAGCCTTGCGCCATTTCGAATGGATCGACCACGGTCTCCTCTTCGATGACACCATCTGGCGTTGCACTTTCCATTATATACACCAAGTCCACTTGCGCTTGCGGCGCTTCCGGTACACTGTTATGCGCCTGCATATCCACATCGTCGTCGTCGTCCTCGGCGCCCAGCAAAGCGCTCATGTCTATTTGCGCCGCCGCCAAACTAATGTCGAGCGTGTCGGGTGTGTCCATTGCAATGGTCGCGGTTTCGCTTTCGTTTTCAAACGCGTGCACAATGTTGTTGCCGTCTTTAACATTTTGCACTGGCGTTGTCCAGGGCGATGGTGTCGGTGCCGGTGTTGGCGGTGTCTGCGTGTTGGTGAGTGTTTTGTATTTACCCAAAGTCCCATTACATTTCGCTGACGGCGCTTCATTCCAACGGCATAGTTTGCGCGGCTTATCTTCGCCTTCGCCGTTGCTACCATTTACAACAGCTGTGCGACGCCGATGGCGTTGTGGATAGCGACGCGGTGGGAGCGAGACTTGTGCCGTGGCATTAGTTGCGGAGTCGGTGTCAGTGTCACTGCCAACGTTGGCGTCGACGGCGTCGTCGCGTACAACGGCGTTGTTATAGTTGCAATTGAAAGCGCACTCGTCACCGCCATCAATGCACTCTACATCGATATCGAAATCGTCGTGGTCGCCGTCCACGTCGCCGTCGGCAGTGTGATTGGCAATGGCAGCTATGAAGGCAGCGTCGTCATCATAATCATTATAGGTTTCCAATTCGGTTTCGTTTGGTGTTTGTGTGCTTTGCTCACACTTAGCCTCGCCACCGCACGCGTCCGTCTGCTGATAGAGCGCGCTGACACGCTCCGCATGCACCTCGCGTATGTGCTCGATGAAAACGTCGAATTGCAGACAAATGCCGGCACAGAAGCGACAATTCATGCCGTAGGTTTGCGCATCTGGGGACACGGTGATTTCGCCGCATTTGCGAAAACAAGCAAAATCCTCCAGCTGCCAATTGTAGACTTGTTGAGCCAGCAAAGTCGACACAACACTCATCTTCGACGGTCGAGTGTTTTGTAAGCGCGCGCGGACAAGGAAATTGCTGAAATATGCGCCACGGAAAACACAAGCACATACACACAAACTCAAGCACGCGCTGTCGGTGATTTATGCACGGAAGACGGCGCGCGTTACATAGACAATTAGCGACGCAACGGTATACTATGTATGTATGTAATTTTATAAGTAGACAGCGCAGTCAGCACTTCCGATCAACCCCAAATATCACGTAAATTACCGCAAACACACGAAAAACACTAAACTTCGCGCACACATTCACATAATTTGACGATTTTTTGTTTATTTCTTTAACGCCAACTAATTTTTTCTACCGACTAACTTCCACTACGTGCAATATATGGGCGTTCGAATTGCTTAGATTTTATTAATTCCTTTTTGCACCACTTCAAATTCGACACACAACAAGCCGCTTATGTTTAAAATGCGAAGGCTCTACGTAAACGCCCGTGCGTCGTGCCCGTATTGCTACCAGAGAGACCAGCCAACCGATTCAATGTTACTCGTTCCACTGCCGGCCGTCAACTAGTTCCAGCTGTTGGTCGCAACTTCGGCATAGCGTAGCATACACGAATACACAAAATCGAAAATACTTTCTGCGCTGCGGCGCGTCACTGCTATAGACGCGCGCCAAGTCGTAGCGTTGCTCGTAATGCTCGCATACAATGGTTACGCAGTGTTTATCAAGCTTTTTTTTGGGGGGCTGTTGATAGTGACTTCTCAACTACCGACAGCCAAACGACAAATAGCACAGCAAACAACAATGGCAGAGCAGCAGCGCTACCGTTTTAGGGGTGTGTGAGCGAAGTTGGAAGGCAACGCACACATGACACACGCACACACACACACAAATACATACATACATGCATGCGAGTAAGTGGCATGTTTGTTTGTAGCGCAGCGTTGGGAGCGCGTTTTGGTTGCACTAATAACTTTTTGAGCGAAAGTAGGTAAAGTGGCATTAACGGGAAAACAGGCTTGTTGTTGATTGCTGCTTGGCGCTCAAATGCTGAGGATCTTACTTGAAATTGTTATGCGGCAACGCAGAACGCAGCTTAATTTCAACGGCCTTGTGATTATACTCGCTCATTTCTTCAAGCATGTGTGTGTGTGTGTGTGTGTGCGTCTAAAAAATAAGTATTAGCGTGTCTTCTCCTTGTCATTAAATATGTTATTTATTTCCTGTTATTTCATTGCTACACCGTTACAACGTTACATTTCATCGAAGGTCTCAGCTGCGAGTAAAATAAATTAATGAGGGTTTATTTTTCAAAATTTTCTTTACAAATATTTTTGTTATCCTGCAAAATGAAAATGAACTGTTGCAAAGTGTGCTCGATTAACTTGACTAATTAAGGCCCAATTTTCCTTAAATTCTGCAATTAATTATTTTTCTGTCTCAACCAACAGGTGTCTCAATGAAATCAAGCAGAAGTGATGCTAAACAAGCATTATAAACTCCACATTTTGCTTCTACAAAACAGACCCTGAACATTAATCACGAGAAGCGCTTTCGCAGCAAGCTTTCGAGTTTGTGGTTGTTGTTGTTGTTGTAACGGCAGAAATTCTGCCGAGTTGACAGTCCTTGGCCGGATAAAAATCCGGGTCCGTTCCGGTTTCGTAGACCCGACTGTCGTGGGAACGGTCGAAATTGTGGTATTTACCTTTGGTGTTAACCAACAAATGGCAGTTTGAAAACTGTTTTTGTGGATGTAATGGACTATAAAAAGTGACAGAAATACACTCGGAGTTTCAGTATTGCCGGTTCAGTAGCAATCCCTAATGCAAAACAATGTTGTAGATAGATAGATCCGTCAAAATCGGGAAGGTCCTCTCCGAACCGTTCGATAACAAACCAGATTTCCGACAAGGCGATTCGCTATCGTGCGACTTCTTCAATCTACTCCGGGAGAAAAGATAGATAGATAAATCCGTCAAAATCGGGAAGGTCCTCTCCGAACCGTTCGATAACAAACCAGATTTCCGACAAGGCGATTCGCTATCGTGCGACTTCTTCAATCTACTCCTGGAGAAAAAAATTCGAACTGCAGATCGGAATAAAGATGGCTAGGTCATGTCATCCGAATGGATGAAAATACTCAAGCTCTGAGAGTACTCGACGTAGTACCCGGCGGGGGAAGCAGATGAAGAGGAAGACCTCCACTCAGTTGGAAAGACCAGTTGGAGAAGGACCTGGCTACACTTGGAATCTTGGCGCCAGAGAACAGAGAAAGGAAGAGCGACTGGCGCGCTGTTGCAAACTGCGTAAGCGGTGTGAACGCCAATAAGGAAGAAGAAGATAGACAACTGGCATTGAATGGGTTTTGCAAAACTCGAAATTTTTAACTTATAACTTTTCTTTAGAAATAAAAAACTCATAAGTTCACGAAGTAAGGGAAATCTTACGAATTTCCTGTAGGGAAGAAATCATAAGTTCTTCAAGCAAAGCATAATTCTAGTCGGTTTTAATAGAAACTGTCTCTGAAAGCCAGCGGAAAGCATACCAGAGTGAGTATTTCTGTGAACCAGGATTCTAACCACGTTTCCAATTTTATTTAAGGGGTTATACTACTATGGGCAAAACATAGTAAGACTTTTTAATTTAAATTTGGTCCAAAAACACATTCGTCGAAATATATTTTTCTAAGTACAAATTTCTGGTACCGAAACGTTCAGAATGTTGGAAAATGCCTTCGGTGATAATTATTTATCGCGAACAAGTGTTTTTGATTGGTACAAATTAATCAAAGAGGGTCGAGAACGCGTTGACGACGAACCAGAACGCCCAGGACGGCCATCAATATCAACTGATGTTTAACACGTCAATAAAATAAAAGAATTTGTGCTTGAGAATCAAAGATCTACTTTCAAAGATCTTGCTGACATCGTTGCAATATCGAAAGGATCCGTGAAAACCATTTAGAAAAATGGCCTAAGAAGAGCGAAAACACGATTGGTTCCAAAATCACTAAATTTTTTCGAAAAGCAGCGTCGCGTTAACGTCTGCGAAACAATGTTTTCCGACTATTTGGGTGTCATGAAACGTACTTGTATTATTACCAGTGATGGTCTGGAATTTATGCTTGCGACCTGGAAATGGACAATCAATCGGCCTAATATCGAATATCGTGGCAAAGATTAACCGAAGCCGAAAAAAGCAGGTCAAAAATCAAGGCTATGTTGACAGTTTTGTTGGTTCGTGCCGCAATCACTGTATTCGCCTGATTTAGTTCCGTGTGACTTCTGGCTATTCAGCAAACTCAAACGACCTCTCCGGTGACACCGTTTTGAGTCAATTGAAGGCATTAAACCTGAATCGGTACACATATTGAAGGCTATTCCGGAAATTTTTAACAACTGTTTCGAGGATTGGAAAAGTGTATTGGAACCAAGGCGGATTACTTTGAGAGGAACGACAAAGATTTTGAAGAATAAATTAAGAATTTTAAAATTATGAACAAAGTCTTACTATTTTTTGGGTATATATAGTTTCTAAATCCCCAATCGATGACGATGGAACAGACGTTTCATTGCCCGACCATGAAGAAGTTCGAATAGCAATTACCCGCCCGAAGAACAAAAAAGCAGCGGGGCCGATGGATTGCCGGCCGAGCTATTCAAACACGGCGGCGAAGAACTGATAAGGGGCATGCATCAGCTTCTTTGTAAAATATGGTCGAACGAAAGCATACCCAACAATTGGAATTTAAGTGTACTCTGCCCAATCCACAAAAAGGGAGACCACACAATCTGCGCCAACTACCGTGGGATACGCCTCCTCAACATCGCATATAAGGTTCTATCGAGCGTATTGTGTGAAAAATTAAAGCCCACCGTCAACAAACTGATTAGACCTTATCAGTCTGGCTTTAGACTTGGCAAATCAACAACCGACCGAACAAAAGCCAAACTCTATAAGTCGCTCATAATTCCCATCCTGTTATATGGTGCAGAGGCTTGGACGATGACAACAACTGATGAGTCGACGTTGCGAGTTTTCGAGAGAAAGGTTCTGCGAAAGATTTATGGTCCTTTGCGCATTGGCCACAGCGAATATCGTATTCGATGGAACGATGAGCTGTACGAGATATACGACCAATTTGCGCCACGTAGCGAAAAGAAGAAACGATTGACGCGCTGTTGTTAACTCGGCTATAATCGCGTAAGCGGTGTCTACGCCAGTAAAGAAGAAGAAGATAGGTTCTAAAAGTCATATAAGAAGCGTCCGTACTTCCAGCAGCTAGAGTTTTCGACGTTCTCTCGAGAAACTTTTAAGAAGGAAAATGCTGCAAATCAAATTCTTTATTCAATTTCGCAGCAAGAACACATATTTAAAATGCTAATTCCACTATCCAAGTGTCTGATAATCCATGAGTGTGGACCCTAGTGGTAGTACTTTTCTGTCAACATTAATTATTTTTGCGTCCGTTTAAGCTGAAGAAACCTAGCATAAGAGTTGCACAGATAGTCAAAATACTCATATAAATTGCTTCTAGACCCCCTCGGACCCCAGTCGTATACGCCCATGCTCAACTTTATTGGTGCACTTGGTGGTGGACACAAAAATTCGACTTTTTATTACTTCAGCATGTACATACTATGTACATACTTGTATGTATGTATATGCTACTTGGGCTTCTACTCTGCCGCTTTCATGGTTTATATGATATGTAAAAGTATGGGTTTTCCGCTCAAGTTTGTAATATTTTTTTCACTTTCCTAATGTTTTTATTATTTTTATTATTTTTCGTAATTTTTTTTGCTGAGTGCACAATACCAATCACAAATGCAGTCTGCGCTATACGAAGTGAAATTAAAATCGAAACGGCCACGCGCCTTCGACAGCGACCAGTTTACAGTTGCGCGCAAAGAAATTGCACTGCAAGCTTTTCTGGAATTTTTTTATTGAAATATAATAAGTGATTTTCAGTTTGATTTGATCGGAGAGTTTGTAAGTTACTTTGAAATTTTAACAGTTTACTTGACATTTTGACAGTTTGTTTGACATTTTGACAGCTTTTTTTGACGTTTTGACAGCTTTTTTGAAATTTTAACAGCTTTTTTGACATTTGGACAGCTTTTTTGACATTTTGACAGCTTTTTTGACATTTTGACAGTTTCCTATACCTTTGACAGTTTGGCTGACATTTTGATAGTTTTGACGCTTTGCTTGACATGTTGACAGTTTGTTTGACCTTTTGATAGTTTTATTGACATTTTGACAGTTTGTTTGACGTTAATGTTTTTTTAATGACAGTGTGTTTGACAGTTAAACCATTTGTTTGACAAGCTGACAGTTTGTTTGACATTTTGACAGCTTTTTTTGACGTTTTGACAGCTTTTTTGAAATTTTAACAGCTTTTTTGACATTTTGACAGCTTTTTTGTCATTTCGACAGTTTCCTAGACCTTTGGACAGTTTGTTTGTTTGTTTGACCTTTTGATAGTTTTGACGCTTTGCTTGACATGTTGACAGTTTGTTTGACCTTTTGATAGTTTTCTTGACATTTTGACAGTTTGTTTGACATTAATGTTTTTTTTAATGACAGTGTGTTTGACAATTTTACCGTTTGTTTGATATGTTGGCAGTTTGTTTGACAGTCTGTTTGACATTTTGACAGCTTCTTTTAAATTTTGATAGCTTGTTTGACCTTTTGACAATTTGTTAGACATTTTGACAGTTTGCTTGGCATTTTGACAATGTGCTTGCGCAATTTAACCTTCTGTTCGACATTTTGACAGTTTGCTTGACATTTTGACATTTTTTGGCATTTTGACAGTTTGTTTGACATGTTGACAGTTCGTTTGACGTTTTATCATTTTTTTTTTGACAGTTTGTTGTACACTCATATATTTTTCAAAATTTTTGCAGTCATCATAATCGTCTTTTAGTGCTTATACAAAACTATGCACTTATGCCATTTTTATGCACATACCTGTACATGTAATGCACACATAGAATTTTTCATATGAACTGATATAAACAAACCAGCTTGCGCATTTATTATCAACGTAACAAGCGGATAAGCGCACATATCCGTTACCACCCAGGCGGAATTCCATAAAATGTTTTTGGCATGACATCAGTCATGACATGTCAGTAAGTAATAAATTGTTAGAAATTATAGTACGCATTAAACGCATAAAAGATTGTCAGATTGGTATGAGCAGTAAACAAAAATATTAAATACAGTTGTTAGGTGCAGTGGTAAAGATAATTTAACATGCAAATTTCGTTTTTTTTGCCAATTTTTCGCGCTGTCAGCACAGTTTGAGAGGAACTGAGAGTAGCAATATAACATAAAAAGTATTGGAGTTGCGTTGGCCAGTAACAATCTGTTAGTTCGATATAACTTTTTTTAATATTGGAAATAATATATGAGAAATTTAGGTGTTTATGTTCCTAGTTGGTTTTCGATATCTAAAGAATTAAAGACACATATGCGAAAATTCTCCGACATGTGTGAACAGCGGGTCTTATTGTACCAAGCAGGAAATTTAGCTAGAGCGAAGATGATATGTGTGGATGTGTATAAGAAACTGTCGAGAACAAAAGTGGCGGGTTCGGAGGAGAGAAATGGAGAAAAAGCTTACCTTTACATTATTATTGTTTTAATTTACTACCATATGCCAGTTAAGAATTGGTTAAAAAATGGTTCTTTACCAAAAGCAAGAGTCTCGGTTAGTTAACCGGAACTTAACTGACAGTTAGCAGCCATCTGTCAGTTAAGTTACCAAAAAGATTATCTATCGAAAGCAGGAGTGAGTTTTGGTTAAAAACAGATTCTTTAACGAAAGAAGGTAGTCTCGGTTAGTTAACCAGAACTTAACTGACAGTTGGCTGCTAACCAGACATTGTTCTTTTAAAAAGTTCTTTTAAAATTATTTATCGAAAGCAGTCGTCTCGGTTAGTTAACCAGTACTTAACCGACAGATAGCTACAAACCAGACTTGTGAAAACGGCCCTGACTAAAAATGCAGGTTCTTTATCGAAAGCAGGAGTCTCGGTTAGTTAACCAGAACTTTACTGACACAAGGCTGCTAACCGGACCTTGAGAAAACAGCTCTAAAACTATGAATTATCATAGAACCAACGCAACAAACTCTCTCAAAAATATCTTAGCTACTATTACAATATTTTCTTACAGGGTCTCTATGCTAGTTTAAGTATACATACATATGTATATGTATGTACGTAAATAACTTTTGTGAATCGCGAAAATTGTCCATATTTTCAGAAATAAATGTGCGGTGACTTGGCAAATGCACTTTCTTCCCACTACACAGATACACTTATGTATGTACATATATACATATGTATGTATGTATGTAAGCAAAACACAACCAAAATGTGTATTCATGCATATGTATGTATACGTATGGCTGTGTATTTATAAATACAGAAGTGCACGCCCGGAAAATGTGCATATGCAGTTCAGTAAAAACTTGTGTTTCATGCATACACACACACCAACACACCCACACATTCGTGTAATATAATAAATTATTGACCAACAAAAGTTAAGGTCAAAGAAACTGCTTGTGAAGGCCAATCAATTGCAATTAGAGGTGCACCATGAATAAAGTTCTTTGTATTTATGTTTGTAAGTAGCTACTATAATTTCCCTTTTGACGGTCAGAATGCGTAATGACAAAGAAAGACAAGGATAATGGGTACAATATGCACAAATGAAGGAAATGTAGTTTATGAAAGTAAATATAAGGAAAGGACGACACATATACAAATGTGCATTGTACACATATGGTAATTGCATATTTTAGTATGTACATACATATGTATGTATGTATGTTGGTTGTTTGCATACATACATACATATACATATATTTACATTTCATATGGTGATATTCTATATTCAATGAGGCGTTCAATTTTTTGTTCAAAAAAGAAATTAAAACATGAAAAATGTTTGGTATGCCTGCACCGAAGCTATAATACCCTTCACATGTGTATTTCTTATAGCAAAAAGGATGTAATAGGATCTTAATCGTCCTTTTGATCGCTAGGTTTATATGGCAGCTATATGCTATAGTGATCCGATCTGAACAATACGTGCGGAGAATGTAGCATTTTCTTGGACAAAAACGTATGTATGTACATACATACATACATATGTCAAATTTCGTGAAGATATCGGGTCAAATAAAAAAGTTTTTCATACAAGGACTTGATTTTGATCGATCAATTTATATGGTAGCTATACTTTATAGAGGTCTAATATAGATGATTCCGACAAATAAGCAGCTTCTTGGTGAGAAAAGAGCTTGTGCCAGATATCTGACCGATATTTCAAAAACTGAAGGTATAGTTATATATACTATTATATAGAACTATACCGGCAGATAGGTATAGTTAAATCGAAGCAGCTCGTCACAATCATCATTTATATAAAAATTCACTTTATAGGGTCTCAGATCTTTCCTTTTGGGTGGCACATACTCAGTGACAAATATAATATACTCTGTTCAAGCACAAATATGTAAAATTAGACACATAAGCAGCCGCATTCCATATAATCGGTGAGTAAATTCAAACCTCATATTTAGCCAATCCGCACGCAAGTACATACATATATATGTATGTATTGTATGTATATTTGTGTATATGAACAAAACATTACATTGTAAGGAACACGAGTGATTTCCCAATCAGATTACATAACAACTGATAAGAAAATAGTTCAAAACCGAAATGCACTTTCATTCAATTTATTATGTCATTTTGTAAAGTATGATTTTTTTACCAGTCAACTACAACAGCTGATAAGGATAGTGCATTGATACTGATCGATACTAATATATGAGAACAGTTATCGATAACCGCAGCGATTACAAACGCAGTGACGACAAACTATTGATTTATTACTTCAATTATAATAAATAGATGCATCAACTACATAATTAGATTTTAAAAATATTCTAAATATAAAACGATATAAAAACATCGGCAATTTTACACTTACCGTTTTTGTTTTCTTCTTTTTAAAATTCATATACCAATTGCTTTGATTCATCATTCACACTACATTGTTTCATTGTCATCGTTCCCGTTTAAAACCGCTACCAACAGCAACTACTTTACTTGTGTTTATACATGTGAATTTTCAGCTGGTTATTTAACCATATTCGTTTAAAACTGGAAATATGCAGAACTGCACAAAGTTATTCCGTATTATGCCAGTGATTGGCAAAAGTGGTCGCGGTATTAGCACTACAACACCACTTGATGGTAAACGTAATTTTCGCAAATTTCAAGTACCAAACAAACGGGGTACACGCAGCGTCAAGGAAGCACAAAAAACGCTAGCAAATCCTCCAGTACCTATTGATAAGCGCGGTGTACGGGACACGGGCGTCATGGTTGATGGCAGATTTGTTGAAATTCCAGAACGCATACCCGAATTAATAGTACCGGATCTGACTGACTGCAAGTTGAAACCTTACGTATCCTACAGAGCACCAGAAGTAATTCAATCAGAATTTACCAGCTTGGATTTGTTCAATGCGGTTTATTCTAAGAAGATAATTGAAGATTTTAAAGAAGGAAAACTGAATGATGATGGTAGTCCTGTGACACCTTCAAAAGATGAACAGTTGACTGCTGATGAGGCTTTAATACGCGCACGTAAAACCGGTTCAGATATATTCTAAATCATATATTTTCATTATTAAAAGCAAATTAGCAGTGGTACCTATACTAACATAAATTACTCTTGATAATATCTTTGACGGTAATTATATAGTTTTCGCAACCATTTTTCCGCCTTTAAGTCTGCATCACCAATGAACTGTAATGTGTAAATAAACTATATTAATAAAAGTTGTTACTGAAATTCTATATTTTGCTTACATTTGGGTGGAATATTTTCTCATCGGCTTTGGTGTCTTTTGATGCATCAGTAGGTTTTGGTAACTTCACTGTTTCCGATTCCAAATCAATAATAACTTTTTCTGGTAGTGGTTTCTTTTCTGGAGCTTCTCTATCACGTGTGCTAAAAAATGTTTTTGGTTGAAACGCTTCCTCCTCAATGGCGTCCAAGGCCTTTCGCACCTGTGCATCAATAGCATCTATACCTTTGAGGGTAGCAACGGCCAATGAAGCGGACGCTGCTGTGCGTGAATTCTCTTCTGAACTAGGTGCACGCGTACTTCTGGCTTGTGAACGGGATTTGTGTGAATTTCGACTGCTACGACTAGCAACAGAATAACTAGAGGAGGATGATGAGCTGCTACTGCTTGGACTGCGTCTTGAGTATTTTTTTGACTTCTTCGATTTTTTGCTTTTTTTTGAACGACTGCTACGGGACTGTGATCTAGATTTTGAACGATATTTCCGTGCGTAGTGGCGATCTCGGTCCCTTTCCCTATCTCTCTCGCGGTCACGATCTCGTTCACGTTCACGTTCCCGATCCCGTTCCTTATCTCTATCTCGTCCACGGTCTCGATCACGATCCCTATCTCGTCGAGAACTCTTGGATTCACTCTCCCGCATTATTAATTATAGAAATATATTTTACCGGCAAAACACAGTATTCGTTGTATGTGGACAAAAATTTGTTCAGAAATACATTGTCATTCAATGTTGCCATATTTTTTTACGTAAACGAACTGTTTGCAGAATCTGTTTAGCGTATTAAGCCAAATAAATGTACATACGGGTTTTCTCAAGAGAGGCACAATTTTTGTATAAAATTTATTAAACAGAAACATATACACTATTATATATATTACTTCATCTTTAATGCATTCATATTTTAAAAAATTGTAATTTAATTTCTTACCAATTTGTGCTCCCAATAATCTCTCTTTCTTAAGTTCCTCTACATTTCGTAACAATGGCAACGTCAGCATAGCAACGCCGCCATCGCCATTTTTCTCTATGTGAAAATTTTTATCAGTCGAATTGAATTGTTGCGTGTGAAAATATAATAGCAATTTTAATTGAAAACTTGGATTTTAAACATTTTAAAACGCGTTTTGCTTGCCAAGAAGAAAAATGCGAGTAACGAAAAGTGATATAAGCTTAGAATTAGAATGCTGGGTTGAGGAATTATCCCCAGCACAATTAGCTGCATACGAGAAAGTGACCAATGAGCATAATGCAATTAAAAATGCACTAAAATCAGCATTGACTAGCAATGAGGGTCGTGAGCTTTTCAATGGCCAGGTATTTCAGGCGTATTCATTTAAGGGTAAAGTTTTACAGGAATTAAAAGAGGCCACATTACCACCAAAAAAACCCGCTAAAGTTGATGCACCTACTACGCCAGTGGGCGGTACACGCGGTGGTGCGCGTAAACGTCCATCTAACTTTGTATATTTAGAATCTTCGGATGAAGAGGAAGACGATGTGCCATTAGCGAAGCGCATTGCAGTAGCTGCAGGCAAAAAGGGGTTAACGCCGGTCGCTATTGGCACACCTGGAAACGTTACAAAGGGAGCTAAAGGTCAAAAGGGCCTGCAGCCCCCTACTTCGCCAGGCACAATTGGTAAAGGTGGAAAAGCTGGTTCAAGCGGAAAAGCAACAACATCAAGTAAAGGTGATAAAGGCGCATCACCTACAACCCCGCCAACAAATTTCAAGCCATCAGAAATTAGTTCCGTCGGCGGTTTGGTTATCGGTACGGATGGTAAAGATGGAAAGGACGGTAAAGACCAAGGTAAAGAAACTAAACTTCAAGGCAAAACATTTCCATCTTTGGTGGTGTTGGCCAAACCTTGGCTCAAAGTTAAAGATATGTCAAGTACACGTAGCAAATTGGATTCAAAGGTAAAGTTGGTGCTGATGTTGACACCAAATAAATTTACTGAATGGCTTATACAAGAGGGTCTGTTAAAAGCCGAGCAAAAGTGCGCAAATCATCGCTCATATGAGTTAAAATTGGGTGAGTTTATCGTAGTAGCTGGGAAAATAAAAAATATATTGATATATTTATTTTTTTTATGTTCAAATCTGGAAAGTTTCTTTTCTTGATAACTATTTAATAAAATCTTACATTTTTATTTTCAAGGTGTTTATTCTGATGCCACAAAGTTTCCCTACACCGGTGGTTATGTTTGGATTAGTGAATGCTGTCCAATGCGTTTTGTTTCTGTATTTCACGGTTCCATATTTGAAGGTGCACCACACCCACCATCATGCATACTCAAACTAATTTATCATTGGTCTTGTCAGACAAATATACAAAACGTCGTACAGTGGGTTAAGGTAGACAATGTCTATATAAAGGGTGTTTATACGTGGCTTCGTGCAATTTGCACATTAGCAGTGCATCAAAAATGTAAAAAGCTAGGCGGACCAGAACGATTTGTGGAGGTGATTAAAATATTATTGTAAAATATATATATATATATGTATATTTTCTGTTTTGCTTTCACTTTTTGTAAAATTGTATTTTTATATATATTTATACACATATATTTTTTGCAGGTTGGTGTTATCTCGTTGGGCACCACATCGCAGGATGGTCAACAACGTCAAGTGAAAGTTGAAGTTTTAGGCGTTCTGGATTATGCAGAGAAAACCATACGACTACGTGCCGTCGAACCGGTATCCGATGCTGATCGCAATTATAAAAAACGTTTTCAGACTATACTGGAGCCGTTGCAACGTTGGGTGCACAAAGACAGTGTTATTTGCATTGATTTAACTGTGGATAAAATGACACTATACTCCATGGGCTTTAAAAACATCATACAAGCTGCCGCAACCGATAGCTCTGCCAAGCACACAAACTCCGCCGTAATGGATTACTTACGTCGCATTGTGCCACGTATGTTCCAGAATACCTTATCCCTGCTGTCGCGTCAGATGATCCAACAATTTTTGGATGAATTGGTTTGGCGTGAACAATTCGGCACATATGCATTGCAGGCTTTCAACAACATAACCTCACATATAGCAGAGCAGACACGTATGAACACCAACGAAACGCTCACGCAACGCTTGTATCAGGTGTGTAGCGCGCCGTGCGCCTAAAAATATTATAACATTACAAATTCATTACTTACATGTAAATATATTTTTAAACAGGTTGCAACGAATCCCTTCAAGGATTGGAGCGTGCTGCCAGCAAATTATCGAGAGACGCCAGCAAATACAACACCGAAACGGTTGAAAAAACGTTAGTACCACATTTTAGCACTTAAGGATGGCGACTATTATTTAACATTTGCAAAAATGTTTTGGCGGCAGTAACGCCAGGACGTATATATGCTACAACTAATTTTGGAATAATGTTTTAATATTTTTTTATTTGACTAATGTAAAAATTTTATTTATTTTTATTTCTTCGTTGCAGCGCTCGTTTAAAACCACAAGATGCAAGTTTTTTTTTGCTAAATCATGTCTTAGTTTTAGCTAATGTGCTTAATCCTCAGGCCTTTTACCTCAACTAGTTGCTAAGTACCACTCGAAAGAGCAGTATAATGTGTTGTCATTACATTTTGATTGAGCGAAAATTGTTGCAACGTTCTATGTTACGATATTTCTTAAAATATTTTCATATTTAGAGTACAAATTCTTTAAATAATTTCAATTACTTAAAACTTTCATAATTTGTGCTAAAAATTATAATCTTTGTGTATGATGCTTGAAGGTTTCATTCCAAAACAAAAAACATAATAATTTTTGTTACAAAAAAGTGTTACTTTAAATTTGCATATAATGCCAAACTTTAATAATTTGCCCAGTCTTTTGTTGTTACTGTGTTTTTTCATTTAATTTTGGAAAAAACCTTCAATATTGTTCACGTTGCATAATAGCTATGTAATAAAAAGAAATTAGTCGTATTTATATACAAAAAGCATAATATCTTATTTATAAATAAGTGTAGTGAAGTTAAAATAATGGCTATTTGATTTTAAATAAATTTCTTGTTTTATTAAAAACTAAACAAACAAGACAAGCTTTTCTATTTTTATTTTTGGTGCACATTGACGATATTTACTCTTGGATTGAAAAGTTGTGATTGTTAAAAAAAAAGTCTTCATAGAAAATCTTAGAAAAATAATTAGCTTGTGGTATTATGCTTTTTGTATGCGATTTTAACGCAAAATTTGATAAACTAAATAACAGTTGAGATATAAAGGCAAAACTTTGTTTTGAGGTTAGGAAGTAAATATGTAAATAAGAAAAGGAATTATTGACAATCAAACGAGAAATTAAGCTAACAAACATATAATTTTCACAAGCGTAGAATTTTCTACAAGAATATTTTCTCCTTTAAATGAAAATTTCATTTACAGTATTCTCTCTTGCTCACCACAACTATTTTTGAATTTCAAACGCTAATCCAGTTAGACTACAACAACTAGTCTTGATATTGCTTCCTAAATTTCTATTTAAAATTTATTTTACTACAATCTTGTTTGCAGCCATAAACGAAGCTGATTACGTTCAACCGGAAAAAGTCAACTTGAAGTCTATTAAGAAGGAGAAACCCGATACACCACGTCATGACACTTCATCGCCCGTTACAAGTGGTCGTCGCGGACGTCACGCAGCAGCTGCTGCTGCTGCAGATGATGATTACAAACCAGAACCGAAAAAATCCTCGGCAAAAAATAGTAGCTCGTCAACTAGCAAAGCGCAACCAGCATCAAAGTCCTCATCCTCTAAACATCATGCATCTAGCGCTAAGTCCGAGCCCACTTCTAGCAAGAAACTGCTTGTCGAGGCCAAGGTAAAAAAAGAAAAGGATCTTGAGGACGATTTAAAGGGTATTGAGGAATTGTACTATGGCGTACGCGATGGTTTGGATGTAAATTTCGAAAATTTTCCTTACAAGAATGACGCTGGCGCTGTTGTTGAGGCCACCAATGTTGATTGCCCCATTTGCGATCTTACTGAGTCATTCGATTCCAATGAGAAATTACAAACACATTTGGTCTCACATATTATTGCCGATAAGGATCATCAGTTCCAATGTCTATTCTGTCTGGATAAGCATCCCAGCGAGTCGGTACTCACTAAACACAATCAAATTATGCATCCACTCGAAACGAAGTCAGCTGCGTCAGCTTCTTATCACTGTTTAATTTGCCAGCAACGCTTCAATTCGTTGCATCATTTAACGGTGCATTTGCAGAAGATGCATAATATGTTGGAATTGCCATATGTTTGTCAGGCATGTGGCTATCGTTCATCGTCGCATCGTGATGCAGTCCGTCATTTCTATGATGATCATAAAAGTCAGAATTTCTTGCAATGTCCATTCTGTTTGGATGTGAGTAGTGCAAAAAATTGCAATTTATTAATTGCCAAAAACTAATTTATTTTATTTTTATTTTTTGGCAATTACAGATTTTCCGTTTCTCCTACAAAGGACATGTTAGCGTTTCCAACATTGAAAACTATTATATGCATCTTCGTGCTCATCTTCATAAGAAGGATATACAGTTGCGTTGTCAAAAGTGTGCGCTCAGCTTTATCGAAAAGGGTAAGTGTTGAGAATTTAAAATTTTTTAGGTTATGTTTCATTTCACATTTTTCCAAATAAACTAATATTTTAAATTGCTTGTATTTTCAGGTGCATTAAAGCAGCACTCGGCCAATCATCACACTAGCCTTTTGAAGAGCACACAAAAGGTGCTGCCACTGCTCGCCAACTCTATGCTTATTGCACCACCGAAGGTAAGTGTGTGTTCCTGATATAATAAATTAAATAATTAATTTCTTACGCAATTACAGATACGCAGTCATCATCGCGAACCACTACCCTACACCGTAGTTTCGAAACTCGGCGAGTTCTTTGCATTCATTGACGGTTCCATTTGTGCGGAGTGTAACTCTGAAATTCTAAGTGAAGAGCATTTCAGGTACTTTGATGCTTCTCCTTTAATTTTTGTACAAATTTTAGTTTTACTTTTAACATTTCAGTGGCGTTTTGAAATGCAATAAATGTAATTACAAATCGTGTTGTGAACGTGCTGTCTTCGAGCATGCGGCCGAGTGCAGCGGCGGTAGTGTGGCGCACGAAGTTATGGAATTGCCACTACCAAATGAAATGCATTGTATTTGCGGTTTCTCCACATCGATTGGCAATAAGATGGCACATCATTTGGCCACATGTGGTCAAAAATCGGCATATGCCTCAGTGGAGGCTGCCCAAGAGAACACCGTCAAACGCAATATGTTAGATATGCTGGGTTTGGTGCGACGCGATGGTGAATCTGGTGCCGAAGGTGATGAACCAATTGGCGAACAAGCCAACGACACTGCAACCGAATCTGTAGTTAACGCGGCGGTAGAACCAACCGAATTGCAAGCACCACAAGTGGCAATGGACACCGATACAGTG
This sequence comes from Bactrocera neohumeralis, assembly GCF_024586455.1. Lineage (NCBI taxonomy): Eukaryota > Metazoa > Arthropoda > Insecta > Diptera > Tephritidae > Bactrocera > Bactrocera neohumeralis. The sequence continues at coordinate 78,260,312 of NC_065921.1, forward strand.
CAACCCATACAATTCGGTGACATGGAGACCAGTCCTATATTGGATGGCCAAAATGTACAGCAAGAGCAGCAGCCGCCGCAGCAACAAGCGCCGTCTACACTCGACAACACAGGCGTTGTGGATCAGCAAGCCGCCACGGCTTATAGCAGTCATATGGTTGATAGTGGCGATGTGCAGGCGGCACAATATCACATTGGTTTTGGACAGCCAGAGCAACAACATGCGCTCAATACATCTGATATTGATATGCCGTTAATTGGTGAGTTGGCCGATCCAAATCCGCCAGCAACGCCACAATTTTTAGGTGAAGTGCACACGCCTATGTTTGATGCGGTGGCAGCTGCTGAGCAACAGCACTATCATCAAATGATGCAGCAGCAGCAACAGCAGCAGCACCATCATAACCAACAGCAATGAAAACGAATGAAACAGCGCCAACGTGACTACACGTTGCCGTGGCAAAGCTATTGAGTAGCGGAAAGTGACGAATTGTGAGGTACTATTAAACATGAGTAGGTTTGTTAGGGATATTCACTTAGTGTATACATTTTTCGTGCATTGGCATGCTTCTTGTATTGGAACTTGTTGCAAAATGTAGTACATAATAATATCTACTGCATTTTGCAACTACCCTATAAATGTTGCATATTTTTTCTTTTACAAACGTTGGCCATAATTTAAATTAATAAATCATCTAAATTTAATTTCTTTACAATTTACAAATAATTGTACTTTTTATAAAAACGATTTGTGTCAAAACAATTTTCGAGCTATTCACGAAGGTTTTAATTGCGTGCTGACATATGACAGCTGCTTTCTTTGTTTACATTTGAAAAATTGTTTCGTATCATTGTTTTGCGGAATCTAGAAACTTTCAAACAGCCATTCGACATTAAAAGCTTACAATTTTTTTTTTATATTTTTCTTATTTTTAATTTTATTCTTAATTTTAAACCAGCTGCAGCTTCGTGAAAACCTCTAATAAAAGAATATTTAACAATGGTAAATTATCAAAATCAGAATATCTATAATTAATTTTTTTTTACCGTTTACATTTAAATATTTAAACGTAAAAGAAACATGCGCAACATTTATACCGTTAGTGAATATCCCAATTACTTTCAATTGTCTCGTAAATGCTTTTGACTTTATTTTACTAAATTTGATTTATATATGTATGTATATATATATGTATATGTATAAATATGTTTATAATGTCTAACCTAGTATGTGGTGCACTTTTAAGTTAATACAGGTTCGCATTTTGCTTGAAATTTCGCCGTTTATTGTTTAGCAAAAGTTCTTATTTTATTTTTAAATAAGCAGAAATTGTTCAATGCTAAATAAATACAACAAAAATGTAATTATTATATACAAAGTACACAATATATTTATATAAGGACGAGAATAATTGAGGAAAACATAATATATAAATAAATGTGTAGTCAGAAAAAAGTAAAAGCGTGATGGCATACATATAAAGGAATACATACAAACAATATACATATATACAGTAAAGGATATAAACTACAACAATATCATACGTACATACATATATACCAAATTAAATTGCATTAAAATGCTTCAAAAAGTATATATATATATGAAAAACAAATTTTAAACACAATTTAATCATATATATGCATGTGCATGTATATAGATATATATATAAACTTATAGCACATTAATTTAAAAGCAACTAACGAGATATTGTAAAGCGCAAGCGCACGAATGACCACTCTACGTTAGTTTTGCTAACTTGGTTAGCCGCAAACTCAATGTGTATAAAATTTGTTCTTTGAAAACCGAATAAATTTCTTTAAAAAATAATTGAATATTCTTTTTTTAACATAGTTGTTTGTAAATACGTCAGATAGCTAGAAATAAGTTATTGCACACGCGTAAATAGTAAATAACAACAAATAAGGGGTAATATAGGGAATGTATACGCAATTCGGTGAGCAAAGAATTGTTTCAAAAACAGTCGTATACAAGTTTTGAGCAAACGTTGTGACCAACATAAACGTATGTATATAATATTGCTAGTTTTTGTTGTTTTTTTCTCTAGTTTTTTTGTTTTTTAATTTTGCTACTTGCTGTTCGTCATAAGCGTAGTCTACTTTTAGGTACTCTATGCAGTTTGGCTTCTTTTTTTTACGTATTTTGGCAGCATCATACCTGTGACACGCACACTAACGCTGGCCACCACTACTCAATTGACGCATTTTCGATATATGCAACGCTGACAGCACCAGCGCTGTGTCGAGCTCCTTCTGTGTGCCACGTTCGCTATCGAGTGAGATTTCAGCGGCACGCTCGTGGAAGCGTGACAATACGCGTGGACGATAATCTGGCATGAAAATATTATATTAATTTTTTTAAAAATTTTTTTATTAATATTGGCATATATGTATGTATGTATGCATGTGCAGACTCACCAACACTGCCCGCTAGTGGATTACCGGTCAAACGTAGGGTCTCTAATATCGGCAGACGCGCCACGCAATCCACTTCCTCGAGATCGTCAATTAGATTACAACTCAAATCCAAATTTACCAATGAAAGTAACTTACGCAGACCACTTAGCTTTTTTAAACGATTCTGCGCTAAGTTCAACGTCACCAAATTACCTAATTCTAGATGCCAATCAATGCATTCAGCTATTAGATTTACCGACAGCGATAGTGTCTGCAACTGTGAGAGTTCAGCGAGATTCTGTACGGCGCGTATACGATTCTGATCTAATACTAGTGTACGTAGTTTCGGCGCTGTACGTACACTGGCGTCAATTTGTGTTAGTAGGTTGCCGGTCAAATCGAGATCAGCGAGATTAGCCCAATCGGTTTTCATGTATGGTAAGTTGACTGTAATGGGTGCATCAGTGCAGCAGCTACTGTTCGACAATGATTGTGCTGCCGCCGAACTATTCGAAGTGTAGGAGATAGCATCTGGCGCTGTTGTTGTTATAGCCGCAACTGTATCTCTGTGTATGTTATCACACATAAGTATCTGATTGATGTGTGTCATGGTTGTGCTATGTACGCAGATAGTTTGCACAGTTGGCTTTAGTAACGCAATATCGACTATGTTCTCCGTGGACAGACCATGGAATTTGAGTACCTTAACGTTACGGAATGCATTGAGTGTAAAACGGAGGTTTTTGGGTATAATATTACTACGTTCGATGGGTACATCCACCGTATTGTAATCGTTGCTAAAGGTAGTATTATCCTGTTGGTAGTAAAACATACTAGTCTAAGGAAATATTGTATGTATGTATATTTAAAAAATGGCTTACCTTAACTGGCGTCACAATGAGCACCTCCAGTTGTGTACAAAAATCAAGCACATGCGAAAAATCAAATTTACCGCGTTGTTCGATATTCTCCGGGGGGCAAGGCAGGCACAAGCGTTCACTTATCGCATAAACCTGTTATGCAAAAAACACAAAAATATGACACATATAAAGCTTTGAGTGTTTCAGCACAAGGTCATACAAATACCTCTAGCGCAGAGAAGTTAAATGCTTTTTTCGAGCTCAAAAGCGTGCTACCCGATTCATTGAACAATTTTGCCAAGTCCTGCAGCAAGTATACTATGTCGTATTTATTAAAATCCAGGAATTCTGCCAACACACGCGGTAATTGTATGCGAAAGAATACAAGCAATTCTTGCAAATATTTCTCCAACTGTTCACGTCGTTGCTCTAGAAATGCAGGGTTTTTGTTGCCTACCAGCTGGAATGCAAACTTACGTTAAATCAAATGCATGAATTTTCAATAAGCGTATATACCTTTTTTGGCGGTAGTAATTTTTTTGATATTGCGATTTCATCAACTAATTTATCATGCAGCTGCGCGAAATCGCGATAACGTCGTTCTACAAGCCACTCCACCTGATGTACGCGCACTTTGATATCATAATACACAACACCAGTGGACGATTCTATATATTTTGGTATAGTTACGTGTGTATCGCCGTTTTGTCGGAAGTAACAGGACATCTTTAATATTTATGCGCTTAAACAAGTTGACTTAAATAACTCCTAGGCTTTTTTTTATGCGGAAAACTGCAGCCCCGTGCTACGTTGCGTATACACTTAATTAGTCATCTTTCTTAATTTTACAATTTCGTTAATACTTAAAAGTTGTTAAACACATACAAAAGCAATTTATACACCTTAACGAAACGAGTTAATTAAATTACACTTTCTTTTTTTATTATGAGTGAGAAAAACTAGACAGACGGATTTTGATGCCTTGGAACTTATGAGCAAACAGCTGTTCAATGGGGGCGTATAATTTGCGTTGGCCTCCAAACTGTTACCTTTGAAAAGCGAAATTAATAAAATGTCAACTTATATAAAAAGGTTTTCAGTAGCCTATATTTATTACAAAATGAAAGTGTTAGCGTAGAAAAAGTGTATTAATATATTTCCATTAAAAAGTCAACATATATTTTGGAAAAATGAGACGAAAATTTAGTTACAATTTCTATGTTTTTTTTTTAGCAACTGGTCACTTTATATCACACAGCTGTCAGCCGGCAATTGTTTACATCTGTTTTTTGGCTTAGTGATTTGTTGGCTCTTTGCGGCTTTTGCGTTTATAAAAAAAAAAAAAAAAACATCGGCGAAACCCTTTTTTATTTATATTTTGTACAGTAAAAAATGGTACTAAATAGACGAAAAGTGTAATAAGATTTTAAATAATAAAGCATTCGCAAATACCACATCGGTATGGCATTTTTGGAAGACTGTATAATCGTGTTCGTATCACAGGTGGGCACGCAACTATTTCTATTATTTATTTTGTACATTTTCTACAAATTTTACACAACTTTTCTAACAGATCCTGTTCTTTACCGGAGGCTGGTTATTTTTTATGAAACAACTATTTAAGAATTATGAAATACGACACATTTCCGTACAACTCATATTCTCGGTGTGCTTTGCACTCTCGCTCACCATGTTTGAGTTGATAATATTCGAGATTTTGGGCGTGCTAGAATCAAGCTCGCGTTATTTCCACTGGCGACTAGGTTTAACGCTGTTACTACTCATGGTAATAGCTGTCATACCACTATACATTTTATATTCCGTGATACATAGTTTATCTTTTGGTATGATTCTGTGTTTATATACTAGTATTACTGTAATAATATTGCTTTAAATACTCTTACAGTATCTGACAAAGCGGTGCGTATAATGACCGTACTCTGTTGGTTCGTATTTCTATATGGCTTATGGAAAATTGGTGATCCCTTTCCACTGCTTAGCGTTTCACATGGAATTTTCACCATCGAACAAGGCGTATCACGTATTGGCGTAATTGGTGTTACCGTGATGGCTGTACTCTCTGGCTTTGGTGCGGTCAATTGTCCATACCAAAGCATGACTTATTTTATAAAGTAGGTTGGCAGTGTTTTCTATCAGTTTATATATTCTTTCATTCAACTTTTTATTCTCAGACCAGTTTCGCAAAGTGATATTATAAATTTAGAAAGGCGCTTGCAGCTAACCGTCGATATGATTGTAGCGAAAAAGAAGCGTATTGCGCTGGAAATGCATCGGCGCAAGAAAGAAACTCAGAACAAGAAAGGTTTATGGAATATATTAAGTTCGGCTGTTAATCGTTTAGATAGTAGTGGCCAAGGTTTGTGTTTATATAAATTTGTCAATGTTTTTTATTATTTACATAAACGAATTCTCTAGATATTGGCCAACTGCGTTTAGAGATCTACGGTTTAGAAGAACTGATGCGTCAGCTGTTCATGGAAATCAATTCTATGAAAAATATGCAAGAACGGCAAAGGTGGTCGCAAACGCTGCAGGGCAAATATTTTAATGTTTTGGGACACTTCTTCAGCATATACTGTCTGTATAAGATTTTTATTGTAAGTAAAGATGTTGTAACATTTACCATTTTAATTTTTATAATTACCGTTACTTTTTTACTTAGTGTACAGTTAATATTATATTCGACCGTGTGGGTCGTAAAGATCCTGTGACACGTGGTCTGGAGATTGCCGTGCATTGGTGTGGCTTCGATATAGATCTTGCCTTCTGGAATCAACATATATCCTTTTTACTTGTTGGCTGTATTGTTGTGACGTCTATACGTGGTTTGCTGCTGACTTTGACGAAGGTTATCTAGACATTTTTTCATATATATACATATACATATATATTTTTTTTTCATTGCTAAAAAATATGTTATGCTCTTATCTTTACAGTTTTTCTACAGAATATCGTCTAGTAAATCATCAAATATTATAGTGTTAATAATGGCGCAAATAATGGGCATGTACTTCTGCTCCTCAGTCCTACTGATGCGTATGAACTTGCCTGCCGAATATCGTGTTATTATCACAGAAGTTCTAGGAAGTCTGCATTTTAATTTCTATCATCGTTGGTTTGATGTTATATTCCTCGTTAGTGCACTGAGCACTATATTAGTTCTATATCTATCGCAGAAACCGAAATATGATGCCAGCATAGATTAGTGAAACGTTTGCCTACGATTTGTAACAACAAAAAAGTTATTTATAGCTAAAAACCTATTTGTAATATAATGTTACAAAACCTATAAGTAAGCACATATGTGTATGTATGTGTGTTTTCGTAAAAGTACATGTACTCGTATTTTGTAAACCAAAAATATTTAATTGAAATTTATTGTAAATTTTGTTAAGCTTAGTATATTATATAATTAACTGAAACTACTAAAGCTGTAAACAATTTTATGTCTGCATGTGAAACATATTAGATTATCTGGATTATTCCGCTAACGCACAAATCGCATGCGATTAATACGGAATAAACTATTTCATCACTGCTAACGCATATTGCATTAAAATGTTCCATTATTTTAAAGCAATTATACTATATCTATTCTTATGAAATTATTTATAATAAATAAAACTATTAAATTTGTATACAAAAGGAGCATTACTGATTTTTATTGTGTACAAAAAAGGTCAAAAAGCATTTCCATGAGTGAAATAAGCGATATCTGCCGCTTTGTGTGCAAAATTTTTTCTAAAAAGTGATTTTACTGAGGTTGAGCTAACTTTCATTAAACTATAATTTCCATATACATATGTATATGTGTATATATTTTGCACTGATCATGAAAATTCGCATACACATGACAGCACACACTTTTTCAATTTAAAAATTATAAAGAAAATATTGTTAATAAATAAATGTAATTTCCTAATAGTTGTTGGTTTTTATTATTATTATTTTTTTTTTTACTAAAACTTTCAGCAATATTTTTTTTACCTGCACTCAATTTTTCACAGACCAATATAAATATATTTGTAAACTTTCAAAAATATGGCAGCACCCCTGCTATTCGCCCTTGTGTCATCCACAATCTGCATATTTCGCTTTTTACAAAATCAGTTGGATTTCAATTGGCGCTTATTTTACCTGTGTTAAAATATTTGTTTGTTTTTCTTCTGACAATTTTGTTAAGGAATTTTATAAACTTATCAGTATTATATTTGTGTTATAAGTAAACAGTTTAAGAGCTATAAACATGAGTGATAATATGCGTGTGAATGTATCAAAGGAACGTGCCGATGCTGAAATGGCAAATGCAGCAGCTGCTGCGGGCTCGCATCCCGACGTAGATGAAGAGATCAGCGTGATCCAGAATATGACATCATTTCTGTTGGAGCATGGCGGTGCTGAAGTGGACTCGAAAGTGCTGCGTACAATTGCGGAGGCGCTTTCCAAACGTTTAAATGAGTAAGTAATTGAAATAATGTTTAAAAGCTTCTTGTGACCTAACCCTGCATACAACGAGCAAGAATATGTTGTTAGATGCACTTTGAACTAACTAGTAAATAACGCCATCTGACGATTAACAACATTGTTTCAAATTATCTTAGGGCAAAATGTCACAATTTCACCACATCATTTGATGAGTAATTAACAAGAGATTGCTGTGTATATCGCATGCTTCACTTTTGATTCACAAACACAAATTAAGACTCTTTATGTTGCAAAACTGAATTTTAGGTTGTATATTTAATATTCTTTTGTAATAGCTTATGATGTGATATCACTTCGACTTGTACAAATAATTATGTCGCTACATGGTGTGGTTTAATTAGCGGCTTCATATCATATCATACGGCCGATATAGTACCAACATCACATCACATCTTCTCAACATCATAACAAAGCGAGATTTATCGATTACAAATTTTAATCATTGGTGAAAACGAATGATAACGCTTTTAAGCGTTCAATGAGGGGTTTAATGTAGTTGTTATATTATTTTTACATGATTTTGGCAAATTGACGCGTATTAAATAATATTTGTGAAAAAAGTCTGCTTTAAATGTCTTTGTTTGTGAATTGAAAACAATTTTTATTCAGTTGAAAGTTGTCAGTCAAGAAAATTTTTATTAATTATTTTAGCAACATCAAAAAAATGATTTCTTTCATGATTTCATTCATTTTTTTGATGTTGCAAATATAAAAAATAGAAAAATAAAAGAGTGCGAAAAAATATAAAAAAATTAAAATAAAATAGGATTTTTTGAGGTTTCAAGTTGGTGTTAGTATTATTTTTCATACTTACATACATACCATGTATTAACTTAAATTAAAATATTAATAAAAATACTTTTCAATAAAATACAAATGTATGTATGTACATATATACAAATTCTTACCAATGAATCCTATCATGCACATTTGTCATTCATTTGCTTCAAAAATTTGAAAAGCTTAGAAATACTTTTAAATGAATTTAAATTTGTGAATAATTTTTGTTTATGTAGGTCACTACTTACAATATGAAAAATAGATTGATAACGCGGATCGCCACTTAGCTTGCGGCTTAAGTTTTCATTACATTACAACATAATGTCACTCTCATTTTGCTAACGAAAGTCGCTCGTATTTACACGATTCTCATAATGCAGAGAATTTTATTTTGAACTCTTACTTTTTTTAAAAGATAACACGCGACAACTCATCGATCAGTTCTTGATAACATAATATATAAATAAGTTGGCGTCATTTATTTGTTTTCAAATGATTTTCTTCCCCCTTCTCATTAGTTACCCTGTAATCTAGTAAGCATTAAAGCGCATGCACAACTATATTACAACCCTAAACTGTGGAAACAGCCGTTACATTACGCTCATTGCATGTAGTTTGTGCAGTGTGTACCTCATGCACAGTCACTAATACAAATGCAGCGGCAGGGAGAAAGTCAAAGGGCTATGTAGGAAAAATTTGAAAGGTGGGTTGTTTGTTTTATATGAAATACCCAAAGCGTTGTGGGACATGACGGTGTGCTTGGTTCCATAAAGCGAGGTATGTTCTGCTGAGCACGTATTGTTTGGATGAAATTCCATGTTTCTCAAAAAGGCAGCGAATCACAGGAGATCCTTAACATATTAATTTTGCTTACTTAAAACGTTATTATTATTTGAAAAAAAAAAAAATATTATATTTGGAAAAAAATATTATTGTTATTGACTTCTACGAATGTCACGTCAAGGTCACGAGAGAAAAGATAAGAAAAAGTCTTAGCGATTATAGATTTTTTTTTGAATACTCGCAAACGTCTTAAACTTGTAATTGTATAAACTAACTATAATAATGTGTTCTATTGTAATGAAGTTTCGTTATTCTTAGTAAAAAGGTATAAAACTTGAAACTTCGAATTTTCGAACTATTCGAAATTTTTATAGAAAGAAGTTTTGGAAGCTATAATCCAAGTGTAATATGAAGATTATAAGTCATTTCGGATAGAAAAAGGAAACTTCGAAATTTCGAAAATCATTATTCCATTGAATTACCATTTTGAACGAGCTGAAATTTCCATATTGAACAAAGCCAACGTCGCAATATAATGCAAGCGTAAAATAGAGGCTAAAAAATCCATTCCGTATAAAAAAGAGCAACTTCGAATTTTCGAAAACCTACTATTACTCCTTCGGACAAATGATTTTAAATAATTTTTGCTTCGGAACTTAATTGGTAGTTTCGAATACAAAACTTAAAGTTTCTAATTTTCAAAAGAGCTGAAATTTTAACAATGAAAGAAGTTTTGGCACCTAAAATCGATTTCGTAAGAAAAAGAGTAATTTCGAAAATCTTACATTTCTTCTTAGGATAACTTATTTTATAGTTGCGAACACAAAATTTGAAGCTTTCCATATTGAAAGAGGGTTTGGCACCTAGAATCGCTTTCGTATGAAAAAGAGAAATTTCGAAAATCTTACATTACATCTTAGGTTAAATGATTCAAAACTTAAAACTTCGAAATGTCGAAAGAGTCGAAAATTGAACATTGAAAAAAGTTTTGGTAGCGAAAGCATAAAATAAATGTTATAGATGTCATTCCGAAAGGAATAAAGAAACTTCGAAATTTCCAAATCCGTATATTGCTCCGTTTGATAGCGGATAACAAATAATTTATACTAAGGAACTGAATTCGAACATTCGAATTCAAAACTTGAAACTTCGAATTTTCGTACAAGGCGGAATTTGTATATTGAAAGAAGTTTTGGTATCTAAAGCGTAAAATAAATGCTATAGAAGACATTTCGGATGGAATAGAGAAACTTCGAATTTTCAAAAACTGTATATTCCTGCGTTTGATAACGCATAACCACTACTCTAAGGAATTGAATTCAACACTTGTAACTTCGAATTTTCGAACGAGGAGAAATTCATATAAAAAGAGTAAAATAGTGGCTACTAAAGTCATTCCGGATGGAAAAGAAAAACTTCGAAATTTCGAAAATCGTAGATTCCCACTTTTGACAACGGATAACAAATCACTTATACTAAGGAACTGAATACAAACATTTTAATTTATAACTTGAAACTTCGAATATTTGAATAAGTCAAAATTTATATATAGAAAAAAGTTTTGATACCTAAATAGTAAAATAGATGCAATTAATATAATTCCGGATGGAATAGGGAAACTTCGAAATTTCAAAAACCGTATATTCCTCTGCCAAATAACAAATATTTTATACTTCGAATCTTAATTCGAATATTCGAATTCAAAATTTTGAACTTCCAATTTTCGAAGAAAACTTCAAACACTTTAAATTTTCGAAAACGGTATATTTCTTCACCACATAATATGTAATTTATACTTCGGAAATTAAATTGAACTTTATTGGAACATTGGAACTCATTGTAGTCTTGAATACAAGTAATATATTGAAAATTTGTTTCGATGGGCGGAAGACCTTATCGTTAAAGGTGTTTTTTAAATAAGTTCTACAAAAGATACTATCTTTCTTTAAAGTGTATCCAAACAATTTATGGGCTTTACTACTTAATTTTTTCTACTACCTGGAAGTATACCTGGAGGTTTATCACAGCTGCGACCGAGATTCGAACTCAACACCGATTCGTTATGTTCTTGCTGAGGTTTGTTTACTGCTTCGAAATCCAGTTTGGAGTTAGTTTTCGATGTTATCGCGAATAAGTGTTAAAGTTCGACACCTTGAACTATTGAAAAAGTTACGTTAGAAGACTAGTGCATACAAACTTCCCTCTATAACAAGGGTTGACATGTTTGGCAATGTTAAATTGATAGTTTATATGATATTTTTGTGTTAGTTCTGTAAATATTTCCCTGCAGGGGCGCACACAAACATGCAATATTATCAATCTTCCACCGCTTTTGCTCTCGTACCAACACACACACACACACATGCGCGTTTATAAAATTGTCGAGGAAAACTCTGGCATCGACATCTGTTCTTTGCTTGTGTCTGAAATTTTCCACACACACACATTTGAACACAAGGTATTTATCTATGTATGTGTGCAACTATAGAATTTCACTCGCTCGTGAAAATTTTACTCTGCCGTTGCTACTGTTGTTGTTGTTATGAGCGCATGTTTACATATTGTTGCATAGCGGCTCGAGCGCCGAGTTGTGAGCGCACTGTGCTTCAGGAGGCAGCAATCGTGCATTGAGTTTTCAGTTGCGTTCTTTCTTTCGGTTTAATTAGACGTTTCATTTGTGTTTGCTACATTCGTTCGCACGTCCGCATGTTCTTAATATACATATACACATATAAATGTAGAGATATGTAGTAGCAATCGCATTTATACAACACACTATATAAAATCGTATATACGCCGCGTTTTACTGTATGTTTTTGTTGTGTTTGATTTGAATACATTGTCCGCGTATCATTAAAGTAGAATTTTGCAAAATTTCTTATGATTTCGTGTCGGTCGCGTGTTTTTATTATTGTTCCTGCAAATGTCTTTGTTTTTATGATTGCCCAAAATTTTATTGCTTGGCAATTTTGAATTTCATCTGCTGAATGATGCCGCTGGCTGGCGGCTAAAAGTGCGTCTAGTGTCGCTCAAATCACACCAATTAATATACTATGTATGAATGAAACGTGTGAAAAGCGCGTGGAAAGTGTTGGAAAATATTATTAAAAAAGTGAAAAACAAAAGTTTGTGAACCAAAAAAAAAAAAAAATCAAAAATTAAAATTTTTATAAAAATAACACAGCTGCAGTAATAGTGGCTGGACACAACGTCGCACAAGTGAAACAGAAATTTCGTAAATACATCGACACATGTGTGCATATGTTTGTGTGTGTAAGTTGGTGTAAAGAAAATATAAAAATTAATTCCGCTTTTAAATTATCAGCGGAAAGTAAGAAAAATAACTAAAAACAACAAATATAAGCTCTGTGCTCAGCAAGTGACAAGGAGAATTGTAAATTGAAATATGCTTTCTTGACCTCCCCTTTTGCTTTTTGCTGAGCACACTATAACACTATAGTGCATGTGTGTGTATGTGTGTGTGTACGAGTTGGGAGCGTATGATGGATAGACAAATGGTTGGACGGATGGATGCTGTGCGCTAGCAAGGGCACGGAAATCTATTATATACATACATACATACCTATATACATACATACATACATATACATACATAGTATGTTTGTATCTAAAGGGGTTGCTAAATTTAGTTTTTTTACTTTTAATATGAAATTAAACACAACAACTGTGCGCATTGAATGCTGCTGAATTATAAAATTCTGTGGTTTTTGATATGTGATTTCAAAAAGTTGCCAAATCGGCATAATTTTTATTACGCAGCCACTGCGTGATTTCATATTTCTTAAATATAAAGGGTGATCCATTTCGAGGCTCCCTACTTTTTTAAAGAAAAACACAGATTTAATGGGGAATGTTTATTATCATTTCAAAGAACCTTCTTTGGCATTTCTTTTTGAAGATTATCGCTTTCAAATGGTGCCCACGGCTACGTCTCAGATGGTCCACCCGTTAACTCCAATTTTTGGAGAGTCGTTCTAGCATTTCGACTGGTAACTGGCGAATGACACGCGTGATGTGTTGCTCCAAGGCCTGAATCGAAGTCCTAATTACTTTATACTTTACATATGCCCACAGGAAATAGTCTAATGGTGTGATATCACACTATCTTGGTGACCAATCGACCGGCCCAATACGTAAAATTATCTACTCAACAAAGTGTTCTCTTAATAAATACATTGTTTGATGCGACGCGTGGCAAGTAGCGCCGTCTTGTTGAAATCAAATATCGCCGAGATCACGAGCTTCAATTTCAGGCATCAAATAGTCGGTTATCATGGCGCGATAACGTTCGCCATTGACGGTTACGTTCTCACCGCCATCATTTTTGAAAAAATATGGACCGATGATTGCACCGGCCGTTGTTTTTTCTGGAGGAAATGACAGCTCTTGAATCTATTCAGGTTATTCTTCGTCCCAAAGGGGCAATTTTGCTTGTTTACATACCCATTGAGCCGGGAATGGATCTCATCGCTGAACAAAATTTGGCTAGCAAAAGTCGGATTTCCTTAAATTTTTCAAGAGTCCATAGTTCGAAGCGATGATGAAGTACCTTTACTTGGATCACCCGTTATATAATATATGCAGTTCTTGTGTTGACACTTGCCGCGATTTTGTAAACAGCGTTGCACATGTAGTATTTGTATGTATGTATGTATAAATTTATATCATATGTAAATACATACACACATACATATGTATGTATGTATGTGCTTTTGCATTTATTCTTTCTTCTCATATCATTTATTATTTTCTTATTCATTAAACAAATACTAATGTTAATTATATGCATTTATTATCGCAAGGCGATGACTATACTTACAGATAGGCATGTGTGTATTCATATACATATGTATGTACATATGTATATTCGAAAAATCAAGTATGAAGCAATATTGAAATCGTAATTCAATATTTAAGAGACTAGTAACAGTAAAGAAAGGTTGTTAGATAGCTGATCGAAGATCGCACGTGGACGGCTACATATATGGAGTCCTTTGAAAGCCACATCTATAGCTTCAGAGCCATCTAACCTAACATAATCTAATGACAGTAAAGTGAGGCAGAATCTTATTTGGTCTCTTCTTACTAACTAAATTTACGAAATTAAATATTAAAGCGGCACATTAGGGGGTATGACCCTTCTAAAAGAGACTAATTTTGGGTATAAAAAAAATTAAAAAAAAATATTGTATCAATCGTTTTGAAAATTTTTGCGCATGTTTGTACAGTTTTAAGAATACACAATTTTTGCTAAGAAAAAAAAATGAAAAATAATTTTTTTTTTTTTCAAATTAGACGCGATCTCCGACGGAAATATAAAATTTTTTTTAAATTAGACGCGATCTCCGACGGCGTTAAAAATGTTCTTTGTTGATCTATGATAGAAAAGTGATCAAAAATTAACAAATAATAATAAATTGACGGCAGTTGAAAAAACAATTGAATTTTACCCTAACCAAAAGTCGTTTTGGCTTGTAAAAATTCGATTTTCGAACAGATCAAAAAACTGTTAGGTATGGAGTATACAGAACATGCAGAAAAGTGGATTATTTGTCTCCGAGTAATCACTCAAGCAAATTTTAAAAATGTTTTTTCAAGTAAAACGAGTTTGCAGACAAACTGCTGGAGCTGATTGCACTGAGTAGCTACACTTTAGAAGTCTGTACAGAAAAACCCGCTTAAATTTCGCAGGAAAAACCAAGCTTTTTCAGGTACTTAAGCGGGTTGGGTGTTTAAAAGTGCCCGCTTAGTCCTTCGATACGAGTAATGAGCCCAAAAATGTTGGTTTTTAAGCGGACTCGATACTTAAGCGAGCGGTACTTAAGCGGTTTTTATTGTAACTCCATAAATATTTGAGATAGCCATTTAAAATTTTAGTATGTTATTTTTTAAAGTGCAACCCAGCGAAAAATTAATATTTTTCTGTTCTCACTAGCTACGCTCCTAAATTTTACTAATTTTCGCCATTATTATATCTTTCATTAATATCTCTTTTCAGTAAAATTTCGAGTTTTTTTTTGCTCTGATTATGCATTCTTAATGAAAATTGTTGAAATTGATATTTGGAAAGCTATTAATAACACTTATTGAGCTCCTCCACCGCGCGTTAATGTGTTTTCAATTATCTAAAGTTGCCAAAAAGTCAAAATTTCGAACTTGTCCGCATCGTTTTTGCTACTTCACTGTCACGGTCTATATTTCCATTTAATTTTTTAACTTTGTTAGGGTTTCATTCCAATTTTGAATAATAATATGTCCACTAAAATGCAATTTTATTATTCATGATAGTATAAATGTTGCGGTCAGTGTCCAAACCACAGTTCTTAGTTTTTGCTATAACAGTAAAATCAAAAAATTAGTTGTTATAAAACTTTTTGGGTTTTGTGATCTTTAGTGAATCATAAATCCTTGTAATTTAAGGTTCCTACATACGTACAACTTGGCTATAACCGAGAAGAAAAAGAAGATAAGTACAACTTACCGTTACAAATAGTGTTACATCGTCAAAATAACAGCACTTGATCTGAAAAATTTAGTCAATTTCGGAACTGGCGTTTTTGTGAATTGTTTCCAAATTCTTCTGTCATGACTTTACCCCAGTTCCTGGCACTGCAAGCGCTCTATGTTTCATAGTTGGTTGAGTAAAATTATATTTTCATTACGATTACCCAATTTTATATTGAATTGTGTGTGTTTCTATTCGTAATCAGTTTGACGTCACTTCAGCGAAGTGAAGTTCACGACTTCTGGCATTTTGATGATAATTTGAATTGTTTTTGAAAAATTGCTGTAAATGCTGCTTAGTATATGTAATATAAATAAGTATTACAGGAGAGCTAGAAATACGTGTAGTAGGTTGTATAGAGTGTTTTATTTTCATAGCTTTTAATTACAAACAATTATTATATTAGCATATAAAACAGTTTCTGTAAGACATTTAATATATGAAAATATTGATTAAAAGATAATCAGAGGTCTTAAACAATAATATGGTTTATTTTGAGTATCCTTAATAATTAAGATACAGATGACGCTTTAACCTTAAATTAAGTTTGAATTTTCAGACGCTTAGTATTCGACAAAAAGCTTCTATTGCTCACTATGTTCAACGAACTGAAATAAAATTGGAGTTAATATAGTGTGCAGAAAAAAAGATTTCTTGTGACTGCATTTGGATTTCATGTCTATAGACAGTGGTAGTCAATAATTCAGGTCTCTCGGCTGTGGTAGCTTCTTTTCGGTATTATTGCACTGTTTTAGGTTTAAAATTTCCCGAACTAAGAAGCTCATAGAAATCTAAGACGAAATCTAGATAAACCTTGACATTGCACGCAGCAATTTGAAGTTATAAACACGAATCTATAATTTTTATATCCTGAATTAGATATATTAAGTTTGCTACAAGGTTTGAACACACAAAAGAAAGCATTTCTGTCCGTCTGTAATATCAACTGTTTCTTCAAAGATATTGATCTGAAATTTTGCACTCGTTTTTTTTCATTCCAAGAAGCAGAGCCGCCGGTATTGCTAGGTTATATTAGCTGCCATACAAACTGATCGATCAAAATCAAATTATTTTTTGTAAAACTTTTTTATTTGACAAGAAATCTTCACGAAATTTAGATTATTGTCCCAGGAAACACTACAATCTCCGAACATATTGTTCAGAACGGATCACTATATCAAATAACTACCATATAAAGTGACGGAACAAAATCAAGATCTTTTTATACCGTTTTGTGCTATATGAAGTGCACATGTACATACATACATGTGTGTTATTATAGCTTCGGTGCAGTCAAGTTAACGTTTTAACCGATTTTTTATTTTTATTTTGTTTTTATCGTAGTACATAGCTACAACTGACCAGATATTCGAACAAAGTTCTATTTTTCGCTAATAATTTTTAGTTTATTTTCCTTTTTTTAAATTTTTTAAAATAATTTTTTTTATTTTATATTTTATTTAATAAATTTTTTATATTTTTTATTTTATTGTTAATACTTTTAACTTTTTTTCGCTAGTTTTTTAGTTTTTACTTTTTTTTTAAATGTTTTTTATGTTTCCAATAATTTAATTTTTTTTAAATATTTTTTAATTCTATTTGAATATTTACATTTTTTTTATTTTTTAATATTTTTTATATTTACAATAATTTTAATTTTTTTTTAATATTTTATATTTTATTTAATAACATTTTTATATTTTTTATTTTATTGTTAATACTTTTAACTTTTTTTATTAGTTTTAACTTTTTTTAATGTTTTTTATGTTTCCAATAATTTAATTTTTTTTAATATTTTTTAATTCTATTTGAATATTTACATTTTTTTTAATTTTTTTAATATTTTTTATATTTATAATAATTTTAATTTTTTTTAATATTTTGTTTTTATATTTCTTAATATTTTTTTATGTTTTATTTTTTTTTAATAAACATATTTTTTTACTTGAATATTTTTTTAAATTATATTTTTATAAATTTTTTTTATTTTTTAAAATATTTTTTATATATTTTTTTTATTTTTTTTTTAATATTTTTTAAATTGTTTTTTTATATATTTTTTATTTTTTATATTTTTTTTAATTTTTTTTTTTTTATTATTTTTTTTTTATTTTTTTTTAATTTTTTTTTTTTTTTTTTTTTTTTTTTTTTTTTTTTTTTTTTTTTTTTTTATTTTTTTATTTTTTTTTATATTAAAAAAAAAAAATTTGTTTTTTATATATTTTTTCTTTTCATCTTTTTTCAATCAATTATGTGGCAACTTTTATTCTTCCATTCCCTTATAAATGCTCACTCTGTGCCTGCAATTTATTTCA
Organism: Bactrocera neohumeralis; assembly: GCF_024586455.1. Lineage (NCBI taxonomy): Eukaryota > Metazoa > Arthropoda > Insecta > Diptera > Tephritidae > Bactrocera > Bactrocera neohumeralis. The sequence continues at coordinate 78,278,499 of NC_065921.1, forward strand.
ATTAAATTTGATTAACATATCGGCCAGACTTTAAAAAAGCGCAGAAAATAAAACAAAAAAAGTGGAGCCAGCAATAAAGAAAGAACTAAAGTTCCATACCAACACTTGTATCGGCATGTATGCGTTAATGTATAAGTATAGAAATGTATATGTTAGTAAAAACTGAGAGTAATTGGAGCAATAACAGAGAAACCTGCCAACAGCATCCACTGCTCATGCTCAAAGCGCCGCCTGAGGGTAGAGCGCCCTTTTTGAGCTACTGAACTATGTACATACTCTTTATTACTTTTATGTTACTTCCCTTTTCTGCATTAACAAACATTTTTCTGTGTAGAATGAAGTCAAAAGGAAAACTTCGAAAGTTACGAAAATTTACATATTGAAGGCTGAAAATCTATGTACAGCGAATATTTTTAGTAAACAAAGCGTTTATTTAAACAAATTAGTACTCACATACATATACACGGGCATTTTTGTAAATCTGTGAGCAAACAGCGGCACATGCCTGCATTTGTCGAACTACGAACTATATTTGAAGGCCGCAATTTTCTCTATAAAGAAATGAGAGCAACGCCACCACCGCCGCATCCTGGCCGGTCCAAAGACAATACAAACCTACATACAAATAATATTATCATATTTTTTTCAGTTCGTCAATACTTTTAGTTCATATTTTGGCTTTGTTCTTTAATTTTTTTGTTTACTCATTGCTTTTGTATTATTTGTCTTTTCTTTTCTTTGTGTTTTTGTACCTTTTAAATGTATCTTTCAGCTGGCAAGGGTTAGCTTAGCTGTCTTCCGCGCGTGCTCCTTGAAATTTGCTTGGCACAAATATGTTTTTCATCTCATCTTACTTATTCTTGTTTACTTCATTTGCACTTTGTTGTTGTTGCATGCATTTGTGTTATGTTGCGTACGCGCTTGAACCTTTTTCAATTGTTTCACTCATATTTCGACACTTGGCTCTTTGTATATGTATGTGTGCTACCTGCGCCTGAAATATAACCACAAACATATTGATTCTTTGTAAACAACAACAACACATATTTACTTGTGTACGTGACAGCAAATGATGCACTTTTTTCTTTGAAGCACTCGTGTGTGTAGCCGGGGGTGACTACTTTTGTAGGAAAAAAGACAAAAATTATAGTGAAAATGCTAATGATTTGGTCAAGTAGTAATTTCCTTCCGCTTTTCTTGTTATATTCATATATTTGTTTGTATTTTTATACTATGGAACATGGACGGAAGTTAAGTAACATGCTTAGAAGTCTAAAGTGTGTGTCTTAGAAAGACTTCTTACGCATAATTTTATGTGCATTAGAGTTAATTTTACCTGTAATTACATAACAAGTCTTCTATGCAACATGTGCGCAGGCTTTCTTTTTCCTTTTTTTATAAAAACCAAGAAAAAACCTTAGCTTCGGTTCCACCTGAGCTATAATACCCTTCACATTTACATTTCATATACCAAAAAGTGTGTAAAAATATCTTTATCTTGATTTTGATAGCTCAGTTTGTATGGCAGCTATAGGCTATAGTGCTCCAATGTGATATATTTTATTTAGCGTTGTCTTATGATATAAATTATACCAAATTTCGTGCAGATATCTTGTCAAACGAAAAAGTTTTCCATACAAGAACTTAATCGGTCAGTTTGTATGGCGGCTATATGCTATGGTGGTCCGATATTGGCGTTGCCGACAAATGAGCAGTTTCTTGGAGAGAAAAGGACGTGTGCAACGTTTCAGTTCGATATCTCGAAAACGAAGCGACTTGTTCTCTTATATACGAAAGACGAACAGAGAGACGGAGATCGACTCAGCTGATCATCCAGATCTTTATGTGTATACACTATATAGGGTCTCCAAACTTTCCTGCTGAGTGTTATAAACTTCGTGGCAAACTTAATATTTTCTGCTCAGGGTATAAAACTCGACGTGAGATAGTTTTCTTTGAGGTCAACTCTTAATTTTTTGTTAGTATTATAAAGTTTTAATTTTTATAAACAAACCCGATATACATACATTTGTATCTATGTATTTAGTACTCTTATGTATTCCAAAAAGCTATTAATTTGGGATACCCGAGCTTACAGTCATTGGAGGGATAAAAAATCTCGTCCGTTCATATTACGTAGACCAGGTCGCCGCTAGAACGATATTATCTCTAGGAAAGATTGGAAATTTGTAGGTTAACATTGGGACCGAGGGTATCTAAAAATGTTATATAGGATGTGCAGGAAATGTCTAGAGTAAGGTTCCAGGGAAAACATAGAGCATCTCTTCTGCACTTGTCCCTCATTGGCAAGACTATGCTGTAAGCATCTCGGGTCCCCACGGTATGATACACTGGTAGAGGTAACGATAGTGAGACCACAGAGTCTGTTAAAATTGGCGTCAAACACAGACATCATAAAGGATGACTACTCCACATGGACCTAGTAACTGAACTCCAACTCATTGGCCTACCAGATTAACCTAACCTAACCTAACCTATATAGGATTTGGATCAAATTTAAATCTCATAAGCAATTAAAATCGTTTCCAAGATACGATAACTTAATACTCTAATCTAATATTAAAAACATTTTAGCTTTTATATATGAAATATGTCTATTATTTAAATTAAATAGTTATTATATCTTTTGTAATGTAATTAGTGCCACACTTCCGTCTAACAAACCGCCTCCACTTGTCTAATTTTTTTTCCTCATACATCTATGTATCTACACTTATATATAAATATCTAAGCATTTTACTGTCTGTGATTTAATTTAATATTTGCGCCCGGTGACAATACCCAAGTCAAGTCCAGTCCAGTCAGCAAGCTGCATTAGAGCTCATGGAATTTATGGTGTGCGTCAGCTTTCTTGCTCACTCTTGTACCCACTTGCGAATATGAATGTGCAAATTCCAAGGAAATTTGGGCAATTATGATAACCACACATACTTAAGAACTTATGTACATTAAGAATTTAAGTGAGTTAAATGGGTAAAGTGAAATTAAAGAGCGGGGACGGAATGAATGAGGAACAACCGCACATTATGAGTTCATACAAACGATTTATTCGGTTATTTAATTAAATAATAACACTTTTGAAGAACTTAAGTAGTAAGAATGAGGGCTGTGAAGTTGAAATGCTTGTATGATATATACATTATACCTAAAAATAATAATGCGATCATTCTAGTAGAAGCGGTAGTAAGTGTAAGTTGTCTGCAATAATTAATTATTATATAAACATTGTGGTCATTGCATCTGCGAAGTGGACCTTAAAAAAGCGCCATTGAATAATTCAATGTCATAATGTAAGGTTTATGACTTGGGTCACTTACATAGGTGTGAGACTTTGATAGCTGGTTAATTGTACAATTTAGCATTAATTGAATGGAATTGCAGTCTATACTCAATTGAATACGTGTATTTTATATTCTTTAATTATAAAAAAGTCACAATATATGTATACCCTGAACAAAACACTCAGAAGCAAGGAAAGAAGAAGGAAGGCTCTGTATTTTCGCGTACTAGTCCCTCAGTTTTTGAGATATCGAACTGAAATTTTGCACACGTTTTTTTCTTTCCAAGAAGCTGCTCATTTGCTGGAACCGCCGGTATCGGATCATTACACGATATAGCTGGCATACAAAGTGATCGATCAGATGAAGACCTTCAAAGGAAAACTTTTTTATTTGACAAGTTATCTTTATCAAATTTGTCATAGCTTATTGTCTGAAATAGCGCTACAAGCTCTGAATAAATTGTACAGATCGGATTACTATATCATATAGCTGCCATACAAAGTGATCGATGAAATTGAAGACCTTGTGTGGAAAACTTTTTTGTTCGACAAGTTATCTTTATGAAATTTGGCAGAATTCATTGTCCAAGACAGTGCTATAAGCTCTGAAAAAATGCTGCAGATCGGATCACTATAGCATATAGCTACCGTGCAAATTAATCGATCAATTGAAGACCTTGTACGGAAAACTTTTTTGTTCGACAAGTTATATTTATGAAATTTGGCATAGCTCATTGTCCAAGACAGCGCTACAAGCTCTGAATAAATTGTACAGATCGGATCACTATAGCATATAGCTGCCATACAAAGTGATCGAAGGATTAAAGACCTTGTACGGAAACCTTTTTTTATTCGACAAATTATCTTAACGAAATTTGACATAAAGTATCGCCTAAGAGAGCGCAACCAATGCCGAACATATTGTGCAGATCGGATCACTAAAGCATATAGCTACCATACAAACTGATCGATCAGATGAAGACCCTGAAGGGAAAACTTTTTTGTTTGACAAGATGTTTTCACGAAATTAGGCATAGATTATTGTCAAAGCGCTGTTGTACATTCTCTGAACAAATTGTATAGATCGGATCACTATATCAACTAGCTGCTATATAAACTAACCGATCGAAAAAAAACCTTTTTTAACCTCATATGCTTATAGAATTGTAACTGTGAAGGGTATTATATCTTCGCCGCAGCCGAAGTTAACGTTTTTTCTTCTTTTACTTTTCTACAAATGTCACAATATATTTTCAAATGTTCTACATACATTCAATTTCCGCATAGAAAACCCATCAACACAAATAAATTTTCCAATTTCTACGTCAAACACTGCATTTACAACTGAAATCAATACAATTTAATAGATCATTACGTTGACAACAAAAAAACAGTTGTCCACAATAAGACAACAACGCCATTAGCACTATAAAACTACCCATCAGCGCTATAATTCCCAGGCAGCACAATGCTTTGACATTGTAATTGAACATTGCAATTTAAAATGCTTCACGGTTTACATTAAAATACGCTCTCAGTTGTTTTTGTTGTACTCACTGCTACTTCAAATTCAGTTCAATCGCAAATCGCGCACTTTGTTCGCGCAATAATACCAAATTTGTAAAGTAGCTCCTATTAAAGTCGATTAATTCGCCCCTTCGCTTTTGCCGTTTCACAAACATTGATTTTCAAAACGTAATTAACTGCATTTCGTCGCAAAAATAAATCACAACAAAAAGGCAAAAATGGAAAAATAAACAATAAATATACGAGTATGTGGAAAATACGAGCACTTTTTGCGCTTAATCGAAAATAAAATCCATTTATGGTTAAAATGGGGGCAAATAATTACAGATTCGTTACACTCATACGCCATTAAGTGGCTTCAAAACTTTTTTTGCTAACAAATCTGTAAACTTTTGAAAAATTCAACTAATTGTTGTTACACCCACACACGATTGGCGCCGGCAATCGAATTTAGTTTGAAAATTTTCCGTGATTTTAATGAACTGAAAAGTTTGTGATACCGTTGGATTGTTGTTGTGCGCGAAAGTTCATTTGAATTATAATATTTCGATGTGTCAAGAATGCACTTGCAATTGAAATTGAATATTGAAATCAATTAAGCAAAAAATTACGGATATTTTGTTTTGATAAGTAGAAGAATTTTACAAAATAAATCATACAATCCAAAGAAAATACAGAAATTAATGTTTTTACAAAATTCAAAGCTATCTCACTTGATGCCAGATTTCCACATTGATGCTAGAGTTATTGCAGAACGCTGTGACTACTAAACGGCTTAAAATACAATTTCTTTATATGTGACTCTAGAAAAGTAGTTAACGTGCGAAACGGGAAAAGCTGTTAAAATATTTTTCTCGTTATCTCATTAATTTCTTTATATAACCAGGTCACATATAAGAAATCCATTAAAAGAAGTTGTAATTACTTCGTGTCAGGTCCATACTATAAAAATAGATACATAATAATAACTTCCCAACCAAGTTTTCAAAGCTTCTTGGGACTTATCATCATATGTAACCTGAGAACCTGGTCGTGATACGGTCCATGAGGTTTTTTGCGATAGCTCATATGGCACCCATCGAGCTATATAGTTTTGTATCCACAATATTATAATATAACAGTGCTTATAACTTAGTAAAAGCTTTTGTTAAAGCGGTTGTCTGGAGCCAGTTTACGTGGCATGGCGCAAGTTAGTTGTCATCGAAATCATCTGACAGTAGTCCTGCTGTTTCCACGGGGTCAGGCCATTGGGAGAGGGCTGTTAGATAAGTGCCCTTCATTGGGCATGCAAAGAAGGTGGTTAGAGCCATGCTGGGACTTGTTATACAGAGGAAGTCGGTAAAGGTCTTAATGTCTCCACTGGGCTTGTCATCTAGCATTGTACAGGGTTTGTCCGGAAAGTTATAGGACTGATTTTCTTCCACCGCGACTGTACTTCGGAGCGTGCGTGCACCGACTGGATGCGGTAGAGGGCGTTCCTAACTGACGAACGAGTTTGTCAGCTGTCTCCGAGCATCTGGAGAGTCAAACATTTTCAGGTGACGTGTTGCAAGTCGAAAATACAGCGTTCGTTAAATCTACGACAGAGACGTTTGATACGATCAAGCAGGTTTTCCCAGATGTTGCTTTAGCAATAAGTGCTGTGTTTCGGCGGCACCAGACCTTTTTGGAGGGCCGGGAAGAGGTCGCTGATGAAGACCGTGCTGGGAGACCTGCGACTTCGACAAACACCGACAATGTGACTCGTGTGCGCAAAGTTTTGAACTCAGACCGTCGACTAAGTATTCGTTTAATTGCCCTGTTATTTAAACAAATTTATCAAAATTTGTGGTTCATGACTCAAATGATGACCCTCCGATAAGACATCACAGCCGTTTGGAAGCTGCACCACCATGACGCTCCGGCTCTCACCGCCTTTCTTGTGAACAGCTACCTAACCAGGGTCGTCATCCTAACGCTTCCGCAGCCACCCTACAGCCCAGATGTAGACTTTTTTTGTTTCTTTGTCTGAAAAGTCCAATGAAAGGGGATCCAAGCAGAATGCACATCGGCTCTTACGGTTGTTCCGGAGAATGCCTTCCGTGACGCCTTTAATGCTTGAAAATAGTGGTAGATGCGCTGCATCGACGCAGAAGGAGACTACTTTGAAAGTTTTTAAAGAATTGTAACGATTGGTTCAATCATTTTTTATACCCTGAACAGGGAATATTAAGTTTGTCACGAAGTTTGTAACATCCAGAGGGAATCGTCGGAGACCCTATAAAGTATATATGTATATAAATGATCAGTATGTTGAGCTGAGTCGATTTAGCCATGTCCGTCTGTCTGTCTGTCTGTCTGTCTGTCTGTCTGTCTGTCTGTCTGTCTGTCTGTCTGTCTGTCTGTATATATACAAACTAGTCCCTCAGTTTTTAAGATATCGTTTTGAAATTTTGCAAACGTCATTTTATCTTCAAGAAGCTGCTCATTTGTCGGAACGGCCGATATCGGACCACTATAAAATATAGCTGCCATACAAACTGAACGATCGGAAAAAAGTTCTTGTTTGGAAAGCTTTCACATTTGACAATGTATCTTCACAAAAGTTGGCACAGGTCATTTTTTAGGGCAACAATGTAATCTCCGAAGAAATTGTTCAGATTGGCTTACTATAGCATATAGCTGTCATACAAACTGAACGATCGGAAACAAGTTCTTGTATGGAAAACTTTTGCATTTGACAAGATATATTCACGAAATTTGGTATAGGTTATTTTCTAAGGCAAAAATGTAATCTCCGAAGAAATTGTTCAGATCGGCTTACTATAGCATATAGCTACCATACAAATTGAACGATCGGAAAAAGTTCTTGTATGGAAAACTTTTGCATTTGACAAGATACAGTCATGAAATTTGGTATAGATTATTTTCTAAGGCAACAATGTAATCTCCGCAAAAATTGTTCAGATCGGTTAACTATAGCATATAGCTGCCATACAAACTGAACTATCGGAAACAAGTTCTTGTATGGAAAACTTTTGCATTTGACTAGATATATTCACGAAATTTGGTATAGGTTATTTTCTAAGGCAACAATGTAATCTCCGAAGAAATTGTTCAGATTGGCTTACTATAGCATATAGCTTCCATACAAACTAAACACATAATTACTAACAGAAATGCACCTGTGAAGGGTATTTAGCTTCGGTGCAACCGAAGTTAACGTTTTTTCAACCGATTACACTCGTAAAACACGAGATACAGACCTTATATTTATAGAATTAATTGATATTGCCATTTCTGCTTGTATAAAACAGAAAATATATAAATTATTAGGAATCTGTAATTTAAATAGCTCTATTAAAATTGTTGATCAAAGATAATATCACAGTTTTCTTTAATAAAATACTTTGCGCAACATAATATGAGCTTAAAATAACGGTAATATATATTTTCTTCGCACATATAACCTAAAAGCATTGCGTTAAGCAATCTAACACTTGATTGTAATTATAATATTTTTGTTCAAATATTTTTATTCAATACTTAGCTTTTTCACCTAGCCATTTTCAACGATCCAAGCAGATAATCCACTGCATATGGGCACTTAATTTTGATGCAATTATTTGTTTCTTATTTTTAGTTGGTTTGTTTTTCTTTTTTTGCTTTGTTTTTCTTTTTCCGCCTGTTTCAAGCGCCTAATCAATATTTTTACACCTCATAACAGTTTACACTTTGCAGCGTTTGGAGAATTTTTCACGCCACTGCACACGCCTGCTTATTTTCTACGATTTCCTACTTCAATTGCTTGCAAGATGTTTTACAACACCACAAAACGCCAAGCGCTGGGCTTGATTGCACCTAATCTCGTTTGTAATGCATGCTCATTACTAAATTCAGCGGCGTTGTTATCAATTGCAGAGTGACGCCGCTGCTGCCGCGCCAATTAACACCACCGACATTGCATTGGCAATTGAGCTTAAGCAGCAGGTGCAGCTAGTTCAGCGATGTTTTTAGTATTGTTTGCAACAAAATCTAACACCTCAGGGTGCAGCGCGCTAATTACTCCAATGGCAAGTGAATATTACACCTGTGCGCAACAACAACAACTCGTGCAATAACAGCGTTGCTCAGCTGTAAAGCGGAAAACTGGAAATCCCAAGTGTTTTGTTGACTTGTTCACACCTTCGCAGCTACTTAATTAAACGCTTACGGTCAGTTGCTTCAATGATAACTGCATTAAGCTGCGCTAGCTTTGAGAGCAATTGCTGTTGTTGCCTGCACAGCGTCAACTTGTTGCATGCGCCTAATAATTTTGTTAGCAGCACATAAGTAAATTGCCATAGAATCGATATGTGTCAAATTTGAATATAAACATACATACAAAAGACGTACAGTTAGGTGCATATTAATAGCAGTGCTAGTTGGAATATGCTTCAGTGCAAAAAACTGAAATATTTGTAATAGTAATATGAAGTAGACTTGTCATACAATAGTCGTTGGCCTTAAGGGCTCACTTGAACTCCAAAAAATTTTTCTTTTCTGGATATTGTTTTTTTGAAGAGACATTTTACTATAAATATATAAAGGTAATGATCGCAGGACCAGTGCACTTTTTGATTTTTGACTTTTGTGCAAAAATTTGATTCCCTTACCTTTGTTAGCGTCGCGTCATTGTTACATTTCAAGATTTTCATTCCACTAATCGATCCTGCTCCATCAAATGACGACATGGGTGCGCTCGATTCGACGTCCATTTTCAAGAAGATGACTTCTAAGAGCTTCATTTAAACTATTTGCCACCGCTTCTGTGACATTTGTCCCAGCGGGTTACTGCGATCTATGAGCGCGACGCTCAAATGGCGTTTCGTAATCTCATTGGCTGCCGCCGCTGTCTTGGACGTTGTCGGTTTGTCGTACGCGTGCTTCACATCTAGCTTCTCGGCTACATCTTTGCACTTCCTCTTTTTCAAGGGCGCCTTCGGTTCGCTATCCATCATTCCACTGCCTCATTCCAGCGATATGCTCCTCAATGCGCTTAGCTTACGCTGGATCCGAGGCATTACACAAATTTCGTGTGGCGAAGTGTGCCCGGCCGTTCCTCACCTCCTTTCTAGCCCAAGCCAGACGTTACACATCTTCTTCTTTCAGGCTGGACTTGCCTTCGACAAGCTGCATATTCCGACCGCCACCTTCTACCTCGCTTTTGCCTTCAACCCCTCCTTGCTTGGCTGTTTACGAGGCCCTCTTTCGTTGGCAGAGTTGGAAACCTCGGTGGCCTGCACAGAAGAGCGATAAGTTATGTTTTCTTTTCTGCGTTTATGCTTACAGCGTTTTCTTAGGCCGAGTCTTCATGGACTGTGCCACCTGTGCGCTGTAAAGCTGGTTTGGCAGTAGTACTATAACCACCGCAACCTGCTTGCGTTACAGTGGAGGTGGGGTCGCTGGCGACACAGCTTACAAGATCGCTGTGCCCGCTGGTAGTAGCAGCCTTTTCCAAAACCGACGTTAGGACCGATATCCCAGTCTGCTTCGTTCCTTTGCTGACCTCCAAGTTTTTGATACGGGGGTCTCTATCCCTAGCGTTTTAAACCTACTGCTGGGTACCTCATTAGCAATGGTCGTTCTATTGCCCATTCACCTACTTCTGAAGATGCATACGCAGTCCTACATAAGGGGATGATTGGGAAAATACGTGAGCCTTCACTAGAAGCAATGTAATGACTGACTAGAGCCAGCTTGAGATCATAACATTGTAAGCAGCAACACCCATGCTCCAGTCGACATCCGCGCGATGGATGCAGCTATAAGGAATTCTTTGCCGACCCAATCAATTTTAGTAATGTAGGATGTTTCGAGAAATCCTCATCCGTCAATGAGCACTGCTGTTTTTCCGAACATAACTGTCTATGCACATATGAGTCGCAGTTAGTCCTTTCGCCGTTGTCATAGTTATTTCAGCGAGTTGTCAAAACAAAAGCGCTACTTCAGTAGCTCGCAAGTATGTAACTCGACATTGCCTTCAATTTTCGTTTTGTCCATTTGAAATCAGTATTAATTTTCACACTTTCGCATTTATCGGTTGTGTGTTGCTTGGCGTTATTTCGTGATTTGTACGCGTTTGTAGATTTTTTAGCGCAATTCAGTGCATAAACATAAGTTTGCTAATTTCTAAATATAAAATTTGTGCTCAAAAAGTTTGTGTTTTTTGTGTGCAACAAACACCAAAATTACATACAAACAAATGTATGTATGTATGGATGTAGACACGCACTTTTCACATAATATTATATTTTTAGGCAATTTGTTACGTTTACTCTCGCATTAAGTAGTGCATTTCCCAGCGCCGTCAGACGTCATCTTCATCTTCGAAGCGTACGCGCTCGGCCAGCGCGCGGCTGTGTGAAATGTGAGTTCCCATTATTTGGATTTTTGTGCCTGTCATTTTTTCGTCTGTTGCACTTTTTTCACTATTTCTAAAGACGCGTTGCAATGAGTTGCTCATTTGTCGCAATTTGTTGCAGAACTGTGTCAATATTTTTATCGTGACGTTGCTTGGGCTGCCACTTTTAAAAATACTCACATTTGTGTTTAATGAGTGTATATTTTTTTGAGACCATCCAATTGTGTTTTATTGCAGCATTTGGGACTGATAATTCTTCATTATTGTGACATAAAATGTGCGTTTAAGCAAGCAATATTAATTTTATGATTTTTTAAATTATACTAATAGCGCTCAGATACAAAAACAACACAAATATGAGTGAATAATTATTCGTTTTAATTTTTATTAGCAACTTTGAAGGATCTATTTTACTTTTTATACAAATCGACAGTAAAGCTGTATATCTTCTTCTTACTTAGAAGCTTATATGTATGTGTTAAAGATGTTTATAAGTAATGGTGGTAAATTCATACAGCCACTCTGATAGAAACCGTCGTCACTATTGGTAAATCAGTGGATTTTTCCAAAACTTTCAGAAAAATCGTACGAAATACACATTGTGATAAAATTTATTTAAATTCCCCGGGTAAATGATATTTCAATAAATTTTATTTTGCTAAGTTGGTAGGTCTGTCCTTAATTACTATGCCCAATATGAGAGCAGTCTGTGAACCAGTTTGTTTACAGCAGTTGCTTAAGTCGGTACGGTAACAAAGAACTTGTCTCAAATTTTGTATTTCTAATCAAATTTCGTGTGCGGAATCATTGCTAATAGAAAAGGCTTACAGCGATTCAGTTTTATCAAAGACAAAAGCTCACGAATGGTTAGCTTTCAAACACAGTCCAGAGATCGTTGAAGACATGCCTCGTTCAGGACGACCTTCGACCTCTTAAAGTGATAAAAATATTAAAAAGTTAAAGACATGGGCCTTGAAAATCGTCAGGGAAGTGTTAGAAAGATGGAAAGAGAGCTCGACATCCCTTGCGGGTCCGTTCGAATGATTTTGGTAGATATTTTGGGTATGAAACGCTTTCTTGCTCGACTCGTCCCGTTAAAGCAAGTCCCTTTGGACATCCTTGATCGTGCGAATTCCGATCCCACATTCATGGAGAGTATTATAACTGCCGATGAGACATGAGTTTATGAGTTTGACATACAAACAAGTCAACAACCATCGGAATGGAGGAAAAAAAGGCCACAATTATTAATAGTTATTTATAATTTCCGGGACTTTTTTAACACAATATTCGATACAGAAAACTGTAGTTATCACTTCATGACAGGTATGGACTATAGCGAGTTTCTATCGGTGTGTGTGTGGCATGGCGTTGTCACACAATTCCTCGATTGTGACATTCGCTGTGTGGTTTGGGGCGCCGTCCTGTTGGAACCACATATTATCCAAGTCCATATCATCCAATTCGAGCCAAAAATATTTGGTTATTATTGAGCAGTAGCGATTCCCATTCACAGTAACGTGCCGGTCTTGATCATCACGGTATGAGTACGGCCAATGACGCCGCCGGCCCATAAACCGCACAAAACCGTAATTTTTTCCGGATATAGGGGGGCTCATGGAGTACGTGTGGATTGGTGCTTGACCAATAACGCATATTTTGCGTATTAACGAAGCCATTCAGCCAAAAATTAGCCTCATCACTGAAGCTGATTTTTCGATGAAAATTCGGATCATTTTCAAATTGTTGCTCTGTCCAATTCACGAACATACGACGATTCTGGTGGTCAAGCGACGTCAGTTCTTGAGTCAATTTAATCTTGTAGGATGTAGGCCGAGATCTTTTCGCCAAATTCGCCACATTGACGTCACAGAGATGCCCATCGCTTGAAAACGGCGTGTGAGGGACTGATTTGGGTATTCCTCAATTGATGCGCCAGCGGCAACAATATTCTCGACTCTACGGGCACTTCTTTGTCTCACTGACACGGCAACATTTTGTACTGTGCCTGTAGATTAAAATTTTTCCACTAGATACTCAATTGTTGATCTGACAGGACGATTACGACGACCATAAATTGAACTTATCGCGCTTAAAGTTGAGGCTCCTGTGTAAGGGCTGAGAAATTCCTCAAAAAATTTGCGTTCGGTTTCAATCTTTTCTACTTTGTTTAGAGTCTTAACAGGCATCTCCCAAATAATTTTATATCAGGAAAAAATAAATATCTAATGTGCTAGGCTCAAAATGCAAATCTGTATTAACGAGAAAGTCTATAATCTCGCAAGTTTTCGATCAATTGACATTTTTCTTTTCATTCTAAGTATTTTCATAACTAAATATATTCTTAAATGGTAAAATGGGGCCGGTTGCTTAGTAATAGTAAAATGAAATGAAAAAGTTGGGAATCGTCTAATTATTAGTTTCTTGGCAGGTGTCGCCAGTTCTAAGAAAACATTAAAATTGAAACAAATCAGCCATTTCATTACTCATTGAGTTCCTGGCTTACTTATAACTGATGCGATGGAGATTTTGCCAGCGAAACCAGAGAATCGAGGTTCATTCGCATGAAAAGGTTACTCAAGCAGAATTATTGTTGCCTTGTTCTTGTTGGCTAACATAATTTATCGAGCCGGGTTCTATCGTTTCTCTAAACGCTTAATCATATAAAATTGTGAAAATATTTGTTTTCTAGAGTTTCAAATTTGTTCTTTTGGATAGAAAACAATTTTTCAGTACCTTAATAAGTACAAAAAAAAACTACCGCTATTAAAAACGGTTCATCATCAGTTGTTCAAGAGTGAATTTGAAATTGTAGAGAAACCAGCCTACGCCACTCTATAACAACTGATCTCAAAACTGACCTAAATTGAATTGCAAAATTTTCATTTCATAAGAAAATTTTATTTACCTCAAAGTTCCAATTCTTTGTTCTCCCCTTTTATGGTGTTCTATTTTCTTTTAATCGCTTTTTTACGTTGACCAGCTGCCCCTCTGACTGCAAAAGTTCACAGTGAGCAGCAAATAAATCATTTCGAAATTCGTTCATTAATTTACTACACACAACAAATGTTCATCAACGTATGTATTTTTAGGTGACTCGCTCTCTTTGAGTTTTCAGTTTTTCTCTCAATTTTTTTTTGTACAAACATATCCATTAACAACTACGCGACAGCGCTCCAACTTGCTGCTACCCCTTTCGCACCATTTTCGGCACAGGTGAATCTCGCCGGCGTTGCTGCAAAAATAAATGCAAAAACAACAAGTGCAACAATGAGAGTAAAACAACAAAATATACCGACTATAAAAAAATATTGCTGATGCATGCAACTGCAGGCCATTTTGCACGGATTTACAATAACGCAGCGCTAGGAGCAAATGACTCATTGCGTGAGGCGCGCGCCTGTGCTGGCGCTACTTTCGCTATTTTAGAACTAAAAACGTGAACGCGTAGCAAAAAAAAAACTGAAAACAAAAAATACTAGAGAAAAAAGTTGCAATAAACATTAAAAGGAGTCCCGTTTGTTTATCGCAACCGTGCTTTTTATAGGCGGAGAAAAGAAGGGCAAACGAAGTTTTGGCGGCAATTCAAATTTCGGAACTTTTGGTGGCCTCATTCGATGTTGTGGTAGCAGATTTGCTTTAATCTTGCTTCTATTAGTTTTTTATACCCTTATGGGCTGGCAGCAGTACTCATAAGTTTGTCACAAAGTTTCTAACGCCCAGAAGTAAACGTCGATTTGGCTGTGTTCGCCTTTCTGTCCGTATACACCCCAACTAGTCCCTCAGTTCGTGAGATACCGCTCTGAAATTTTGCACATGACATTTTCTCCTCAATAAACTGCTAATTTGTTAGAATCGTCGATATCGGATGTCTTTAACGTATAGCTGCCATACAAACTGACCCCTCAAAATCTAGTCCTTGTATGAAAAAGTTTTTAATTAGACAAGATATCCTCACAAAATTTGACATAAGTTATTCTCCAAGTCAACATTATAATCTCTGAAGAAATTGTTCAGATCGAGCCACTATAGCATATAGCTGCCATACAAACTGACTCATTAAAATAAAGTCCTTGCATGAGAAACTTTTTTATTTGATAAATTATTCTCACGAAATCTTGCATAAATTTTTGTACAAAGCAACGCTATAATCTCTGCAGAAATTGTTCAGATCGAGCCACTATAGCATATAGCTGCCATACAAACTGACTCATTAAAACAAAGTCCTTGTATGAGAAACTTTTTTATTTGTGAAATTATTCTCACGAAATCTTGCATAAATTTTTGTACAAAGCAACGCTATAATCTCTAAAGAAATTGTGCAGATCGGACGACTATAGCATATAGCTGCCATATAAACTGACTAATAAAAACCAAATTTTCATATGAAACTATTTTATTTGTGAAGGGTATTATAGGTTAGATGCGAAGTTAACAATTTTTATTGTTCTAATCTAATTTTTCGACGTGTCTTGCATGCGCATGGCTTTTGATGTGTAAATAAAACTTCAAACGGTGTGAGAGTGTGTGTATGTATGTGTTTCGAGTGTAAGCATGCCTGTAGGTCTGAATTTATTTATGACTTGCAACGAGTCATCAGCATAATAAAAACAAAAAACCCAAAAACAAAATAAATATACAAATTGATTAATAAATTTTAACACGAAACGCTGCAGGAAAAGGGTTTGTCAGCGTGACGTCTTTTTGTTTAGATAGCAGCGCGCTTATCAGCACAAACCGGAATGGACGTCGATAACATGGATAAATAAACGCTACCAATGTGATTAGGCAAATTCAAACCAAAGACTGAACAAAAATAAATCATAAAAGATAAAACAAATAGAACACTGATAAGGTCAAACTAAAGCAAAACCACAACAACAATACGATAAAAAAAAAAAATTTTAAAAAGTATACAAAAAATACAAAACTAGCATAATACAACATTTGTGCCATCTATGGACTTGCAGCAGTATACCCTTAACATGCAACAACGTAATGTGCCAAAAACTTATTACATAAAACACAAACTACAACAACCAAAAAAGTAAAAAAATTAACGAAACCAAAGATCTTAAACCAAAATTAGTATATAACACCAAATCGAACAACCAAAAATTAAATAAAAAAGTATTTAAAGATAATAAAAAAAAGGAAGAAGCAGACAAAAATCACCAAAAATGTCGGGCATATTTCGTACGCATTCATTGAACAGCACCAGTCACTCAACGCCGCAGAAACGCTACTCCTTTGGCGCTTTTTGGTAAGCACAACTTCGCACTCTCTGCTAAACTCTTAAATACTGTACTAAAAATACATTTTCCTTATGTACTAACTTGTTTATGGCCATTTCCGTAGCATTTTGAACAGACATAAAATGCATGCGTTGCCACTTTTTCAACGAAGCAATAAAATATAGCGCTGAAATTAATCAAGCATTGGCTGGAACTAAAAATGTCTGTTAAAAAAATAAAAAAAAATTGTAACGGAAGTATTTTTCGAACAAATTTATGCATAGTTTTATGTATCAAAGAAACAGAGTAATAAAAATAATTATAAAAAATTGTTTAATGTCATTTATGTCAACAAAATTTATATGGGGTTACTTGTAATGCCTTTTGTGAAAAAAATTGTTAATAAAAAAGTTCTAACTTGCCGTTATCGAAATTCAGATATGACGAACTTGTGAGATTTATTAATTTGATCCAACTTGTCGAGTTGTCTCCCAAGAAAACAATTTCAAAGTTATTAAATCACTTTTATTCTAACAAAAATCAGCATTCCGCCGAAAATGGCGCACTTATAACAGTAAATACTAATAATTTATATTATTTCTGTGTTTTTAAGCAAAAATAGTCGAGTCAAGACTGAGTAATTCTCCTTTCAAACGAAGTTTGTAACATAGTTTAATCTATTGATTGAACCTTTGATTTACATATGTATGTATGTATGCTTCAGCAGTGACAAAAATGTTTATCATGACTTCAAGTATCATAATCATTTTATCCAGTAAATCCGTTTGTATATACATTCTAGCCTTTCATTAATCATTATTTTATAACACTGAATCACTTCCGATTGCGTTGTGCTGCTTGAAGCAAAGCAAATCGAAACATTCGATTCGGTTCTGTTGTCATCAATTTTTCTCGAGAAATTTCAGAGAAGTTCCTTTTTTCCATGCTTTACAAACTTTTGACGCAGTTGTCATTTTTTTGTCATCGAAAAATTAGTTAAACTCACGTAATATCTGAGTGGTTAGTAATATAATAGAAAATTAGCACGTTTTTAAAAAGTTCGTAAAATAGTTAGTTTATTTGTAAATAAAATTCTTATTAAAATATTGAAGTTAAAAAAATAGTATTTTTATTACTTCTTTTCTCTTTTTTCACATCTTGTGATTTGTTTTTAATTTCTTTATATTTGTTTTTATTTTTTAACTTTTTTAAATATTTTTTAAATTATCTGAAATTTTTATTTTTAAAAATATTTTATTTTTTTAGGAAATTTTTTTTAGAATTATTTAGAAAAAGATTATAAAAGTTAATATAATTTTGAAAAAAAGTAAATTTCAAAATTTATGAATAATCATGATACCTATAAAAATACTACATACATTTTTAAAAGAATTTTTTTTTTTTTTAATTTAAATTATTTAGAAAATAATTTAACAAATTTTGAAAACAATAAATAACAAATTTATAAATCATAGTTTAAAAAAATCCTATACAAATGTCCATGCATTTCAGAAAATTTAGATTGCAAAAAAAATTAAAATAAATAATAACAAATCTTAAAAAAATATTTAGCAAGTTTTTAAACTATCAAGCTCCCATAAAAATTGTCATGTATTTTAAAAAAAAAATTTTTAGAAATTTAGATTATTCAAACAAGATTAGGACACTTAGATTATTTAGAAAAAAATTTCAAAAAGTGTTAATAAATCTTAAAAAAAAATAAATGAATTTTAAAATTTATATATCATAGTATAAAATAATCCTATAGAAATATTCATGCATTTTATTTATTTTAAAAAATTTTTTAGAAAAGTTGATTATATAAAAAATAAGTAGAGACATTTAAATTATTTAGAAAAAAATTTAAAAAAGTTAATAAATCTTAAAAAAAAAAATAAATGAATTTTAAAATTTATAAATAATGGTATAAAAACCGTTTAGAAATGTGCATACATTTTATTGCATTGATACATATTTAAAATATATTTTTTTTAATTTACGAAAAAGTTGTGCAAAATATTAATAAATCCTGAAAATAAATAACTTAAAATTTATAAACAATAGCTAATATAAAAAAAATTCATGTGCTTTATTGCATAATTTCTGAAAAAAAATTAGAAAATTTAGATTATTAAAGAGTTTAAAAAATATTAAAAATTCATGAAAAATAAATATTATATATATTTCAAAATTTATGTATATTTAATCATCACTCCTATAATTTTACTTTTGTATTTTATTGCATAAATACTTAAAGAAACTTGATTTTAGAAAATTTAGATTATTTAAAAAAAAATAGTAATAAATCTTAAAAAAATAAATAACCCAAAATGTATAAATAATTATAACTTCTTTAAAAAATTGCAAGCATTTAAAAAAAATATTTGTTAAAATTAAATTTAAATTAAAAAAAAAAACTATATTTTAAAATCTATAATTAATCATCGCTCCTATAAAAATTTTCATGCATTTTATTGTATAAATTATTAAAAGAAATTTTTTAGAAAATTTAGATTATTACAAAAATTAAATTTGAAATTTTAGAAAAAAATTACTTTCATAACTTATAAATAATCTATACTCCTATAAAAATCGCATAATAAATTCTTAAACGATTTTTTTTTAGAAAATATTGCTTATTTAGAAAAAAAACTAAAAAAAGAAATAATAAAACTTAAAAAAACATGAAAAAAATTAATAAAACTTATAAAAAATTTAAAAATAAATTAATAAAACTATAAAAAAAAATGTGATAAGTCTTGAGAAAAAATAAATAATTTTCAAAATTACATATATATGTATGTACATACATACATATGTATAATAACTATTAAAATCACAATATACAGTCTCAGCAACACCTCTATATGTATGTATGTATATATTTTTTACACCTTTTTCAACAAATACTTTTATTACATAAAATCCATTGACGTTATTTTTATGTGTTTTTGACAAAAATAATTTTTTTTAATAATTTCTATTGACTTGCAAGTCATGTACAAAATGTCTGTTTTAACAACGCAATAAAAGTAAAAGAACTGCCTTAACTTGAAATGCACTTTTTAACGGTTTATTGCATGGTAAGTGCAACTGCCGTTTGCCCTACTTGCCCATTGCTCTTTTTTGTCAATATATGTATGTATGTATGTATGCAATTAGGTACATACTTCTGTGAGTATACATAACTGCATCAGTTGCCATAAACCACAAATATACTCCTTATTGGCGCAATACGCGTGCGGGGCAACACGTGCGCCCTTTTTGCTTGTGGCACACTCAATGCTTTCCAATTCGAGCATACGCTCATTGACAAGCATCTATGTATGTATACATATGTGTGCATGTGGTGGTGCGAGAAATTTCTTTCGCCCACTTCACCTTTCATTGAATCATAATAACTTTATAAATAGTTGTTTTTCTGGTTAAACTCAATTTTTCCTTTGTGAAGCCATAAAAATCGTATAAACTAAGTGAATAATATTGCGCATTTGATCAAAAGAAGTGCGAAGAAATGTAAGAAGAAAATCATAACTGCGCTACATCCTCCTTTGTTAGACTTGCCGCACCGCCCCCCTCCATTTAATATTATGTACTAATACAAATACACGTTTGTATTTTAATCGGTCGCGCATGTTTTCTTCACTTCTTCAACAATTATTTCCTTAGATTACATTAAACGGCTTCAAAGTGCATTAAAATGTTCTTCAATTTATCTCAAATGCTCTTAAAGAGCGGTCGACCGTCTTTATCACTTTATTGTAATACTGTTGTTGTTATTTATTTATTTGGTTTTCTACTAAAAATACTTACAAGCAACTCGAGGGCCTTTGTGTCGCTGATAAAGCAGTAATTCGCCAATGCAAATAAATAACTGTACAAATATTGTACTTATGAGTATAAAGGGTGTGTCATTTCAACAATTCATGCTGTTTGACAATACTTAAAAAATAAATCGATATTTCTTGTTACGCGATCTAACTATAGAATTTGATAAATACTTTGACTTTTATATAAATATTTTTATCGACAAAATAATTTTCACGCGAGTTAAGTCCCATACCAGAATAAAAATATTATCGGACGCAAATTGTCTGAGTTATCAGGAAGAAGGGCACTTTCTCCTCCATTATGCTGCTTTTGCAAGACTTATTTTGAAACAACTTGACAGTCATACTTTCGGCGAACCAGTTGAAATGGACGGTGATATCCATAACCTCCTCAAAAAATGTGTGATTGTCTTAAAGCGCTTTGTCCATCTATGAAGATCTTTATGGTGAATACTTTTAGCTATCACAGCGGATCGCGTGTTTAGCTATCTAAATGAGTCCTGATTGATTTTTGTCATCGAATCTCCCTTTTAAATAGAATCTTACCTAAAGGCCTCATCGATGCTTTCGCTCCTTTAAGGCTTTAAAATCACATTTAGCCGCCTGAAAATAACGGATTTTTCAATAAGAGCGCTACAAAATGAAATTGTTATTAATGTGAAAGTACATAAGATGCCATTATGTATGAAACTCGATTTCTTTTGAAGACGCTGAACCCAATTTTCGACGATTTTCAAGCACAAATCGGCCGATACTGCTGCAATTTCACATTCGATATTCGTACAAAATTCACCACTCGTCGCTGGCTTGTTGGCATAGCCCATAGACTTGACGTAGCCCCACAGGAAATAGTCTACTGGCGTCAAATCGCACGACCGAGGCGGCCAATGGACTGGGTCATTTCGTGAGCCGCCAGTCCATGAACCGCACCAAACCGTTACTTTTTCGGGATGCAATTGTGACTCATGGAGTACGTGTGGATTGCTGTCTGACCAATAACGCATATTTTGCTTATTGACAAAGCCACTCAGCCAGAAATGAGCCTCATCGCTGAAGATGATTTTTCGATGAAAATCCGGATCATTTTCAAGTTGTTGCTCAGCCCAATTCTCGAACATATGACGATTCTGGTGGTCAAGCGGCTTCAGTTCTTGTGTCAATTTGATCTTGTAAGGATGTAGGCTAAGATCTTTTCGCAAAATTCGCCACAGCCATGTTACAGAGATGCCCAACGCTTGAGAATGACGTGTGAGGGACTGATTTGGGTATTCCTCAATTGATGCGCCAGCGGCAACAATATTCTCGACTCTACGGGCACTTCTTTGTCTCACTGCCACGGGAACACTTTGTACTGTGCCTGTGGATTCAAATTTTTCACTAGACGCTCAATTGTTGATCTGACAGGATGATTATGACGACCATAAATTGGACGTAGCGCCATTAAAGTTGAGGCCACTGACTCCGAATTTCGGTAATAAATTCGAATAATTTCGACTCATGTTGATCGTATGTTTTTCCATGATGAAATGGCAAACCTTACTGAAGAGAAATGTTAAAAAAGCGGAAAGAAATATGGCGTCGTTTACTGTCCCTATCGGTCAACTTTTGTAGCGTCGTTTTGAAAAAAACCTTGTAGCTGTACGTGATGGAAAATTTTTGAACTCAAATTCGTAATTAGGACACCTCAAAAACCCACAGACCTCTTAGCACATCAGTCGCAAATTTTTCCTTCAGTTTTGAGTAGTGTAGTTTCAGAGTAGTGTTATTAGATAACTTTGATTAGTCTCTAAAAAAGAAATTTTTGAATTGCCTGCTGTTCTAAACTCTAATAAACTCCATAGACAACAGTTCCAATTGCACTTCTTACACTTTT
Organism: Bactrocera neohumeralis; assembly: GCF_024586455.1. NCBI lineage: Eukaryota > Metazoa > Arthropoda > Insecta > Diptera > Tephritidae > Bactrocera > Bactrocera neohumeralis. Next base: position 78,300,646 of record NC_065921.1, read on the forward strand.
ACTAGAACCACTATTTGAGGTTATGTCAATTTTAATTCAACAAAGAATCACTCACTGTTGAATATAAATGTAAACACATGTAAGAATTGAAACAAATAAACTTAAACTGACACCGTGAGTATGTTTTGAATTGTGTAAACTGTCAGTTTTGCTTTGCATTGAGTAATTTTGCCTTCAAACGAAATTTGTAGCATAGTTTAACCCATTAGTTGAACCTTTGATTTAGTCCAACGCAACACTTTTGATGCATTCATGTTACCACATCAAAGTAAAAGCTGCAATAACAGTGCATTTCCTACATAAATATTGTAAGCAATTTATTGGGTCACTAGTTTGCTTTGGTAAAGCTTCGAACTAATCGATGTGGCCATAAATTGCCATGAAACATCACTTAACGCCCAAAAAATGTAATTACAAAGAAATATGCTGCACTTGTGCCAAACATAACAACAACAGCATAACATAAAGTGCAGTGTAAACAAAAGTGAAATAAAATTAGAAAAAATTAAAAAACGTTTACAATTTTGAGGGAAATTTTTGAAAAGTAGGAAAAAAAGAAGAAATCCAAAATTAAAAAAAAAAAAATATTTTGAAAAAAACTAAAAAAAAAATTGGAAAGAAATGAAAAAAAACTTAAAAATAATAAAAAAAATTGGAAAAAAATTAAAAAAAAAAAAAAAATTAAAAAAAAATAAAAAAAATTAAAAAAAATTAAAAAAAAAAATTAAAAAAAAATTAAAAAAAAAAAAAAAAAAAAAAAATAAAAAAAATTAAAAAAAAATTAAAAAAAAATTAAAAAAAATTTAAAAAAATTAAAAAAAATTTAAAAAAATTAAAAAAATTAAAAAAAATTAAAAAAATTGGAAAAAAAATTTAAAAAAATTAAAAACATTGGAAAAAAATGGAAAAAATTAAAAAAAAAATTGGAAAAAAAATTAAAAAAAAATTAAAAAAAATTGGAAAAAAAAATTTAAAAAAATTGGAAAAAAATTAAAAAAGAAACATATATGAAGTTTGTTTACAAAACCAACAACAAAAAATCAAAGAAATAAATCTCTACTGAAACCACCAACAGTTGCCGTTTGCCTCCTGCCGTTTTTGGCCAATTTGTCTGCCAGCAATTTATGTTGGCCATTCACTTGATAGTTACAAATTTATACAACATGCTTGTATGCACTTGCTTTTACAATTTGATTGTTTATACAATATTATTGGCTCATCATGGTGTGTTGCAGCAGGGCATTTCGCTGCTTGTCGGTCTTTTTGACTTTTTGGCCCAACTTGTACCCGTTCGAAAGCGTCAAGCGTAAACAAGTGTTGTTCCTCTTTCATTTGACTTTTTGTTTGCATTTGCCAGCGTTGTGGTTGTTTAGTTTTCACTTTTGGTTGTCCGATTCCACATACTAGAAGGATTTATGCCAAGCGTCAAATCGCTTAACACCTCATTACATTCGATTGTGTCGGTGGCATATTGTTTGTGCATGCTCATTTTACGTCGAAAGTAATGGTCCACAAGACCACAAGAAATATTGTTGCTTATGTAGTGGGTACGCATGTATACATATATGTTTATGCGCTGTGTGTAAATATCCATCAACATTATAGTGGTGCACTCAGAGTGATGCTTTGTTCCAAACATGCTTGCTTCCCTTCAGTGGTACTCCTTTGCTTACCCTGCATACATAGTATTCATGACTATTTTATATATATTTTCTTATGTTTTATCTTTTCTTTCTCAATATTATTATACCCTTCATGACATAGTATTTTCAGATTCATTAGACCCTAAAATATTTCTCTAAATCAAAAGTCAGAGAATATTCGCTAAAATAAATCTCATCAGCAAATCTAGTATTGTTTCATAAAAAAAAATTCTATAGATTTTTCCAACAATCTCAGTTGAATTTACTCAAAATACCAAAAATTAACAGAATATAGCTTTTCATCCGTATTTCAACACAAATCTTTATTACTGCCTTCAAAATCACTCCCGAGCCCTTAAGAGCATGCCAACGCTTAATCCAATTTTCCATATACTGGTTACTCTACTCAACAAATCTGAAGGAAAAATTTGCGACTGTTGTGCTAAGAGGTCTGTGCTGTATTTGAGGTGTCTTGATTACGAATTTTCGAACAATCTCAGTTGAAATCACTCAAAATAGCAACAACTAACAGAATGGAGCTTATCATCTGATCAATTTTGTCAAAAAAAAAACACTTATCGACGTATTTTGACACAAGACTTTATTATGGGCCTCAAAAGAACACTCCTTAACCCTTCCACTACCCAACAAATCTGAAGGAAAAATTAAGAGGACTTGTGGGGTATTTGAGGTGTCCTGATTACGAATTGGAGTTCAAAAATTCCCCTCACGTGCAGCTATTTTTGTCATTTTTGTTAATGGTTGTGTTTGGACCCCTACACCCGTTGACTATAACACAAAAAATCGTATGTGTTAGGCAATTTTTACTACAATTTTCGATTTCAGCAACCCAAAATTGGCAAGAAGTAGCCTTATTACATGCATAGTGCCAAAATGACTGTAAACTAGTTATAGCTCTCGGCTGTGTTGGCCTTTAGTGCCTTCAACGAATTTTAGTTTTTTCGGTGTCGGTTCATTTCTGAAGCGCCATTCACTAGATTGTTTGACAGTTTCTATGTCATAAACCCACGTTTCGTCACCGTTAATGATGTGTTAGATTATGTAGAGTTGTTGTTGTTGTTGTCGGGGCATAAAATATTCCTGAAGTAATATCGAGGAATGGTGCCGAGTTGTCAGTCCTTGGCCAAATAAAAATCTGGTTCCGTTCCGCTTACTTAGACCCGACTGTCGTGAGAACGGCATGTAGGGTCCTCAGCTGTTGTCAAGCATCTCTTTTGCAACCTTTATACAATGATATAACATCATTTTTCTAAAAGGTTTAGGTCTCTTGGTACGAACCCAGCATTGATACGCTTCACATCCGAAACATTAACCAAAGTGTTGCTATGTTTCGTGGCCAAAATATTAAACAAAATGTTCATACGTTTCTTCAACCAAAAAGTTTTATTCCTCTGCTATCTCTCTGAAGCCAATCCGATGATTTTCAAGCGCTGTTTCTTTAACTTTTTTGATGTTATGCTCATTTATGAAGGTTTGGTGGACAACTCTCAATCTAGGTAAAAAAAATTATTGATTCGGCTTGCTCGTCTAAATTTGTCCGGGTCAAATTTGATATATTTGGTTATAAGGCGGCTTCCATTTGACTGACAGTTTCTACTTTACATTTCGCTACAAGTTTTTTCGTTTAGAATCTAAGAACCTAAGAACCTATAAATGGCTGCTAAGCTGTGTCCAGCTTTATAAATACTTTCTTGGAACCGGATTCTTGAATTTACATTATTTATTTTAAGTTTTGCGTTCGTGCATCAAAGGTATAACATCTTTGTCGTAGAAGCAGCTACATTTTCTCCCATTTTGCCTTTGTGGGTTTGTGTAACAAGAGTTGTGTACATATGTAAGTATGTCTGTCTTCATTCTGATTGATGTCTATTTGATACTCCGCCGTCTGATGCGCATAAATACGAGTTGGGCTCTTCGTCTAGCGTGTCAGTCTCCCATTTTTATGTTGCTTTCTTTATATATAAGTAAGTACATACATATGTATGTATGTATGAAGTATATATTTGTCTGTAAACCTAACATATTGACAACTCTACGTAATTTTATTTATTTATTTATAAATTGTGGCGTTCAAATAGAATGGATACACATTCACCTTCTAGCATTGACTAAATCGAACAAAACTCTGTATAGAAACAAAAAGCAAAAAAAAAAAAAAACGAAAAAACATGCATTTCGACTATATTATTCGAATTCTATGAACGAAATTGAATGTTACGCATCATTGCGTGCATTGAACTCACAGACAGACGGCTGATCTACATTTGAGTACATGACAGAGGAGACGGTGGCGGGCACTCACCCGCATTTGACATTTCCATACTGGTTGCTTTATGACGACATTTGCAGGGAAAAAACAACAAAGTTTACACAAATTAGAGATGTAAAGGCTTGGCTGTGGGAGCTTGTTGCTCGGCTTCACTTCACAATTAGGCGTTTATGGGTGTTGCTTGGCGTTTACTTTCAATCAGTCGAAAATAACTTCTCATTTTTGCAACAAAATCTTTAATTTATTTGAATATTTGCACAAATTTCCCTATATAGCAAAGCCATAAATTGATGGCATGCCATTTATAAGCCATATTTCAGCAGGCATATTTTATAACCTCATTTTCCATGTATGGAAATGCGAAGTTATGGACAATATTTTACTGTAAATACCACTTAAATTGAGTTAACATTTCGAGGTTCCCTACTTTTTAAAGAAAAAAACACAGAAACTTCATATTTAAAGGGAAATGTTTATTATCATTCGAAAGAACATGCTTTGGTATTTATTTTTTGAAAATTATCTCTTTCAAATGTTGGCCGCGGCTACGTCTCAGATAGTTGATCCGTAGAGTCCAATTTTCGATGACTCGTTCGAACATTTGCACTGGTAACGGGCGAAAGATTCATCATCATGTGATGTTTTGTTCTAAGACCTGAATCGTAGCGGGATTGTCAGCATAAACTTTAGATTTTGCATATCCCAACAGTAAAAAGTATAACGGTCTGATACTACAAGATCTTGCTGGCCAGTCGAGCGGCCCAAAATGTGAAATTATCTGCTCACCGAAGTGTTCTCTCAATAAATCCATTGATTGATGCGATGCGTGGCAAGTGGCGCCGTCTTGTTGAAACCAAATGTCGCCGAGATCACAAGCTTCAATTTCAGGCATCAAATAGTCGGTTATCATGGCGCGATAACGGTCGCCATTAACGGTTACGTTCTCACCAGCATCATTTTTGAAGAAGTGTAGAGCGATGATTCCTCCAACCCACAAACCACACCAAAGCGTTGTTTTTCTTTATGAAATGACAGCTCTTGAATCTCTTCAAGTTGCTCTTCGTCCCAAATGCGGCAATTTTGCCTGTTTACATACCCATTGAGCCAGAAATGGGCTTCATCGCTGAACAAAATTTGGCTTGAAAACGTCGGATCTTCTTGGAACTTCTCAAGAGCCCGGAGAGCGATGCGATGTCATTTAGGAAGGTCGAGCTTCAATTCTTGCACAAACTTTATGCGCTTTCAATTTAAGATCTTGACGTAAAATGCGCCAAGTCGTTCCTTACATCAGTCCGAGTTTCTGCGAACGGAATTTGTGAATTTACGTCGACGACATAAGACAATACTCTGACCAGTCTTCGGTCCCATCTAACTTCAGACTTGCACTGACTGCCATTTACACTGGCCTCCACCTCCACCGACTCCCTCTCGTTGAATGGCGTACTTGGAGTCTAACCACCACCCATTGCAGACGTCGGAGATTCGAATTTCCGCGAGAATCGAGAAAGATCCTTGCGCAGCTTCGTTCTAAATACTGTAGCAGGCTAAACTGCTACTTATCCAGACTCACCAAATATTTGTCCAATATGCAATGAGTCCCCACATGACTCTAACCACCTCTTTGCATGCCCAGCTAACCACACACATCTGACACCCAACAAACTTACCGATCTAAACGAGGTTAGATCTCCGAAATAACAACCCTTGGGTGGATAAAATCCTGGTCAATTCCGGTGCGTAAAACCGGCTGTTGTAGGAATTGACATCTTACACCCCTCTCCCTATGGTCCGAACCCATCGAAACAGCACGTTTCCTGGGCTTACCGTTGTATAACCTCGATGACAACTTCTGAACCTTATCATCTTAACTGGGACTAGATAATCTTTACAACAACACGCAATCTAGCGTTCACCACACACAGAAACAACGTTCCCACAACAGTCGGAACGGAACCGGGATCTGAATTTTTAGCCGATCAAGGATTGTCAGAATCTCCGACTAATCTCCGAATTTCGAATTAATTATATAAAACACAACGTGAGTTGTAATTTTTATTATAAAATTTAGATATTTTACATGCATATACATATGTATATTCAGAACACATTGGGTAAAATCACACACAGTAACTTCGCAGAACTCCTTTATTTCTCAATCTTGCTGTCTACAATCACTTCTTCGGAAACGCTTTCAAAACAATCATCCACTTCGTTCAGCGTACGATTACAGTACACCGAGTATACGCTCCAAGCGCTCCAACCCTGACGCCGTTGTATAGTCCTGGCGCAGTCCACCGCCTCGGTTATGTCATCGAGCAGCAAAGCGCTACATTTGACATTGCACTCATTGAACGCGTAATATTTGGTGCCATTGTCCGGTTGACACCAATAGCGACTGCTGATCTGAAACAGACCATAGTCGCTGGAGCCGTCCGCATTGCGATTGCCCACGACGTGCGTATTGTAGCGGCTCTCGTAATGGGCAATGCACAGCCACAGCGACAGCTCCGATTTCGGCACATCCAATATGTACAATTGGCCGGCGAGTTCGCAGCGTTGCAGACGACGCGTCTGGGTGGGGGCGGGTGCGTGCACGAGCAACAGCCAAATGCAGCAACAAATGGTTGTGACTGCGGTGGCGGTGGTTGTGCTGCTGGCAGCGGCAGTTGCTATAAATGTTGGCAGTGATCGTTGCACGGCTGTTGCTGTTGCTGTTGCTGTTGACACTTCTTCAGGCCGACGGCGGTGACGCGCTACGTTTTGGCACTTCATTTGCCTGACGTTTTTTGATTAATGGAAACGAATTGGGGAAATAGTTTTGAAGCGTGCGCGTTGGAAATTTATACGAACGCGGATGTAGTTGATGGGTGATAGCTGTCTCGTTGCTGGTAAATGTCGTACTGCGCTGCGGCGCATCGTTTTCGTATGCGTTTGGGGGAAGTCAGTAGCAAATGTTAATTTAAGAACCAACAACGCAACAACAAAACTATGGTCCAAACCGGTTTTATGTTTTGCGAAAATTCATTATGGTAATTACATAGTGTGACTGCCGTTTTTGTTGTTTTTTTTTATGGTTGCACTATTACATTCTGGACGTCCTCGCCAGCGGCTTTGTTGCGACTAGTCGTCTCCGCTTCTTTGCCCCCACAGTCAGCTGCGATATCGCACGTCTTTATTTATTGCAGTTTGTTTTGATCATTGATGTGTTTAATAATGAATATTAAAGAATAAAAATGGCGTGAGAATTATTTATCGTTATCGCGGGTACGCGCATCTTTGTTTACTGCTAGAGTGGCGTTCACAACACGAACAGCTGACTACGCGCCACAAAGTGAATGGAAAGAATATTTTTATTTTCTTTTATATTTTATATCAATGCAAATTCTGACTCATAATTAGTTAAAGGCGGAAGTTAACTTACCTTTAGTATCAATAATAATCCATGGTGCTCGCCTAACCGTTAAGCAGAAGATCGTCAAAGGCTATAATTTTTAAATTCTGTAATCTTGACACAGTATTTGTTGTTGTTGTTGTGAAGTCTGCCTATTTTAAGCCTTACCTTCTTCTTATTATAGCCGAAGTTTACAAGAGCGCGCCAGTCATTCTTCCTTTTCGCAGTTTGGCGCCAATTGGAGATTCCAAGTGTGGCCAGATCCTTTTCCACCTAGTCTTTCCAAAAAAGTGGAGCTATTCCTTTTTCTCTGCTTCCCGCGGCGGGTACTGCATCGAGTACTTTCAAAGCTGTAATGTTTTCGTCCATTCAGACGACACGACCTACCCAGCTTCGCCGCTGTCTCTTAATTCGCTGAACTAAGTCAATGTCGTCGTATATCGCGTACAGCTCATCGTTCCATCGATCGAATGGGATACTCGTCGTTGCCAATGCGCAAGGGACCATAAATCTTCATAACGTCGACTCATCAGATGTTGTCATCGAAGTCCTGACTGTCAACAGTGACATGGGAGCCAAGTCGTGAGTGCGTTTACTGTTTGTTTGATGACAGGAGATATTTCGTCTTGTCCTCGTTCTATACCAGACCCATTTGATTCGCTTCCTTATCCAGTCTGGAGAAAGCAGAACTAA